>NC_091987.1:15421680-15764180 GCF_044704955.1 Pristiophorus japonicus
CCACTCATAGGGGAAAACTAAAACTAGGGGACATAGTCTTAGAATAAGGGGCCGCCTATTTAAAACTGAGATGAGGAGAAATTTCTTCTCTCAGAGGGTTGTAAATCTATGGAATTCTCTGCCCCAGAGAGCTGTGGAGGATGGGTCATTGAATATATTTAAGGCGGAGATAAACAGATTTTTGTGCGATAAGGGAGTAAAGGGTTCTGGGGAGCAGGCGGGGAAATGGAGCTGAGTCCATGATCAGATCAGCCATGATCTTACTGAATGGCGGAGCAGGCTCGAGGGGCCAAATGGCCTGCTCCTGCTCCTATTTCTTATGTTCTTATGTTCTTATAATTCAGTAAGATTTAGGGTAGTTATGGAAAAGGACAAAGGTGGACCAAGAAAAAAAATTCTCAATTGGGGTAAAGCCAATTTTGCTGAGCTGATGGTAAATTTGTGTCAGAGCAGTGGGAGGCATTCAGGGAGGAGATCCTGAAGGTACAGAACAAGTATGTTCCCTTAAAGAAAAAGGGTATGGCTAACAAATCTAGAGCCCCCTCGATGTCAAGGGACAAAAAGGGTAAGATAAAGAAAAAAAGGGAAGATTATAACAGGTACCGAGGGCTCAAAACTACAGAAACTCGACAGGAGTATAAGAAGTACAGGGGTACAATTAAAAAGATATCAGGAGCAAACAGAGAGCATCAATGAATGTTGGCAAGTAAAATCAGGGAAAACCCAGTAACTCGAGAAAGTGTGGGGCCTTTGAGAGACTATAAAGAAAATCTGTGTGTGGAGGCAGAAGATATGGGTAGGATTCTTAATGAATACTTTGCGTCTGTTTTCACAAAAGAGAGGGGCAATGCAGACTTTGCAATGAGGGAGGATGATTGTGAAATATTAGACGAGATAAAAATAGTGAGAGAGGAAGTATTAAGGGGCTTAGCAGCTTTGAAAGTGGATAAAACCCTAGGCCAGGATGAAATATATCCCAGGCTGTTAAGAGAAGCAAAATAGGAAATAGCAGAGGCTCTGACCATCATTTTCCAGCCCTCTCTGGCTACAGGTGTGGTGCCAGAGGACTGGAGGACTGCTAATGTTGTACCTATGTTTAAAAAGGGAGAAAGGGATAGACCGAGTAATTACAGGCCAGTCAGCCTAACCTCAGTGGTGGGAAAATTATTGGAAAAAATCCTGAGGGACAGGATAAATCTTCATTTGGAAAGACATGGATTAATCAAGGACAATCAGCATGGATTTGTTAAGAAAAGGTCGTGTCTGACTAACTTGATTGAATTTTTCGAGGAGGTAACCAGGAGGGTCGATGAGGGCAGTGCGTATGATGTAGAGTATGTGGATTTTAGCAAAGGTCCCACTTGGCAGACTGGTCATGAAAGTAAAAGCCCAAGGGATCCAGGGCAAAGTGGCAAGTTGGATCCAAAATTGGCTCAGAGGCAGGAAGCAAAGGGTAATGGTTGATGGGTGTTTTGGTGACTGGAAGACTGTTTCCAGTGGGGTTCCGCAGGGCTCAGTGCTGGGTCCCTTACTTTTTGTGGTATGTAGTGAGACAATCAAAATCCGAAGTTCCAGAATCCGGAATGTTCCGGAATCCTGACACTGGGCCGATCCGTGGCAGGGTTATCCGGAAACCAAAAAATGCTCCGAAATCCAGACTTCACCGCACCTCAGCCCGACCTCCGGCCGCCCAACCTCCCCTGGCCTCGGCCCAACCGACACCCCCTACCCCCCGGCCCGACCGACCCCCAGAACACCAGCAGCCCGACTGTTCCCCCCACCCCCGCTGACCTCCAGTAGCCCGCCCTCCCCCGGCCTCGGTCCGACCCCCTCCCCTCCCCCGGCCTCAGGCCGACCCCCCCCCTCCCCCCTCCGCCCAAGTCCACGGCCCGACTGACCCCCAGAACTCCAGCAGCCCGACGGACCTCCCTGACCTCTGGCGGACGACCGATCCCCCCTGCCCAACCTTCTCCGACTGACTGACCCCCAGAACTCCAGCGGCCCGATCGACCCCTCCCCCCCCGACCTTCGGCGGACGACCGACCCTCCTGCCCACCCCTCCCCCGCCCGACTGACTGACTCCCAGAACTCCAGCAGCCCGACCGACTCCCCCGACCTTCAGCAGACGACTGACACCCCCCCGCCCAACCCTCCCCCGCCCGACTGACTCCCAGAACTCCAGCGGCCCGATCGACCCCTCCCCCCCCGATCTTTGGCGGACGACCAATCCCCCCACCTACCTTCCTTGGCCCAGGCAAAGACATTTTGAAATCCGGAAATACCCGGAATCGGGAACGGCCTCGGTCCCAAAGTTTCCGGATTTCGGACGTCACACCTGTATATCAGTGACTTAGACTTGAATGTTGGGGGTATGATTAAGAAGTTTGCAGATGGCACTAAAATTGGCTGTGTGGTTGATAATGAAGAAGAAAGCTGTAGACTGCAGGAAGATATCAATGTACTGGTCAGGTGGGCGGAACAGTGGCAAATGGAATTCATTCTGGATAAGTGTGAGGTAATGCATTTGGGGAGGTCTAACAAGGCAAGGGAATACACATTAAATGATATGACACTGAAAAGTGCAGAGGAACAAAAGGACCTTGGAGTGCAGGTCCACAGGTCCCTGAAGGTAGCAGGCCAGGTAGATAAGGTGGTTAAGAAAGCGTATGGAATACTTGCCTTTATTAGTCAAGGCATGGAATACAAGAGCAAGGAGGTTATGCTTGAATTGTATAAAACCCTAGTTAGGCTGCAGCAGGAGTACTGCGTGCAGTTCTGGTCACCACATTACAGGAAAGATGTGATTGCACTGGAAAGGGTACAGAGGAGATTTACAAGAATGCTGCCTGTACTGGAGAATTTTTCCTATGAGGAAAGATTGGAGATGCTGGGTCTGTTTTCTTTGGAATAGAGGAGGCTGAGGGGAAACCTGATTGAGGTGTATAAAATTATGCGGGGCCTGGATAGAATGGATAGGAAAGACTTGTTTCCCTTGGCAGAGGGATCAACAACCAGGGGGGCATAGATTTAAATTAATTGGGGGGAGGGATAGAGGAGATATGAGGGGAAATTTCTTCACCCAGAGGAAGGTGGGGGTCTGGAACTCACTGCCTGAAAGGATGGTAGAGGCAGAATGCCTCACCACATTTAAATGATACTTGGATGTGCACTTGAAGTGCCGTAACCTGCAGGGCTACGGACCAAGTGCTGGAAAGTGGGATTAGGCTGGATAGCTTTTGGTCGGCCGGTGCAGACACGATCGTCCGAAATAGCTTCCTTCCGTGCTGTAAATTTCTATGATTCTTTCTATGAACCACTCCCTGTGGGAGCCAGTTCCACATTCTCACCACTCTCGGAGTAAAAAGGTTTCTCCTGAATTCCCGATTGGATTTCTTGGTGACTATCTTATATTGATGGCATCTAGTTGTGGTCTTCCCCACAAGTGGAAACACTCTCTCTGTATCCACTCTATCAAAACCTTTCATAATCTTAATGACCTCTATTAGGTCACTACTCAACCTTGTTTGAGACTCAGCCTGTTCATCCTTTCCTTTCTGCTTTCATCCTTATGAATCTTTTACACCCTCTCCAGTGCCTCTATGTCCTTTTTATGATATGGCGACCAGAACTGTACGCAGTGCAGTACAGTACAGTAGTGTGGTCTAGCCAAAGTTCAATACAATGCCTTCCTGTCCCAGTCATTCACTTGCCGGTCCCTAGATCATGATGCAATTTCATACTTTTGAAGAAGTTAAACTTGTGCAAATTATATGTAAACAAATCTCAAATTGGCATGATGAAAAAACATTTTTGAATGAGATCCCGAGTGTTCAGGACAACACCAAGGCCGAAAATTATAACGGAGAAAATAAGTAAAATCAAAAATTAGCGATTAGCTGGCGCCAAACTTTGCTTCTCGGAGTGGTTGAGGCAAATAGTATCGATGTATTTAAGGGGAGGCGAGACAAGTATATGAGGGAGAAGGGAATAGAGGGTTATGCTGATAGATTTAGATGAGGAAAGACGGGAGGAGGCTCGAGTGGAGCATAAGCATGAACTAGTTGGGCCGAATGGTCTATTTCTGTGTCATATATCCTATGCAGAAACTAAATATGTTCAAAGATTTAGCTTAAGGCAAAAACACAAAACAGGTTTCATTGTACCAGGCTTTCAATCCAGGATGCAACGTGACTACGGACTTGACACATATAATATCATCAGTCAGATCATCGTCCGTTAAAGCTGCAAAAAAAAATCATATAAGAATAAATAAAAAGAAATAGAAAGAACTTGCATTTATATAGCGCCTTTCACGACCCATCCCCAAAGCACTTTACAGCCAATGAAGTACTTTTGAAGTGTAGTCACTGTTGTATTGCAGGGAATGCGCACAGCAAGATTCCACAAACAGCAATTAGATAATGACCAGATAATCTGATTATAGTGATGTTGGTTGAGGGATAAATATTGGACCCAGGACGCCGAGGAGAACTCCCCTGCTCTGCTTCAAAATAGTGCCATGGAATATTTTACGTCCACCTAAGAGGGTTTAATGACTCATCCGAAAGACGGCACCTCCGACAGTGCAATACTGCACGAGGAACGTCAGCCTAGTATTTTGTGCTCAAGTCCCTAGAGTGGGACTCGAGCCCACGACCTTCTGGCTCCGAGGCAAGAGCCGCCCACTGAGCCGTGGCTGACAACTAATTTTTTGGAGTGAGATCCAGGGGGCCTCCCTGAAGCCAATGAGATAATGTCCGCCCGTGGTTCCTCTAGCCGTTGACAGGGCCCCCAATGACCTGTTAAATTTGGCGTGGCCTCCCGCCTCGCTGAGCAATGCTGGGTGCCTGCAGTAGGTTAGTAATCGTAACAACCAGCGTCGTCCAAGACAACGGTGACGGAAAATGTGGCTCAACTGTCACCCCGCCATCGGTGGGTCACTGGAGCAGACCCGCCGTGGTTTTGAGTGTGCACTTCCGACATCTGCGGAAACTGCAATGCGCCAATTTTGCCCGCAGAGGCCCGGCACCTCATGATCGCTGCGGCGGTGAACGAGGACAGGACTAATCCCTCCGTTAATTTTTAGTGGGCGGGACATCAAGCCACTCATCATCATCATCATCATCATAGGCAGTCCCTCGGAATCGAGGAAGACTTGCTTCCACTCTTGAAGTGAGTTTGTTGGTGGCTGAACAGTCCGATACGAGAGCCATAGACCCTGTCACAGGTGGGACAGACAGTCGCCGAGGGAAGGGTTGGGTGGGACTGGTTTGCCGCGCGTTCCTTCCACTGCCTGCGCTTGACCTCTTCACGCTCTCGGCGTTGAGACTCGAGGTGCTCAGCGCCCTCCCGGATGCACTTTCTCCACTTACGGTGGTCTTTGGCCAGGGACTCCCAGGTGTCAGTGGGGATGTCGCACTTTACCAGGGAGGCTTTGAGGGTGTCCTTGTAACGTTTCCGCTGCCCACCTTTGGCTCGTTTACCACGAAGGAGCTCCGCATAAAGCATTTGCTTAGGGAGTCTCGTGTCTGCCCATCGGAGCTGATCGAGTGTGGTCAGTGCTTCAATGCTGGGGATGTTAGCCTGGACGAGGACACTGATGTTAGTGCGCCTGTCCTCCCAGGGGATTTGCGGAACGTTCGGCCTGTTGGACGTATTCCTGGAGGTTTTATCACATGACCTCCAGTCTCCTGGTGCCCTACCCCCCCTCTCCTCCTCCATCCACGTGGCGCCAATCGAGACTGGATGATTCAGTCACATGCACCTTTTTCCTCACCATTTCCAATTTTTCTTTATATAACCAACGTGTTCCCGGAACATTTTTTTAAAAGCAGTTTTCATTAATGCTGCCCCCACCGCACCATGGGACCTTGCTCACAGCACTGCCCGGGTCATTCCTGGAGACTCCAGGGTGATCCTGGAGGAGTTGGCAACCCCTATCGGTGACCGGGAAAGATGGTTTAGGCAATCAGCCCAACGGAGGAAAGAGAGGTAAGAGAGACAGGGAGGGGTTTCCATGCCTTCTCCATGCCTTCTGGCGAGGATAGGAACGGCCAATTTTCTGAAACCTGGGGTCAATTCTCTGGCCATCGTTTTAAGTGGGAAAACTTCGGCAAGCGCTGACCGAGTCGGCCTACCTGAGCAGCTCATGCCGCAGTTCAACTTGGTGACCGGAGTATCCTTGTCCAGGCACCACCAGAAACTATTGATCTGAAACAGCCCGCAGTCTACGGACATGATTTTTCCATTATTCCAGTTGAGATTGATGGCCGCTGAGTTGTAAGTGCTTTCGTAGAACGCCGTGCACATCCCTGCAAACCAACGCAAAAATAAACATGCATCACCAGCAACAACAAGCAGCATTTGTACAGAGCCTCAAAGCCTCCTTGATAAAGTGTAACATCCCCACCGGCACCTGGGAATCCCTGGCCCAAAACCGCCCTAAGTGGAGGAAGAGCATCCGGGAGGGCGCTGAGGAGTCTCGTTGCCGAGAGCATGCAGAAAACAAGCGCAGGCAGCGGAAGGAGCGTGCAGCAAACCAGACTCCCCACCCACCCTTTCTTTCAACCATTGTCTGTCCCACCTATGACAGAGACTGTAATTCTCGTATTGGACTGTTCAGTTACTTGAGAACTCACTTTTAGAGTGAAAGCCAGTCTTCCTCGATTTCAAGGGACTGTCTATGATGATCAATGTAGTGAAACATCCCAAGGTGTTTCACAGGAGCATTATCAAACAAAATTTGACACCGAGCCACATAAGGAGATATTAGGACAGGTGACCAAAAGTTTAGTTAAAGAGGTAGGTTTCAATGAGCGTGTTAAAGGAAGAGAGAGGAGCCAAGGTTTAGGGAGGGGATTCCAGAGCTGAGGGCCCAAGCAACTGAAGGCACGGCCGCCAATGGTGGAGCGATGGAAATTGGGGATGCTCAAGAGGCCAGAATTGGAGGAGCGCAGAGAATTTGGAGGGCTTGTGAGGTTGGAGGACGTTACAGGGATAGGGAAGGGGGTACGAGGCCATGGAGGGATTTGAAGACAAGGATGAGAATTTAATAAATCGAGGTGTTGCTTAACCTGGAGCCAATGTCAGTCAGCAAGCACAGGGGTGATGGGTGAATGGGACTTGGCACGAGTTAGGATATGGACAGCAGATTTTGGATGAGCTCAAGTTAAATAGAGATGACCGAGGCCATTCAGCCCCTCGAGCCTGTTCTGCCATTCAATCAAAACATGGCACATCTGTATTCTAACTCCATTGACCCACCTTGGGTTCCGTAACCCTGAATACCATTGTCTAACAAAAACTTAACAATATCAGTTTGCAATCCACAAGGCATGGGCAATAAATACTGGCCTTGCCAGCGATGCACATACCCAAGAATGAGTATACAAATTTTTTAAAAACATATAGACTGAGACCGAGTAAGGACGACAGGTTTCTTCCCTAAAGGACATCAGTGAACCAGTTGGAATAAAAACAGAAAATGCTGGAAATCTGAGCAGGTCAGGCAGCATCTGTGGAGAGAAAGGAGAGTTAATGTTTCGGGCCGATGACCTTTCTTTTCTTTTTTCTCTTTTCAGTGAACCAGTTGGGTTTTTATGACAATCCGACAGCTTCATGGTCACTTTTACTGATACCGTTTCTTAAATAAAGATTTTTTTTAACTGAATTCAAATTCTCAAACTCATGAACTTATTAGTTCTCTGGATTACTAGTTCAGTAACATAATCACTACACCACTGTTTCCCTAGTTAGACCATTAAAGGTGTTTTAAAAAAATCATTCTTAGGATACGGCATCGCTGGCAAGGCTGGCATTTATTGCCCATCCCTAATTGCCTTTGAGAAGGTGGTGGTGAGTCACTTTCTTAAACCACTGCAGTCCGTGTGGTGAAGGTGCTCCCACAGTGCTGTTAGGGAGGGAGTTCCAGGATTTTGACCCAGCGACGATGAAAGTATGGCCGATATGTTTCCAAGTCAGGATGGTGTGTAACTTGGAGGGTGTAATGTATGCACTGTGAGTATGCTCACAGGTTTGTAGAGCTGCTGTATTGTAAGTGGCTTAGCCAGTCACGTGATGGTCACAAGACTCAATAAAACCCCAGTCAGTAGTGTCTAGGTCATGCACGATGAGGCATGCAGTTGTGAGCCTAGTGGATGAACTGGTAATGTGTAGCGTGATTGTTAAACCTTTGCTAATAAACCAACTAGTTCTTAATAGCAATGTGTTGCCATGAATTCTTAAACAAGGAACCTTTGAAGCAAATACAATACAGAGGGGAACGTGGAGGTGGTGGTGTTCCCATGCACCTGCTGCCCTTGTCCTTCTAGGTTGGTAGAGGATGCGGATTCGGGAGGTGCTGCCGAAAAAGCCTTGGCGAGTTGCTGCAGTGCACCTTGTAGATTGTACACTCTGCAGCCACGGTGCCCTGGTGGTGGAGGGAGTGGATGTATAAGAGAATGCAATCCATTCTCTCAGTATGAGTCTGTACAAAAGGATTTGTTAGGCCTTTTGGGTTAAGGTACATGCACTCACAGCTCGATGAATGGAACATTTTCCAGATTAGATGCTTTAGCAGCAATGTTAGAGACAGGTCCTGATTGGCCAGTTAATTAACGCCAACAGATTCTGATTCTACAAATCGTGGCCACTTTCACCACCTTACTATTCAATCGTTATATTCTAAAAACAAATATGAAAGAGGGAGAATATATCCCTACTATTTTTTTTAAATCATGTGAGTTTGTTCTCAGGATGTGGCAAGACAGAATTTATTCCCCATCAACCAAAATGAACATAAGAACATAAGAAATAGGAGCAAGAGTAGGCCATACGGCCCCTCTGCTTCACCATTTAATACGATCATGGCTAATCTGATCATGGACTTAGGTCCACTTCCCTGCCCGCTCCCTGTAACCCCCTAATCCCTTATCAGTTAAGAAGCTGTCTAACTCTGTCTTAAATTTATTCAATGTCCCTACTTCCATAGCTCTCTGAGGCAGCGAATTCCACAGATTTACAACCCTCTGAGAGAAGAAATTCCTCCTCATCTCAGTTTTAAATGGGTGGCCCCTTATTCTAAGATAATGCCCCCTAGTTCTCGTTTCCACTATTAGTGGAAACATCCTCTCTGCATCCACCTTGTCAAACCCCCGCATAATCTTATATGTTTCGATAAGATCACCTCTCATTCTTCTGAATGCCAATGAGTAGAGGCCCAACCTACTCAACCTTTCCTCATAAGTCAACCCCCTCATCTCCAGAATCAACCAAGTGAAAATGAATGTCATACAAAGAGATTGGGACAAGGGGAAACTACGGACACTGTCGGGATTAAATGGGGCATCAGCACTTGGCTGTGGTCTAGCTGGGGAGACTCACAATCTTTCAGAGGGAACCCTTGAAAACCATCCAATCCGCCATTCTTTAAAATTCGGGCAAGCTCGCACTTTTGAAAGACTTTGGCACTTGTGACCCCGAGGAGGATGGTCAGAGTTATGAGCATCTTCATTCTGCTGGTATTGGCTCTGTTCGGAGTCTCTCTATAGTTCCACTCTTCCACAGCAATGTGTCTTTTTCTGGTCGTCAATGTTCGTCTGGGGAGAGAAGAAAAAGTGACTGAAGCTTTGACTTAACACTGATACGAGCCCTATTCTCCCCACAACGGCCCGGCACAGAGCTAAAGTGGTTCAGAAGGATCCACGTTTGATGCCTACACAGCATTGGCCAAAGCCAGCTTGGTGTGATGCCCTCTAAAAGAGAAAAAAAATCTATCCCTTGTTTCTCCCTCCTTCTTTACATAAGGTAGTGGCATTTACAATTTTCCAACCCATTGGCACTATTCCTAAATCTAGAGAGCTTTGTAAAATACATTTGTGATTTTCTCTTTTCATATCCCTGGAGTAAAAACAATCAGGTCTTGGAAACTTGCTTATCTTAAGTCCCATTATTTTCTCCATTATCATTTTTAAAACTTATTTTAAATCCACAAAATCCCAACTCTTAATTTATTTTTACATTCCCTTGTTCCGCTGGGACTTTGTCCTCTTTCTCCACTATCAAAATTGATATAAAGTACTCATTTAACAGGTCTGCCATTTCCTTATGATCCATTGGAGCCTTACCTGCATCAGTATATAAGAGGCACTGAAGTATGGTGGAAAGGCACTGCTGGTGTGGATACATGACCTCATCTCTCTCATCTGGAGGGAGGAAAGCATGCGGGAGATCTCAGAGATGCAGTGATCGTGACCATCTTTAAGAAAGGGGACAAGTCCGACTGCAGCAACTACAGAGGAATCTCCCTGTTATCAGCCACTGGGAAGGTCGTCGCTAGAGACCTCCTCAACTGTCTTCTCCCTGTGGCTGAGGAGCTCCTCCCGGAGTCACAGTGCGAATTTCGTTCCCTACGGGGCACAATGGATATAATTTTTGCAGCGCGACAGCTTCAGGAAAAATGCAGAGAACAGCACCAGCCCTTATACATGGCCTTCTTCGACCTTATAAAGGCCTTTGACACTGTCAACCACGAGGGACTATGGAGCGTGCTCCTCCGTTTCGGATGCCCCAGAAGTTCGTCACCATCCTCCACCTGCTCCATGACGACATGCAGGCCGTGATCCTTATCAACGGATACATTACAGACCCAATCCACATCCGGACTGGGGTCAAACAGGGCTGCGTCATCGCCCCAACCCTCTTCTCAATGTTCCTCGCTGCCATGCTCCACCTCACAGTCAACAAGTTCCCCACTGGAGTGGAACTAAACTACAGAACCAGTGGGAACCTGTTCAACCTTCGTCGTCTCCAGGCCAGGTCCAAGACCACCCCAACTTCTGTCGTCGAACTACAATATGTGGATGACGCCTGCGTCTGCGCACATACAGAGGCTGAACTCCAGGACATAGTCGACGTATTTAATGAGGCATACGAAAGCATAGGCCTTACACTAAACATCTGTAAGACAAGGGTCCTCCACCAGCCTGTCCTCGCCTCACAGCACTGCCGCCCCAGTCATCAAGATCCACGGTGCGGCCCTGGACAATGTGGACCATTCCCCATACCTCGGGAGCCTCCTATCAACAAGAGCAGACATTGACGACGAGATTCAACACCGCCTCCAGTACGCCAGTGCAGCCTTCGGCCGCCTGAGGAAAAGAGTGTTTGAAGATCAGGCCCTCAAAACTGTCACCAAGCTGTAGTAATACCCGCCCTCCTGTATGGCTCAGAGACATGGACCATGTACAGTAGACACCTCAAGTCGCTGGAGAAATACCACCAATGATGCCTCCCTCTGCAAGATCCTACAAATCCCCTGGGAGGACAGACACACCAACATTAGAGTCCTTGACCAGGCCAACATCCCCAGCATTGAAGCACTTGATCAGCTCCGTTGAGCGGGCCACATTGTTTGCATGCCAGACACGAAACTCCCAAAGCAAGCGCTCTACTCAGAACTCCTTCATGGCAAATGAGCCAAAGGTGGGCAGAGGAAACATCACAGGGACACGCTTAAAGCCTCCCTGATAAAGTGCAACATCCCCACTGGCACCTGGGAGTCACTGGCCAAAGACCGCCCTAAGTGGAGGAAGTGCATGCGGGAGGACGCTGAGCACCTCGAGTCTCGTCGCCGAGAGCATGCAGAAATCAAGCGCAGGCAGCGGAAGGAGCGTGCGGTAAATTAGTCCCACCCACCCTTTCCCTCAACGACTATCTGTCCCACCTATGACACGGACTGTGGTTCTCGTATTGGATTGTACAGCCACCTAAGAACTCATTTTAAGAGTGGAAGCAAGTCTTCCTCGATTCCGAGGGACTGCCTATGATGATGATGTATAATGGGACAACATTCCTCTTTACACTCTTTCTCAACACATTTATAAAAATCTTTGCTGTTAGCCTTAGCAAGTTTTATTGAACATTATTTCCTTTTTGCGCCTCTTATTACATAGTATTTACAGCACACAAACAGACCATTCGGTCCAACAGGTCTGAGCCTCCTCCCACCCCTCTTCATCTCACCCCATCAACATATCCTTCTATCCTTTCTCCCTCATGGACTTATCCAGCTTCCCCTTCCTATTTGCCTCAACCACTCCCTGTGGGAGCGAGTTCCACAGTCTCACCACTCTCTGGGTAAAGAAGTTTCTCCTGAATTCCCTATTTGACTATCTTATATTCATGGCCCCTAGTTCTGGACTGTCCCACGTCTTCTCTACATCTACCCTATCAAACATTTTTATGATTTGAAAGACCTCTCCCAGGTCACCCCTCAGTGTTCTCTTTTCTAGAACAGAACCCCTGTTCCGTCTTCCCCCGATAGATATAACCGCTGATTACTTTCTTTGTATCCCTTTGTTGCTTTTTACAATCTCCCTGTCTGCTAGATTTCCACTTTTCCATGTATGTATGTAAACCTTTTCTTTGAACTTGATACTGTCTCCAACTTCGTTGGTTGACCACTGTTGCTTATCTCAACCTTAAGCTTGCACACGTTAGCACCACGTCAAGTGATCTGGCCAATCCTAGCAAGTCAATCTAATTTTTATCAGTCCCTTAACAGATCTAAGTCAGCTTGCCAAATTCCTCGAATCTCCAGCCTATTCTCAGAAATTTCACCCATCACTTTCTCAAGGATTTTAATTCAATGTTATCAGCCACAAGGGCACTAAGAATAAAGCCCTTTGTCTTAGTTATATTGCTTGCTCACCATTCCTGATAGGACAGTGTCAGCACTATCAGCAACGTGGCATTGGAATAGTTTGAGATAAGTAACCCTTTCTTCGACCCTGTTATTTCTGTTCTTTATACATCTGCTATAGGGAGTGTCTGATGGGACAATGTAGAATGAGCTTTGTAGAAGCAGGTACAATACAAGATAGATATAGAGTCAGGTATCATAGGCAGTCCCTCGAAGCGAGGATAACTTGCTTCCACGGCAAAAAAAGATGAGTTCACAGGTGTTTCAGTGATGGACCTAATATTCCAGATCCTGAACTACATATTGAAAGGTGGAAGATGCCTGTGCGGGATTTTTTTAATGTGTGGTGGCCGTTGCACACCAGCCACCACATGGGCTTGACAGAGCTAGGTCTTGGCCAGTGGCAAGGCCTGGAGACCTGCTCTGCTGCACGGACCTAGTGCACTCAGGTGCACGGACCTAGTGCGCTCAGGTGCACGGACCTAGTGCGCTCAGGTGCACGGACATAGTGCGCTCAGGTGCACGGACCTAGTGCGCTCAGGTGCACGGACCTAGTGCGCTCAGGTGCACGGACCTAGTGCACTCAGGTGCACGGACCTAGTGCGCTCAGGTGCACGGACCTAGTGCGCTCAGGTGCACGGACCTAGTGCGCTCAGGTGCACGGACCTAGTGCGCTCAGGTGCACGGACCTAGTGCGCTCAGGTGCACGGACCTAGTGCGCTCAGGTGCACGGACCTAGTGCGCTCAGGTGCACGGACCTAGTGCGCTCAGGTGTGCTCGAGATATAGAGTAATGCTCCCTCTAAACTGTCCCAACAAACAAAAAGTAGATTTTTGGATACTAAGGGTCTCGAAGGGAATCAATGGAGATGGAGATTGTGCGGGATGGTGTAGTGCAGGTAGATCAGCCGTGATCTTACTGAATAGCGAAGCAGACACAAAGGGCCAAATAGCCCATTCCTGCTCCTATTTCTTATGTTCTTATGGTCTCTACTCTGTACCATCAAACACTCCCAGAACAGATACAGCACAGGTTAGATACACAGTATAGTTCCCTCTACACTGTCATAGCAAACACTCCCAGGGCAGGTACAGCCTGGGTTAGATACAGTGTAACGCTCCCTCTACACTGTCCCAGCAAACACTCCCAGGGCAGGTACAGCACGGGTTAGATACAGAGTAAAGCTCCCTCTACACTGTCCCATCAAACACTCCCAGGGCAGATACAACATGGGTTAGATACAGAGTAAAGCTCCCTCTACACTGCCCCATCAAACATTCCCAGGGCAGGTACAGCATGGGGTTAGATACAGAGTAAAGCTCCCTCTACACTGTCCCATCAAACACTCCCAGGGCAGGTACAGCATGGGGTTAGATACAGAGTAAAGCTCCCTCTACACTGTCCCATCAAACACTCCCAGAGCAGGTACAGCACGGGTTAGATACAGTGTAAAGCTCCCTCTACACTGTCCCATCAAACAGTCCCAGGGCAGGTACAGCACGGGGTTAGATACAGAGTAAAAAACGTCTACCCTGCCCAACAAGGTGACTCAGCGCACAGCAGTAGAACTCACTCTACTGAAGCAACAAAGACTTGACAACCTAGAAAGCTCTCTCAACCAACATCACCAAAGATTCAAACTGGTACTCCTGTCCCTGCCATCAGTTTAGGCTGGCAATCTCAACCCTCCCGCTAGGACTCTCCTCCATTACCTCCTCGGATCTGCTTCCAGCTCCTGTTTCTGTTGCTTTCGGTGATTGAAGAACTTTGTAACCTGATTCCACGGGAATTTCTGCTCACAACGCACAGCAATCCTTGATAATCTTGCAGCAGCCGACTGAGGGGAGGAGCTGGGAGTAGGACTGAGGGGAGGAGCTGGGACTGAATCTGAGGGGAGGAGCTGGGAGTGGGACTGAGGGGAGGAGCTGGGAGTGGGACTGAGGGGAGGAGCTGGGAGTGGGACTGAGGGGAGGAGCTGGGAGTGGGACTGAGGGGAGGAGCTGGGAGTGGGACTGAGGGGAGGAGCTGGGAGTGGGACTGAGGGGAGGAGCTGGGACTGGGACTGAGGGGAGGAGCTGGGAGTGGGACTGAGGGGAGGAGCTGGGACTGGGACTGAGGGGAGGAGCTGGGACTGGGACTGAGGGGAGGAGCTGGGAGTGGGACTGAGGGGAGGAGCTGGGACTGGGACTGAGGGGAGGAGCTGGGACTGGGACTGAGGGGAGGAGCTGGGACTGGGACTGAGGGGAGGAGCTGGGACTGAGGGGAGTGTAATCATAGAATCATAGAAATTTATAGCACAGAAGGAGGCCATTCAGCCCATCATGTCCGCACTGGCCGACAAAGAGCTATCCAGCCTAATCCCACTTTCCAGCTCTTGGTCCATAGCCCTATTTGTTACGGCACATCCAAGTACTTTTTAAATGTGATGAGTGTTTCTGCCTCTGCCACCCTTTCAGGCAGTGAGTTCCAGACCCCGCTACCCTACGAGTGAAGAAATATCGTCTCAAATCCCCTCTAAACTGCCTACCAATTACTGTAATATATGCGGATGGAACAAATGAAGGACAGAGACATGATGAGTTGCTGGTCCATATGCTTGCTTTATTAGGCCAGGGCAATCTGAGCATGCTCATAACGAACCATGTGACAAACCATGTGATAATATATTACACTGTTTTCCCCCTTACAAAATGCATGTATGTATTCCCCTCTAAATACAACAAAACTATAGTCCCACATTTCCCAGCATTAGATATACCACATAATAAAACTCCTAGCTTTTTTATTTTAAATGAACTACAAATCCAGTTTAATAACAGGTTTGCAGAGTGTTCCTGATGTCCTTACAGAAGGTTTTGGTGTTGAACCAATTTTCAGGTTGTTTTGTTTCGGTTCTGAACTCAAAGATGATCCTGGTTCTATCTCAGTCTTGTTTGGACCTGGAACTTCAGTTACTGAACTGAGACAAACTCAAGCATGTGTTCATGATCAAGTGGTTCAAGATCACTGTCCAATCCAGGCCAGTAAACAAAGCTTCTTGTAATTGATTTCATACTGACGATCTCTGGATGTTCAGTATGAAGTTCGGCCAGAATTCTATCCCTCAAAGAAGTAGGTACCACCATTCTGTTTCCCCACTTGATACAACCTTGCTCGCAAGACCATTCAGTAAGACGGTTATGGAATGGTTTCAATTCTGTGTCCAGACACTTATCAGTCCATCCATGCAAGGTCGTTTCAATTTGATAATGTGGGAATTCAACTTTTGAAGCACTATATCTAACACTTCCAGATTTTTTTCCTTGCTGCTTGTTGCAATCAGCACATCGTCTTGATTGCATAGGCAATTTGGAACTCCTGGAAAAATCTTATCCATTGTAGCCTGGAAGATTTGGGGGGAGAACTTTACACCATACGGCAGCTTGGTGTAAGAGTACAGCCCCTTGTGAGTTTCGATGGTGAGATACTGTTGACTCTCTATGTCAACATTCAGCTGAGCGTAAGCGTGTGACAAGTCAAGCTTGGAGAAAACAAATGCGATGTAGGTAACAGGTACTACTTATCGTCAACTGCTTGGTTATTAGTAACTTTGTAGTCACTGCACAAGCGTACAGTTAGGGCACTGCCACAATCGGCGTAGCCCATTCACTTCTGTCAGTTTTTACTAGAACTCCGATCTCTCTGAGTTTTGCCTGCTCTTCCTCCACCTGACCTTTCAATGTATAGGGTACCGGCCTTGCCTTAAAATAGACAGGCTTCACGTTGGACTTGATGTAGATATGAATGTCATACCCAGTGATGCCCTCATAACTGTCTGTGAACATGCTTTCATGCTTGTTCAGCATTGTATCGAGTCATTTCTTTGAAGCATCTACATTGAAGATGTTTTTCCAGTTTAGTTTTAACTTTCCAAACCAGTCTTTGCCCATGAGGATTGGCCTGCTGTAGCTCGCTACAATAATAGGCAGCTTTACTGATGGCCATTGTCCTGAACTGTACATTCCATTTCTCCGCATGTCTCTAGGATTTCTCTGGAGTAGGTTTTTAACTCCATGGTACTCTGTATATGTGGTACTTGATTAAACTTACACTTGTGTTGTTGGTGAGGGTTTAAACTAAAATGGCAGGGAGATGAGAATCAATGCAGGGAGGCAGAGGGAAGTAAAAAGGCGGCAAAAGCAAAAGATAGGAAGGAGAAAAACAAGAGTGGAGTGCAGAGAAATCAAGGGCAAAAATCAAAAAGGGCCACATTACAACATAATTCTAAAAGGACAAAGAGTGCTAAAAAGACAAGCCTGAAGGCTCTGAGTCTCAATGCGAGGAGCATTCGTAATAAGGTGGATGAATTAACTGCGCAGATAGCTGTTAACGGATATGATGTAATTTGGATTACGGAGGCGTAGCTCCAAGGTAATCAAGGCTGGGAACTCAACATCCAGGGGTATTCAATATTCAGGAAGGATAGACAGGAAGGAAAAGGAGATGGAGTAGCGTTACTGGTTAAAGAAGAAATTAACGCAATAGTAAGGAAGGACATTAATGTGGATGATGTGGAATCTATATGGGTAGAGCTGCGAAACACCAAAAGGCAGAAAACATTAGTGGGAGTTGTGTACAGACCACCAAATAGTAGTAGGGAGGTTGGGCACGGCATCAACAGGAAATTAGGGATGCGTGCAATAAGGGTGCAGCAGTTATCATGGGTGACTTTAATCTACATATTGATTGGGCTAACCAAACTGGTAGCAATACTGTGAAGGAAGAGTTCCTGGAGTGTATAAGGGATGGTTTTCTAGACCAATATGTCGAGGAACCAACTAGAGAGCAGGCCATCCTAGACTGGGTGAGGTATAACGAGAGAAGATTAATTAGCAATCTTGTTGTGCGAGGCCCCTTGGGGAAGAGTGACCAGAATATGGTAGAATTCTTCATTAAGATGGAGAGTGACACAGTTAATTCAGAGACTAGAGTCCTGAACTTAAAGAAAGGAAACATTGACGGTATGAGACGTGAATTGGCTAGAATAGACTGGCGAATGATACTTAAAGGGTTGACGGTGGATAGACAATGGCAGACATTTAAAGATCACATGGATGAACTACAACAATTGTACATCCCTGTATGGCGTAAAAATAAAAAAGGGAAGGTGGCTCAACCGTGGCTAACAAGGGAAATTAGGAAAAGTGTTAAATCCAAGAGGCATATAAATTGGCCAGAAAAAGCAGCAAACCTGAGGACTGGGAGAAATTTAGAATTCAGCAGAGGAGGACTAAGGGTTTAATTGGGAGGGGAAAATAGAGTATGAGAGTAAGCTTGCAGGAAACATAAAACTGACTGCAAAAGTTTCTATAGATATGTGAAGAGAAAAAGATTAGGGAGTAGGTTCCTTGCAGTCAGAATCAGGTGAATTCATAATGGGGAACAAGGAAATGGCAGACCAATTGAAAAACTGCTTCGGTTCTGCCTTCACTAAGGAAGACACAAATAACCTTCCAAAAATACTAGGGGACCGAGGGTCTAGCGAGAAGGGGGAACTGAGGGAAATCCTTATTAGTCAGGAAATGGTGTTAGTGAAATTGAAGGGACTGAAGGCTGATAAATCCCCCGGGTCTGATAGTTTGCATCCCAGAGTACTTAAGGAAGTGGCCCTAGAAATAGTGGATGCATTGGTGATTATTTTCCAACATTCCATGAACTCTGGATCAGTTCCTATGGACTGGAGGGTAGCTAATGTAACCCCACTTTTTAAAAAAGGAGAGAGGAAACAGGGAATTATAGACCGGTTAGCCTGACATCGGTGGTGGGGAAAATGCTGGAGTCAATTATTAAAGATGTAATAGTAGCGCATTTGGAAAGCAGTGACAGGATCGGTTGAAGTCAGCATGGATTTATGAAAGGGAAATCATGCTTGACAAATCTTCTAGAGTCTTTTGAGAATGTAACTAGTAGAGTAGATAAGAGAGAACCAGTAGATGTGGTGTATTTGGACTTTCAAAAGGCTTTTGACAAGGTCCCACACAAGAGATTGGTGTGCAAAATGAAGGCACATGGTATTGGGGGTAATGTATTGACGTGGTTAGAGAAATGGTTGGCAGACAGGAAGCAAAGAGTGGGAATAAACGGGTCCTTTTCAGAATGGCAGGCAGTAATTAGTGGAGTGCCGCAGTGTTCAGTGCTGGGACCCCAGCTATTTACAATATACATTAATGATTTAGACGAAGAAATTGAATGTAATATCTCCAAGTTTGCAGATGACACGAAGCTGGGTGGCAGTGCGAGCTGCGAGGATAACGCTAAGTGACTGCAGGGGGACTTGGACAAGTTAGGTGAATGGGCAAATGCATGGCAGATGATGTGGATAAATGTGAGGTTATCCACTTTAGTGGCAAAAACAGGAAGGCAGATTATTATCTGAATGGTGATAGATTAGTAAAAGGGGAGGTGCAACGAGACCTGGATGTCATGGTAGGTAGGCATACAAGTACAGCAGGCAGTAAAGAAAGCAAATGGCATGCTGGCCTTCATAGCTAGGGGACTTGAGTATAGGAGCAGGGAGGTCTTGCTGCAATTGTACAGGGCCTTGGTGAGACCACACCTTGAGTATTGTGTGCAGTTTTGGTCTCCTAATCTGAGGAAGGACGTGCTTGCTATTGAGGGATTGCAGCGAAGGTTCACCAGACTGATTCCCGGGATGGCAGGACTGACATATGAGGAAAGACTGAATCAGCTAGGCTTATACTCACTGGAATTTAGAAGAATGAGAGGGAATCTCATGGACACTTATAAAATTCTGACGGGACTGGACAGGTTAGATGCTGGAAGAATGTTCCCGATGTTGGGGAAGTCCAGAACCAGGGGACACAGTCTAAGGATAAGGGGTAAGCCATTTAGGACTGAGATGAGGAGAAACTTTTTCACCCAGAGAGTTGTGAACCTGTGGAATTCTCTACCACAGAAAGTTATTGAGTTCAGTTTGTTGGACATATTCAAAAAGGGAGTTAGATGTGGCCCTTACGGCTAAAGGGATCAGGGGGTATGGAGAGAAGGCTGGAGTGGGGTACTGAGGTTGAATAATCAGCCATGATCATATTGAATGGCGGTGCAGGCTCGAAGGGCCAAATGGCCTACTCCTGCACCTATTTTCTATGTTTCTATATGTGTCCTTACTCATGATCGAGCAGTCCGCCATGTCGATAAACATATCAGTATATTGCTTGTTGATCAAAAGTTCTGTACAGAAGTCTTTCTCACAACTGCTCGCATTGCTGCCAGTGGCAGAGATACTGTAGATGCCTAGTTCTTCAACATCAGCTGTGTTCACTCAATAGTGTGAACTCTTCCCTTGTTGCTGCTTTGCAATGCCACTAGAATGGTTTTTACTTCCTGCTTTAGATCGAGCTCTGCAAGCTGCTGAAATATGGCCTTCTGGCAGTGAAAGCACTTCTCATTTCTGTATTAGAAACATAGAAACATAGAAACATAGAAAATAGGTGCAGGAGCAGGCCATTAAGCCCTTCTAGCCTGCACCGCCATTCAATGAGTTCATGGCTGAACATGAAACTTCAGTACCCCATTCCTGCTTTCTCGCCATACCCCTTGATCCCCCGAGTAGTAAGGACTTCATCTAACTCCCTTTTGAATATATTTAGTGAATTGGCCTCAACTACTTTCTGTGGTGGAGAATTCCACAGATTCACCACTCTCTGGGTGAAGAAGTTTCTCCTCATCTCGGTCCTAAATGGCTTACCCCTTATCCTTAGACTGTGACCCCTGGTTCTGGACTTCCCCAACATTGGGAACATTCTTCCTGCATCTAACCTGTCTAAACCCGTCAGAATTTTAAACGTTTCTATGAGGTCCCCTCTCATTCTTCTAAACTCCAGTGAATACAAGCCCAGTTGATCCAGTCTTTCTTGATAGGTCAGTCCCATCATCCCGGGAATCAGTCTGGTGAATCTTCGCTGCACTCCCTCAATAGCAAGAATGTCCTTCCTCAAGTTAGGAGACCAAAACTGTACACAATACTCCAGGTGTGGCCTCACCAAGGCCCTGTACAACTGTAGCAACACCTCCCTGCCCCTGTACTCAAATCCCCTCGCTATGAAGGCCAACATGCCATTTGCTTTTTTAACCGCCTGCTGTACCTGCATGCCAACCTTCAATGACTGATGTACCATGACACCCAGGTCTCGTTGCACCTTCCCTTTTCCTAATCTGTCACCATTCAGATAATAGTCTGTCTCTCTGTTTTTACCACCAAAGTGGATAACCTCACATTTATCCACATTATACTTCATCTGCCATGCATTTGCCCACTCACCTAACCTATTCAAGTCACTCTACAGCCTCATAGCATCCTCCTCGCAGCTCACACTGCCACCCAACTTAGTGTCATCCGCAAATTTGGAGATACTACATTTAATCCCCTCGTCTAAATCATTAATGTACAATGTAAACAGCTGGGGCCCCAGCACAGAACCTTGCGGTACTCCACTAGTCACTGCCTGCCATTCTGAAAAGTACCCATTTACTCCTACTCTTTGCTTCCTGTCTGCCAACCAGTTCTCAATCCACGTCAGCACACTACCCCCAATCCCATGTGCTTTAACTTTGCACATTAATCTCTTGCATGGGACCTTGTCGAAAGCCTTCTGAAAGTCCAAATATACCACATCAACTGGTTCTCCTTTCTCCACTTTACTGGAAACATCCTCAAAAAATTCCAGAAGATTTGTCAAGCATGATTTCCCTTTCATAAATCCATGCTGACTTGGACCTATCTTGTCACCATTTTCCAAATGCGCTGCTATGACATCCTTAATAATTGATTCCATCATTTTACCCACTACTGAGGTCAGGCTGACCGGTCTATAATTCCCTGTTTTCTCTCTCCCTCCTTTTTTAAAAAGTGGGGTTACATTGGCTACCCTCCACTCGATAGGAACTGATCCAGAGTCAATGGAATGTTGGAAAATGACTGTCAATGCATCCGCTATTTCCAAGGCCACCTCCTTAAGTACTCTGGGATGCAGTCCATCAGGTATTGGCAGGACTGTGGTGAGTGATTTCCATTGCAACGATAAAAATTCACTGAACTGCTCTCACCGACATGCTTTTGACTCAAGTCTCACAGCTTTAGGTTTGGTGGTGGCTTTGTGATTGTAGACCTCTGCTCAACATGTCACTTGAGTTGGACAGAGCTCCCTTGTATTCTTCGACACCATCTCCATAGATAGAGCAATGTTGCATGCTATGCCAAACGTTAGGTTCGGAGTGTTCAGTAACTTGGACTGTGTGTGCTCATCCACCAGTCCACACACAAACCTATCTCACAACGCACAATCCAAAAATGTGCCGAAGTTACAATGCAAAGACAGGCTCTTAAGAGCTCCAATGTGCTCACTGATGGTTTCACTTTGTTTTTGGTTTTTGTTCCAAGCTTATAGTTCTCTGCTATTTCTAACGGCTTTGGGTCGAAATGGTCCTCCAGTTTCTCGACGATGTCTTCAAACGACGCATCCTTCGCTTTCTCTGCCGCGAGTCGGTTTGTTAACATTCAGCAGACAGCTTGCCCGATCTCTGTTAGAAAAGTTGCTTTCTTCCGTTCACGAATTATTTTATTTTGAGCTTGAACATTTTCATCTACACCTTTGGTCTCAATGTTATTGGCCATAAAAAAACATCTCCATCCGCTCAGTGTGAGAACTGAGTGGTTTGCGAGCTCGCTCTTACATGCCGAGGCTGCCGATGAATCCTGTAGGTGCGGCCATGATTGTCCCGATCCCATCAAACAGTGACTCAGCACGCTACCCGTGTACCTGTGAGAATCAACCGCTGTTGCTGTGGATACGATGGCGAAGCAGATTCTGCGTCAGCAGTAAAACATCGCAAACATTCAGTTTAGGTGTCACAAAGTCACCTTAAACTTCTTCACTCAAAGAACACTGTGTCCTTCCATAATCCCTAAAAGTAGCTTTGGGATCCCATCCTCGTCGCCAAAATGTAATATATGTGGGTCGAACAAATGAAGGACAGAGGCACGATGAGTTGCGAGTCCATCTGCTTGCTTTATTAGGCCAGGGCGAACTGAGTCTGCTCATAGCGAACCATGTGACAAACCATGTGATAATACATTACAGGGAGGAGCTGAGAGTGGGACTGAGGGGAGAAAGGGGGACGGGGTATGTGAAGAGAATGGTGCATGGGATTGATCGGAGGAAGGAGGGGAACTGGATTGCGAGAAGGACAGGGTGGGATTGTTGGGAGAAACTGAGAGTGGGACTGAGGGAAAGAATGGAGAATGGGATTGAGGGAAGGGAACTGGATTGAGAAAAGGGGAGAATGGGACTGACGGGAGGAGCTGGGAGTGGGACTGAGGGCACGAGTTGGGAGTGGGATGAAGATCACCTTGTACAAGATGCAAGTATCCTGTAATATAAATCTAGGTCAATGTGAACTCCTGGACTAGTTTTAATCGCCAAAGGTGGAGCTCCCAGGAGATTACATGGTGTGTCGGGGCTGTTGGTATCATGAGGCATCACAACAATACGGGATAGGCTGGTGAACCTGCTGGTCTTTTCCAGTCAGTCATTATCCAATGTTCGTAAGTTATTATTGATAAACTGATGGTAATTTGATCCTATATTTCAAGTCATTCTATCTGGTTCTTTCCATAACACAGTGGTGTGTAATGTTGAGTAATGCCAAGATTTTAAAATTCTCATCATTGTTTTCAAATCCCTCAAGGGTCTTGCCCCTCCCTATCTCTGTAATCTCCTCTCAAGATCTCGGCGCTCCTCCAGTTTTGGCCTCTTGCACATTCCCATTAAAGGCTCCACCATTGGTGGCCGTGCTTGCAGCTGCTGAGAACCTAAGCTCTGGAATTCCCTCCCTAAACCTCTCCGCCTCTCTACCAATGTCCCCTCTCATTTTATTTGGGTGCCTGGCCCCTTTAAGGGGCTGCGCGAACCAATCAAATTTCCACGCATGCACGGTTTTTCCTATTGTAAAGCCGGATGGCGGCCGTTCAGTCAGCTGTGCCGCTGCAGAGCTTAATGTGAACATCTCCCTTTCCTCCCTTAAGACATTCCTTAAAATTTACCTCTTTACAAAGCTTTTGGTCATCTGCCCTAATTTCTCCTTATGGTGCGGGGTGTCAAATTTTGTTTGATAACTCTCCTGTGAAGCGCCTATGAACGTTTTACTAGGTTAATGGCACTATATAAATGTAAGCTGTTGTTGCCTGGCCTTTAGAGATAGGTTTCTTAAAGCTGTGTAGCATTGTGTAGCACCATTGGTAGCTGTGTCTTCAGCTGCCCGGGCCCTAAGCTCTGGAACTCCCTCCCCCCTCTCCTTCCAATGCCTCAACTTCCGATCTTCCCCCCCCTCTCCCTCCCTAAACCTCTCTACCTCTCTTTTTCCCCTTTGAAGATGCTCCTTAAAGCCTACTTCGTTGATCGAACTTTTGGAGATCTCCCCATATCTCTCCTTATGTGGCTCCGTCTCAAATTTTGTTTTGTGACGTTCCTGTGGGGCGTCATGGGACATTTTGCTACTTTGGAGGTGGTATATAAATACAAGTTGTTGCTGATTAGCTGTAATGCAACCCGCAATGGAATAGGCTTCTAACAATTTCTGTCTAACACTTCTTTTGATAACACTCCTGTGAAGCGTCTTGGGATGTTTTATTACATTAAAGGCGCTACATAGATGTAAGTTGTTGTCTAGGTTGTGTGAAACTGGCCACTTTGACAATGTATGTTAAGTGCATCATATCAGCATTATACGGCGTTCTCGTGAGGGAGCAAATGGCCCAGAATTTGCTGTCAGAATAACGGAGTGGTTAATGGCACTCACCATTATTTATGGGACGTGTTCATTTGTAACACCCAAAGCTCTGATTGAATCCCCTTGATAACAAGTCCTGATGGCTGATTGGTCTCTTTGCTTTTTGCCTCTCCCAGGAGATCACATGGCTCCGGGTGGGGTGGAGTATAGAATGTTTCAGTATAAGGGGTGTCGCAGTTGTGTGAGTTGGACTGAGTGCTCTTTACCTTTTCGTCATTGTTCGTAGGTTCATATGTAACCTTCAGGGCTGCTGACCGAGGGCCGTGCAGCTCTTTGTCGGCCGGCGGGGGCACGATGGGCCAAAATGGCCTCCTTCTGCGCTGTAAATTTCTGTTTCTATGTTAACAATTAACGCCCCATCAATCTACTCTCAGTCATCAGCAAAGTGATGGAAGGTGTCATCGACAGTGCTACCAAGCGGCACTTACTCACCAATAACCTGCTCACTGATGCTCAGTTTGGTTTCCGTCAGGACCACTCAGCTCCAGACCTCCTTGGTCCAAACATGAACAAAAGAGCTGAATTCCAGAGGTAAGGTGAGAGTGACTGCCCTTGACATCAAGGCAGCATTTGACTGAGTATGGTATCAAGGAGGCCTTGTAAAATTGAAGTCAATGGGAATCAGGGGGAAAACTCTCCACTGGCTGGAGTCATACCTAGCACAAAGGAAGATGGTTGTGGTTGTTGGAGGTCAATCATCTCAGCCTCAGGACATCGCTGCAGAAGTTCCTCAGGGCAGTGTCCTAGGCCCAACCATCTTCAGCTGCTTCATCAATGTCCTTCCCTCCATCATAAATGGGGATGTTCGCTAATGACTGTTCAGTTCCATTCGCAACTCCCCAGATAATGAAGCAATCTATGCCCACATGCAGCAAGACTTGGACGACATTTAAGCTTGGACTGACAAGTGGCAAGTAACATTGTGGCAAGTAACATTCATGGCACACATGTGCCAGGCAATGACCATCTCCAACAAGCGAGAGTCTAACCACTGATATTCAACGACATTACCATCACCGAATCCTGGGTCACCACTGACCAGAAACTTAACTAACCAGCCACATAAATACTGTGGCAACAAGAGCGAGTCAGAGGCTGGGTATTCTGCGGCGAGAGTCTCACCTCCTGACTCCCCAAAGCCTTTCCACCATCTACAAGGCACAAGTCAGGAGTATGATGGAATACTCTCCACTTGCCTGGATGAGTGCAGCTCCAACAACACTCAAGATGCTCGACACCATCCAGGACAAAGCAGCCCGCTTGATCGGCACCCCATCCACCACCTTCAACATTCACTCCCTCCACCAACGGAGCACCGTGGCTGCAGTGTGCACCATCTACAAGATGCACTGCAACAACTCGCCAAGGCTTCTTCAGCAGCAGCTGCCAAACCCCCGACCTCTACCACCTAGAAGGACAAGACCAGCAGGCGCATGGGAACATCACCACCTCCACGTTCCCCTCCAAGTTACACGCCATCCTGACTTGGAAATATATCGGCCATTCCTTCATCGTCACTGGGTCAAACTCCTGGAACTACCTAACAGCACTGTGGGAGCACCTTCACCACATGGACTGCAGCGGTTCAAGAAAGCGGCTCACCACCACCTTCTCAAGGGCAAGTGGCAATAGGCAATAAATGCCGGTCTTGCCAGCAATGCCCACATCCCAGGAATGAGTTTTTAAAGATGTCTATTTACCAGAATTCCTATGTCCATGACTTCATATTTCTGTTAAGTACAGTTTTTTTTTTACATTGCAAGCCTTTTAGTCTCCACGCTTCATACTGTAACCTTAACCTCCAGAATAGGAATGGCTCTTCCCCTCGCTGAGCCTCTCCATTAGGCTTTTATGCCATTGCGTCCTTCCAAGCCAATGCAAGGGACATGTGCCAAATCATCCGGCCTGCTGTCTGTAGATGCAACAAACAACGGAATGACCTATCCTGTAGAAAGCAGACACCAGCTGGCAGGGGCAGGGCTTTTACGGGCTGGCAGAGTTCCCAAGAGTGAAGGGTACACCCCTGAGGCCATCTGGGCTCCTTCCTTCAACCCCATGGCCTCAATAAATAGAAAGAGCGTCCATTCCATTGACGAGTAAGTAGCGTCAGACCACAGAAGCTTCTTCATTGCATGCCAGTGCCTGATGTCCAGCTACCGCAGAATACCCAGCCTCTGACCTACTCTAGTATGGGCAATAAATGCTGCCATTGTCAGTGACACGCACATTCCCAAGAACAATTTTTTGCTAAGCAATATCCAGGAAGGCTTTGGGATACTTTTAAAGCCCAGATGGATGAGCGCTTGGAGAATGCTGCTACCTTCTTCAGGCCTGGGATTTGAGTATAGGAGCAGGGAGGTCTTACTGCAGTTGTACAGGGCCTTGGTGAGGCCTCACCTGGAATATTGTGTTCAGTTTTGGTCTCCTAATCTGAGGAAGGACGTTCTTGCTATTGAGGGAGTGCAGTGAAGGTTCACCAGACTGATTCCCGGGATGGCAGGACTGACATATGAGGAGAGACTGGATCGACTGGGCTTGTATTCACTGAAGTTTAGAAGAATGAGAGGGGATCTCATAAAAACATATAAAATTCTGATAGGACTGGACAGGTTAGATGCAAGAAGAATGTTCCCAATGTTGGGGAAGTCCAGAACCAGGGGTCACAGTCTAAGGATAAGGGGAAAGCCATTTAGGATCGAGATGAGAGAGTTGTTAACCTGTGGAATTCTCTACCGCAGAGAGTTGTTGATGCCAGTTCGTTAGATATATTCAAGAGGGAGTTAGATACGGACCTTATGACTAAAGGGATCAAGCAGGAGAGAAAGCAGAAAAGGGATACGGAGGTGAATGATCAGCCATGATCTTATTGAATGGTAGTGCTGGCTCGAAGGGCTGAATGGCCTACTCCTGCACCTATTTTCTATGTTTCTATGACCCATCCCCTCAAGAAATCTCATATGACAACCGAATGGAAGTACTCTGAAGAATAAGCCTCAAATAAAGATTGGACTGGTCATGCAGGGTCCTTCTGAATATTCAAGTTAAGGTCTCCAAATGCAACAGCATCTGCTGGATGTTGCATAGCTTGGCCGCTCACACACTGAAACACAGATTAGGAAGAGGTTGACGCAACAGAGCAAGCCAGCAAGGACAAGGGAGACCTGTTTCCATTAATTCTCATCGTTCCCTGCACAAGCAGTTCAGCCCAATGTGGCAACACACAGAGGCCCAATCATCACCAGGCTCTCCACTCCCTTTTACTGTACAGTAAGTTCCAAGTTTTGTATACCTTGCTAAAAAGTTATGCTAAACTTGTACCGAATTTTGGTTAGACCACATTTAGAGCACTGTGTGCAATTCTGGTCGTCACATTATAAAAAGGATATAGAGGCACTGGCGAGGGTGCAGAGAAGATTTTCAAGAATTATACCAGGAATGTGAGGGTATACCTATCAGGAAAGGATGACAGGCTGGGTATCTTTTCGCTTGAGGAATAACCTAATAGAGGTCTTTAAAATCATGAACAGTTTTGATAGAGTGGATACAGAGTGTTTCCACTTGTGGGGAAGAGCAAAACTAGAGGCCATCAATATAAGATAGTCACCAAGAAATCCAATAGGAAATTCAGAGGAAAATTCTTTTCTCAAGAAGGTGGTGAAATTGTGTAACTCACTACCACAGGGAGTGATTGAGGTGAACAGCTTGGATGCATTTAAGGGGAGGTTGGACAAGAATACGAGGGAGAAGGGAATAGAGCATTATGCTGATAGATTTAGATGAGGAAAGACGGGAGGAGGCTTGAGTGGAGTATAAACGCCGGCATGGGCTGGTTGGGCCGAATGGCCTGTTTCTGTGCCGTATATCCTGTGTAATCCTCTGAAATAAAAGGGCTGCTTCCTCCAATTATTCCACATTAATTGGGCGGAAAGTCAGGGGCTCCCGAAAGCCCTAACCAGCGCTTCCAGGGGTGCCAGTCCTCAGCAGGAGCCTCCGTTTGGCAAATTAGCCTTAAATTGGATTGAAATTATTGACCTTTTAACTACCAATAACCACCCTTGGCACCCTAATCAGGTCACCCATCTCCTAACCTTGTCATGTTCCTACGTGCTCCCCGGGTGGGCGAAACAGTGATTCCCTCATTGGTTGGAGCCAATACTATAAACCACCTTCTCATCCTCAGCAAATGTGCAGCATCATGGATTCCCTGCACTACTTCCACTGTACAAGAAGCCTATTCAAATTAGTAGGTCTTGCTCAAAAACACTTGGCAAAGTCCTGAACAGAACCACACCAGTGTTTCAGGCCACCACCACAGAAGCCAAGCAACAGGTCCACCTCGAGTGTAGCAAAGGAGTCCATCGATGGAAACCCTTCTCTTCACCATTTACATGCTGCTGCTCGGCAATATCTCGATGTGTGGGTTCATCTTGTCCCTGTTTGCTGGTAACAGCCAGCTCCACCTTCCTGCTCTCCTGGGCTAAGTCTATGCCAGTGCCAAAAACATCAGCCGACAAGAGAGAGAAAACATTCATCCTGTTGTTCTTGGTTAGTTTTGAACTCGGGTCCCAGAAGTAAAATGTCAAACTCTAATGCAAAGTACCACTTGGCCTACTCAACGCCCATTTCGATAATTCATCAACTAATTGTAAAGTGCCGACTAGCATGAACGGTTAACAATGGTAGAGGTCTTGCAATGGTAGAGGTCTTGCAATGGTAGAGGTGGGCAAAGGCCAGCCCGCGTTAAAGAAATTCAGGCACAGGGCATCTTCCACCGTTTAAAATGAGTTCATCAGTCGCCTGAGTACTTATTTTTAGTGTGGAAGCATGTCACCCTCAACCCCGAGGGACTGCCTGTGATGATGCTGAGGTTTTGCATGTAGAGATGTCAGCTGTGGCTCAGTGGGAAGCACACTCACTCCTGAGTCAGAAGGTTGTGGGTAAAAGTCCCACTCCAGAGACTTAAGCAAAAAATCTAAGTGGACACCCCAGAGCTATACTGAGGTACGCTGCACTGTCGGAGGCACTGGAGCTCCCCAAAAAGGCCTCTTGCCGCCAGAAAGCGGTGGCCAGGCGGCGGAATAGAACGGCCGCTGCCAGCGAAATTTAGCTCGGGGATTTTTCTGGCGGTCTCCACTTCCGCCTCATTGCTGCCGACCATCCTAAGTGCGTCATCAAAGGGCGCACCGCCGATTCCCCTGTGCCTACATCGCACCTCCAGCCAAATTCACCTGCAAAAATCCACGATCCGCCGAGTGGTGCCCCCGACAGCTTTTTCTGTTGGTGCGCCTTGTTTTCTGTGTGTGGGACTTGGCTGTGCGGCGGCCATTAAAGGCGAGGGCCCACTGCTGCGGCCACCAATTTATTTTTTTTGCGCTGGACAATTATGCCCCTGGGGTTCGTCCGGGCCGCCAACAGGCAGCCTGGCACACCCCCCCCCCTCTTGGGTGCCAGGCCACTGGCCCGGCCGCAACCCTCCCTGGTGGCCTAGTGCACCGAACCTAAAGAATCGCCTCTTCTCTCCCCTTGAAGTGAAGGGGAGAGACGTGGTGACGTATACATGTAATGATGTCATCACTGCTCCGCTATTACGACTGACTTCTGGTCCACTTAAAAAAAAAAAGACAAAGAGCTGAATTTACCGAAAGAGGCGACCTCATCCGATGCGGCGGAAAAAGCACTTCATGAGCAGAAGGTGTGACCCGTTTCGGGCGGGGGTGAATTTCGGCCCCACTGTCCCATGCATACAAAGTTAGACCGAGGCCCTAACTGCTCTCTCAGTTGGATATAATTGATCCCACGGCATTATTTCAAAGAAGAGCAGGGGAGTTCCCCCCAGTGTCCTGCCCAATATTTATCCATCAACCAGTATCATTATAAAAAAAAATATCTATTCATCATCTCATTGCTGTTCGTGGGACCTATCTGTGCGCAAATTGCCTGCTGCGTTTCCATTACAACACAGACTACACTCGAAAAATTACTTGATTGACTCTACAGCGCTTTGGGACGTCGTGGAAGGCAATGTCTTTCTTTTTTAGAGGTTTGCGTGGGAGCATCACAGATTGCTCAAGGCCCTGGTACATTTTGATGTGATAGGAAAATTCCACAGAACAAAACGGTGATAACAACCAGTGCAGGATGAAATTCTTCTCATAATGAAACAAAAGTGGCAGCATTGAAGAAACCTTCCCACTTTGGATATCCAGCGACCCAAGGCTCTTCCCAGTGTAGTTACCATGGCCGGTAATTTGCGGTCAGCGGTGAAGCAAAGTCGGTCGCTGCCAGCCCCGAAGGAATCTTCCCGCAACGATCTCGCGATCTCTGTGCCGAGAAGTTTGGCTTTTCCGACGTTCAGTTGAAACCTGTGTCAGTTAACAGGGGAATCCCTAACGTGAGCTGCCGTGATGGCAACAAGCTGTCTAATCAGCTAATCACAATGCAGAATTCTCAGACCGGGAACCAGGAAGTGAAAAATCTCCTTTTGTTCTAACTTTTAAAAAATGTTACAGAGCAAAACAAAGATTGGGGCCCTCACATGGAGAGGAAGTAATCCTCAAATAAAGATGAATAAACTTTTTTTTTAATTACATTTTTTTTAAGTTGCTTAAAAATTGTATTTTTTATTAAAATGCATGAATTTGACACTCCACAAAATTAAAATTAGTTTTTCAGGGCCATAACCTATGCTTAGCAATCAATACGCTGTTAAAACTCCAGTTACACCTAATCCAAAAGGGTCTAACATTTAATGGGGTATTTAACAGCGATATTACTGCGGAAAAGCCAAAGTTTTCATCATTTTCACTGATTTCAGATTGCCGGCTTTGGGTGGGGTGGGGGTTTGCTTGCTACAGTGCAGCCAGTGTCGGAGCAATGAGTGACTGACCGCAATTTCAGGGTTTCCGTGTTAGGGTGCCCATTCGCTGCAGCCTGAAGTTGTGGTCAGTTTCAAAGGGATAGTAACAAGAAACATTGATAGTTCACTGTTATTCCCCACCGTAGATTCTGGGTAATTGTATCCAATACAGAGCACTTTAGGAAGGATGTGACGGCCTTAGACAGGGTGCAGAAGAGATTTACCAGAATGGTTCCAGGGATGAGGGGCTTCAGTTACGTTGACAGTCTGCAGAAAGCTGGGGTCGTCCTCCTTGGAGCAGAGAAGGTGGAGAGGAGATTTGATGGAGGCATTCAAAATCATGAGGGGTCTGGACAGAGTAGATAGAGAGAAACTGTTCCCATTGGTGGAAGGGTCGCGAACCAGAGGACACAGATTTAAGGTGACTGGCAAAAGGTGACATGAGGGAAAGCCTTTTTACGTAGGTTAGGATCTGGGGTGCACTGCCTGAGAGGGCGTTGGAGGCAGATTCAATCACGGTTTTCAAAAGGGAGTACCAGAAAGAAAAAATGTGCAGGGATACGGGGAAAGGGCAAGAGAGTGGGACTGGCTGAAGTGCTCTTGCAGAGAGCCGGCACGACCTCGACCGGCCGAATGGTCTTCCATGCTGTAACCGTTCTATGATTCTATGAAGGAAACCTTCCCTGTGTGGTTGCAATGTCTCTGATACACATTCATAAGAACATAAGAATTAGGAACAGGAGTAGGTCATCTAGCCCCTCGAGCCTGCTCCGCCACTCAACAAGATCATGACTGATCTGGCCGTGGACTCAGCTCCACTTACCCGCCCGCTCCCTATAAACCATTAATTCCCTTATTGGTAAAAAATCTATCTATCTGTGATTTGAATACATTCAATGAGCTAGCCTCAACTGCTTCCCTGGGCAGAAAACATACAACAAAATATCTTTTCCACGTTAGGTCTGAACTGTGTGCATTAGCATTTAATTTCCAAAAGAGACAAAACAATTAGTCAGCTAAGGATGAACGGATAAATTCACCAATCTCATATTAGCAGCAGGAATCCCCAGTTGAAGGCAGCAAGAGCCAGAGACAGGCCTGGAGCACTGCTGAACCATTCCATGCACGCTGCCTTCACACGCAGCTCCCCACTGGTAACAAGGGAATGGGTGAGTTTACCATATAGTGTCTCCAAGTGCAAGAGTTCATTACATTTCATTCAGTCGCATTGGTGCCATTACAGAAAAGAAAATCACACTGAACGCAATACAGTTGCGCAATGCACTACTCGTGTGATACTCTTAATTCATCAAGTCAAATTGTTCCCATTAGTGCTACCATCAGTGACAAGAGAGCTGCAACCACCAATAATTTACTGCAGTTGCATACAGCTCCCAATCCCCTCTCCAGATCCAACGCGAGTTTGGAGGGACATTAATGTATTTCACAGTATGAGTAGACCTGGCATGCAATGCTTCAGACGCCCAGCATTACACTTTACTGAAGTCCCCGTGTGACACCATAGCCATTAATCCATGCGTGAGACACCCCACCTCCACCTTACAACAGCCGTGTGGATTTGGGCATCCAATCCAACTTCAGCCACCTTCCATATCGGTCAGAATATTTGGTTCCGGTTTTGCGTTAGTTTATATCAAACTGGTCTGCGCTCCCGCGCCCCTTTCACGGATTCTCTTCGGAGGGCAAAGGATCGAGTCTCAATCCTACGGCCCACCCCACCCCCACTCCCACCGTCAGTATTTCTTCTTTTTGGATTTGTGCTTCTTGTATTGGTGCTCCCGGTGCTTGCTGGAGGTCCGGAGCTTCTCGCGGCCTATGTGGTCGCTGTCACTGTCCGACTCCCTCTCCCGCTGTCCTCCACCACCGCCGCCGCAGCAGTTCCCGTGGTCGGGGTCCCTCTGCTGCTGCCGCCTGTCCCAGGCGGGCTGAGACGTCCTGGCCATAAAGTCCGGCGTCAGACCGAAATGGGGCAGCTGGGCCGGGGGTCCCGCCTGCTGCGCCATTGCCTGGTAATATTGCTGCTGCTGCTGCTGTTGGGCCATCTGCGAATTGATGTGGTACTGCTGCAGCGCGTAAGTGTTCATCTGAAAAGAAAAAGGAGCCACCTTAAGATTTCCGCTCCTGTCCCGAACCCGCCAGTGCTTGCCCTACCTCCCCCGCGGGAGCCAGATCACGTCAGGAGTACGGTTCCGCGGGCTTCGGGCGCCACGGCCCCCCCCCCCCCCCACCGAGAGAACGTCGTTCTTCCACGAGACCGGTCGGCGAGCATGGACCGGCTGTCCGACCGTGGAGGGCATCACACAGCCCAGGCCCGCTTCCCGACCTCGTCCCAACGTCAGCACAATGCGCAGCGATGGTGGAAGAGGTGAAACTGGATCGTGGGATGTAAGCTGGAGAGACAAGATCACAAGGCCCAGGGAGTGTTAATCAGTTTGTGCAAAGCCCAGGCCTGCAGCCAACCCTCAAGTACAGTGCACGGTTCACAACTGTATTAGAGGGTCTTAGAAGGAGAGCAAAGCGGTGGGGGGGTAAAGTAAGTTGATTAATGGGATTGTACACCCGGAGCCATGAGGAATGAAAAAGAAAAGCAAGAACTTGCATTTATATAGCAACCTCAGAGCGTCCCAAAGTGCTTTACAGCCAATGAAGTACTTTTTGAAGTGTAGTCACTGCTGTAATATAGGACTAGCGGATATATCTGCAGCGCCAATTCACCAAAATACTGGGACTAAAAGGTTTAAATTATGACAACAGGTTGCATTGACTCGGCTTATATTCCCTCGAGTATAGAAGATTAAGAAGTGGTAATTAATCTCGGTGTTTAAGGTGTTTAAAAGATTTGATAGGGAAAAACTATTCCCTCTGGTGGGGGGAGTCCAGGGGGCGTCACCTTAAAATTAGAGCCAGGCCGTCCAGGGGTGATGTCAGGAAGCACTTCTTCACACAAAGGGCAGTGGGAATCTGGAACTCTCTCCCCCAAAAAGCTGCTGAGGCTGGGGGGGGGGGGGGCAATTGAAAATGGCAAGCAGAGACTGATTTTTGTTAGGTAAGGGTATTAAGTGTTACGGAACCGAGTCAGGTAGATAGAATTAAGATACAGATCAGTCATGATCGTATTGAATGGCAGGTCAGGTTGTACGCCTGTTCTTATGTTCCTTCCTATGATAAATGTTGGCCAGGACACTGAGGAGAACTCCCTGGCTTTTCTTAAAATAGTGCCATGTGATCTTTTACGGGGGGACCTCGGTTTAATGTCTCATCCGAAAGACGGCACCTCCGACAGTGCAGCATCAGAGTGTCAGCCTAGATTTTGTGCTCAAGTCTCCAATGGCTATGGATACTTGGGGAAAACAGGTGAGCTTATTGAGTCTTTGAAGAAGTTAAGGACAACAGATAGACAGGATCCCACAGAGATGCTCAGCTGAGCTGAGCTTTGACTCTTATATCCTGTCCCTCCCCAATGCCACTCATTTCCACTTCCTCCACCCCAACTTATCCCACGGTGAATGAAACCCTCATCTACGATTCGGGTTAAACTCAACCTCACCATCGCCCTCTGTGTGGTGAAAGTAGTCCCACAGAGCGGTTTGTTGCAACTGAATGGCTTGCTAGGCATTTCAGAGGGCAGTTAAGAGTCAATCACATTGCTGTGGGTCTTGGGGTCACAGATAGTCCAGACCGGGTAAGGGCGGCAGACTTCTTTCCCAGAAGGACATTAGTGAACCAGATGAGTTTTTATGACAATCCGGTAGTTTCATGGTCACCATTACTGATACTAGCTTTTTAATTCCAGATTGATTTAATTAACTAAATTTAAATTCCCCAGCTGCCGTGGTGGATTTGAACTCGTGTCTCTGGATCATTAGTCTTGGCCTCTGGATTACTAGTCCAGTTAAAAAAAACACTCTGCAACCGAACCCAATAAGGTCAGTAGCTGTTCCACAGTATTTTGTTGCTGGAGGGTCCAAAAAATGTTAGTATGCAGGTACAGCAAGTAATAAGGAAGGCAAATGGAATGTTGGCCTTTATTGCAAGGAGGATAGAGTATAAAAGCAGAGAAGTCCTGCTACGACTGTACAGGGTATTGGTACTGCCACACCTGGAGTACTGCGTACAGTATTGGTCTCCGTATTTAAGGAGGGATATACTTGCATTGGAGACTGTTCAGAGAAGGTTCACTAGGGTGATTCCTGAGATGAGGGGGTTGTCTTATGAGGAAAGGTTGAGCAGTTTGGGCATATACTCATTGGAGTTTAGAAGAATGAGAGGGGATCTTATTGAAACATATATGATTCTGAGGGGGCTTGACAGGGTAGATGCAGAGAGGATGTTTCCCCTCGTGGGGGAATCTAGAACTAGGGGGGCATAATTTCAGAATAAGGGATCATAAGAACATAAGAAATAGGAGCAGGAGTAGGCCATCTGGCCCCTCGAGCCTGTTCCGCCATTCAATAAGATCATGGTTGATGTGATCATGGACTCAGCTCCACTTCCCTGCCCATTCCCCATTTACTCCCTTATCGCTCAAAAATCTGTCGATCTCCACCTTAAATATATTCAATGACTCAGCCTCCACAGCTCTCTGGGGCAGAGAATTCCATAGACTTACAACTCTCTGAGAGAAGAAATTTCTCCTCATCTCAGTTTTAAATGGGCGGCCCCTAATTCTAAGACTATGTCCCCTAGTTTTAGTTTCCCCTGAGTGGAAATATCCTCTCTGCTTCCACCTTATCGAGCCCCCTCATTATCTTATAAGTTTCAATAATCACCTTTCATTCTTCTGAACTCCAATGTATATAGGCCCAACCTACTCCGTCTATCCTCATAAGTTAACCCCGCTCATCTCCGGATTCAACCTAGTGAACCTTCTCTGAACAGCCTCCAATGCAAGTATATCCTTCCTTAAATACGGAGACCAAAACTGCACGCAGTACTCCAGGTGTGGCCTCACCAATACCCTATACAGTTGTAGCAGGACTTCTCTGCTTTTATACTCTATCCCACTTGCAATAAAGGCCAACATTCTATTTGCCTTCCTGATTACTTGCTGTACCTGTATACTCACTTTTTGTGTTTCATGCACAAGGACCCCCAGGTCCCTGTGTACTGCAACACTTTGCAACTTTTCTCCATTTAAATTATAATTTGCTTTGCTATTATTTCTGAAAAGTGGATAACCTCACATTTTCCCACATTATACTCCATCTGCCAAATATTTGCCCACTCACTTAGCTTGCCTTTATCCCTTTGCAGATTTGTTGTGTCCTCCTCACAATTTGCTTTCCTGCCCATCTTTGTATCATCAGCAAACTTGGCTACATTGCACTCGGTCCCTTCATCCAAGTCATTAATATAGATTGTAAATAGTTGAGGACCCAGCACCAATCCCTGCGGACCCCACTAGTTACTGTTTGCCAACTAGAAAATGACCCATTTATCCCGACTCTCTGTTTTCTGTTAGTTAGCCAATCCTCTATCCGTGCTAATATATTACCCCCAACCCTGTGAGCTTTTATTTTGTACAGTAACCTCTTATGTAGCATCTTATCGAATGCCTTCTGGAAAAATCCAAATACACCATATCCACTGGTTCCCCCTTATCCACCCTGCTTGTTACATCCTCAAAGAGCTCCAGCAAATTTGTCAAACATGATTTCCTTTTCATAAAACCATGCTGACTCTGCTTGATTGAATTATGCTTCCTTAATAATGGACTCCACCATTTTCCCTACGACAGATGTTTCCTGCTTTTTGTCTGCCTCCTTTTTTTAAATAGGGGTGTTACATTTGTGGTTTTCCAATCTGCTGGGAACACCCCAGGATCCAGGGAATTTTGGTAGATTACAACCAATGCATCCACTATCTCTGCAGCCACTTCTTTTAAGACCCTAGGATGTAAGCCATCAGGTCCAGGGGACTTGTCCGCCTTTAGTCCCATTATTTTACCAAGAATTACTTCATTCATGATAGTGATTGTATTAACTTCCTCTCTCCCTATTGCCACTTGATTATCCACTACTGGGATGTTTTTAGTGTGTTCTAACATGAAAACGGGTACAAAATATTTGTTTAAAGTCCCTGCCATTTCTCTGTTCTCCATTATTAATTCCCTAGTCTCATCCTCTAGGGGACCAACATTTACTTTAGTTATTATTTTCCTTTTTATGTACCTGTAGAAACTCTTACGATCTGTTTTTATATTTCGTGCTAGTTTACTTTCATAATCTATCTTCCCTCTCTATCATGTTTTTTAGTCGCTCTTTGCTGACTTTTTAAAATTTCCCAATCCTCTGGCCTCCCACTGGTCTTGGCCACATTGTATGCCCTTGTTTTCAATTTGATACCCTCCCTGATTTCCTTAGTTAGCCACGGATGGTGATCCCTTTTCTTACAGTCATTCCTTCTCATTGGGATATATTTTTATTGCGAGTTATGAAATATTTCCTTAAATGTCTGCCACTGCTCATCAACCATCCCATATTTTAGTCTATTTTCCCAGTCCACTTTAGCCAATTCTGGCCTCATACTTTTGTAGTTTCCTTTATTTAAGCTTAAGACCCTGGTTTGAGAACCAATATTCTCACCCTCCAACTGAATTTGAAATTCAACCATATTATGGTCACTTATTCTTAGAGGATCTTTTACTACAAGATAATTTATTAATCCTGCCTCATTACACAGTACTAGATCTAAGATAGGCTGCTCCCTGGTTGGTTCCGCAATGTACTGTTCAAGGAAACTATCCTGGATACACTCTATGAACACTTCCTCAAAGCTACCCTGGCCAATTTGCTTTGTACAATCAATATGAAGGTTAAAATCGCCCATGATTATTGCCGTTCCTTTCTTACAAGCCTCCATTATTTCTTGATTTATACTCCGTCCAACAGTGTAACTACTGTTAGGGGGCCTATAGACTGCCCACCAACGACTTTTCCCTTTATTATTCCTTATCTCCACTGAAAACGGAAATGAGGAGGAATTTTTTCTCTCTGAGGGTCGTGAATCTTTGGAATTCTCTTCCACAGAGAGCTGTGGAGGCTGGGTCATTGAATATATTTAAGGCGGAGAGAGACAGATTTTTGAGCGATAAGGGAATAAAGGGTTCTGGGGAGCGGGTAGGGAAGTGGAGTTGAGGCCAAGATCAGATCAGCCATGATCCGGAGCACGCTCGAGGGGCCAAATGGCCTACTCCTGCTCCTATTTCTTATGTTCTTATGAGTGACTATTTGGGTTTTATTTTTAATCTTTTTTTAAAACATTGACAGAGATTTTTGTTGGAGCGTACCAGCTAAAGTGTGATGGGCAATAAGATGGCTGGGGCACCGCCGGTGACAGAAGGAGGGAGGAGGCAATGGAGGTCAAGGCTGGTGGGCCTTAGGGTGCCGGCTGTGACGTACAGCTGCAAAGAGTTGCAGTGGTCGGATGGGTGCAAGGCCGTGGAGAAGGCGAGATTCCAAAACAAGTGCATTAGGTGATGGGGATAGGCAGCCAGAGCAGGGCGGCGAGAGCAGATGTGATAGGCATGTGCAGCTCGGTGTTGGAGTTTATGTAGAAACATAGAAAATAGATGCAGGAGTAGGCCATTCGGCCCTTCGAGCCTGTACCACCATTCAATATGAACATGGCTGATCATGCAACTTCAGTACCCTATTCCTGCTTTCTCTCCATACCCCTTGATCCCTTTAGCCGTGAGGGCCACATCTAACCTCTTTTTGAATATATCTAACGAACTGGCCTCAACAAGTTTCTGTGGTAGAGAATTCCACAGGTTCACAATTCTCTGAGTGAAGAAGTTTCTCCTCATCTCGGTCCTAAATGGCTTACCCTTTATCCTTAGACTGTGACCCCCTTGGACTTCCCCAACATCGGGAACATTCTTCCTGCATCTAACCTGTCCAATCCCATCAGAATTTTATATATTTCTATGAGATCCCCTGTAGGAGGGACTGCAGTGGTTTAAGAGGGGCAATTAGGGATGTGAAATAAATGCCGGCCTTGCCAGTGAAGTCCACAGCCCATGAACTAATAAAGAATGATCTGTTTGAGTGCACCAAGTTTACTTAACAACAATTTGATTTTATTGCCTTAAAGGAACATACTTTAGCAACAAAACCATATTGTGTTCACGTGGTTTAATGTTCCTGCCCTTATAAAAAGTGTACCCTCTGATAAAATAGTGTACCCTCTGACTTACCAATAGCAGCATCACGGAGGATTTTCTAGTATATTAAAAATGCTACATGTGTGTGCATTTTGTCCATCACACTCCAGGTGTCAGATGCAAAACAAGCTTTAAAAAAGAAAAAGAAATCCAGTCACCTAACGTCGGAATGCTTCTGATCTCGAGCCTGAAACTGACGGGCATTTTCCAACCTTCAGTTCCCTCACTCAACAATTGAACTCGGATTGACCTACCAGCCTGTGTTTACTTAACAGCAATTAAACTTTGTGGCCTTCAAGTGACAATCTTAGCAGCACAATAATATTTTGTATATCACGCCCTTATAAAACTGCCTTTTAACGTTGAGTATTATTCAACAAAAATGCATTCCCTTCCCCATTTCTTTTGATCTTATCTTTCTGCTTCTTTTCACAAGCCTTGCTCTACTTCCCCTCCCAGCTGTGCTTTTGTAAAAATTGAGAAGCTGAAGCCAAGGTAAATCAAGACAGTCATGTTTAGGTGATGTTACACTTGGATTTTTTTGAAAACCTATGAGAGGAGGTAGGAAAGCCTGAGGGAGGCAAGGAACTCCTGGGCAAGAATCAGGAAGAGTAGGAAACGCTGTGTTGAGTCTTGATTTCAAAACAGTAAGAATGCAGGAGGGGTATTCCTGCACCACCGAAAGTACAGCACTCCCTTAGCAACCTAGATTACGTGCTCAGGTCCCTGAAGTGGGACTGACTCAGAGCTGACAGTGTTCCACTGAGCCAAGGAACCACAATTGAACCTGTCTTTATTCTTCTCTGAGACTGACGTACCTGCTGTGCTGCTTCTGTTTTTAATCTCACGCCTGAAACTGTCCATTAACCCGCCTGTCGAGAAAGCGCATATCTGCACCCTCGCCTGACAGGAAAGGTTGTGGGTTCAAGTCCCACTCGAGACTTGAGCACAAAAATCCAGTGCAGTACTGAGGGAGTGCGGCACTGTCGGAGGTGCCGCATTTCAGATGAGACGTTAAACCGATGCCCCGACTGCCCTCTCAGGTGGACGTTAAAAATCCCATGGCGCTGTTTCAAAGAAGAGCATGGGAGTTATCCCCAGTGTCTTGGCCAATATTTATCCCTCAACCAAGATCACTAAAACAGATTCTCAGGTTATTACATCATGCAGATTGTGGGAGTTTGTTGTATGCAAATTGGCTGCCATGTTTCCTGCATTACAACAGTGACCACGCACTAAAGTACTTCATTGGTTGTAAAGCGTTTGGGACGTCCGGTGGTCATGAAAGACGTTTTATAAATGCAAGTCTTCTTTTCTTTTCTCTCGGCAAATGTCTCAGGCTGAACCAGACTGTTGCAATCATGGCATCCTATTTAGCCTCGAGGTTCCAACTCCATATCCTCTTCATCATAAAGACCGCCTACTTCTGCCGCCGTAGCATTGCCTATGCTCCCTGCCTCACCCCGTCTGCTACTGTAACCCTCATCCATGCCTTTGTCACCTTCAGACTTGACTATTCCTGTTGTGTATCTGTAAATCATGCACTGCCATGTTCCGCCACCAGGGAGCACATTCCCTGAAGTCCCAAGGGATCCCAGCATCCCTTGGGAGCACTGTATATAAGCCTGCCCCTAAGGCCTGTTACTCACTCTGGAGTGTCTTAATAAAGACTGAGGTCACTGTTACTTTAACCTCCCTGTGTGCAGTCTCATCTGTGTTAGGAACTCAACAACTGGCGACGAGTATACGAATCCAATGCAAAGATGCAGCAAAATTGGCATCCTGGAGAAGTTCTCGGAGGGTGAGGACTGGGAAGCCTATGTCGAACGGCTAGACCAGTACTTTGCAGCCAAGGAGCTGGACGGAGAAGAAAGCGCTGCAAAAAGGAGAGCGGTCCTCCTCATGGTCTGCGGGGCACCGACCTACAGCCTCATGAAGAATCTTCTGGTTCCGGTGAAACCCACAGATAAGTCGTATGAGGAGCTGTGTACGCTGGTTCGGGATCATCTTAACCCGAGGGAGAGCATGCTGATGGCAAGGTGTTGGTTCTACACGTGCCAGTGATCTGAAGGTCAGGAAGTGGCGAGCTACGTCGCCGAGCTAAGGCGACTTGCAGGACAATGATGGCTACCTGGAGCAAATGCTGAGACTTTTTTGGACTGGGCATTGGCCACGAGACCATCCTACGAAAACTTCTGACTGTAGCGACACCGACCCTCAGTAAGGCCATTGCGATAGCACAGGCGTTTATGTCCACCAGTGATAACATCAAACAAATCTCTTAGCATACAAGTGCTAGCAATGTTCATAAAGTAACTGGGACTGTGTTTGCGAGCTGAAATGTACAGGGCAGAAACCACGAGTCTGCAACTGCCAGCAGGCCTCAGGTGACACAGATGACTCAGAGGCCCCAACAAAGGATGAATGCAAGGCAATTCACACCTTGTTGGCATTGTAGAGGCTTCCATTCAGCCTATTCATGCCTCTTCAAAGGGTATGTTTGCAAGAGCTGTGGAACAATGGGGCACCTCTAATAAGCTTGAAGACGAGCTGCAAGTTCTGCAAAATCTGCTAACCACCACGTGGCAGAGGAAGATCGGTCCATGGTGGACCAAAGCAATTTCGAGTCCCAGAGAGAGGAGGCAGATGCTGAAGTACATGGGGTGCACACATTTTCGAAGAAATGTCCACCCATAATGTTAAACGTAAAATTGAATGGCTTACCCATAGCCATGGAACTGGACACTGGCGCTAGCCAATCCATCATGAGTAAAATGATGTTTGAGAGACTGTGGTGCAACAAAGCACTCAGACCAGTCCTGAGCCCCATCCACACGATACTGAGAACGTACACCAAAGAGCTCATCACTGTCCTGGGCAGCGCCATGGTCAAGATCACCTACGAGGGCATGGTGCACGAACTGCCACCCTGGATTGTCCCGGGCGATGGCCCCACACTGCTTGGAAGGAACTGGCTGGGCAAAATCCGCTGGAACTGGGATGACATCCGAGTGCTATCACATGTCAATGAGGCCTCATATACCCAGATTCTGAACAAATTTCCTTCCCTTTTTGAGCCAGGCATTGTAAATTTTTCCGGGGCGAAGGTGCGGATCCACTTGGTCCCAGAGGCACGGCCCAGTCACCACAAGGCGCGAGCGGTAGCTCACATGATGAGGGAGAGAGTGGAAATCGAACTGGAAAGGCTGCAATGCGAGGGCATCATCTCCCCAGTGGAATTCAGCGAGTGGGCCAGCCCGATTGTTCCAGTACTCAAAAGTGATGGCACGGTCAGGATTTGCGGCGATTATAAAGTAACTATTAATCGTTTCTCGCGACAGGACCAATATCCGCTACCTAAGGCAGATTACCTATTTGCGACACTGGCAGGAGCCAAGATGTTCACCAAGCTCGACCTGACTTCGGCCTACATGACGCAGGAGCTTCAAAGGGCCTCACCTGCATCAACACGCAAAAGGGACGGTCCATCTACAACAGATGCCCGTTTGGAATTCGGTCGGCTGCAGCGATCTTCCAGAGAAACATGGAGAGCCTACTCAAGTCGGTACCACGCACGGTGGTTTATCAGGACGACATATTGGTCACGGGTCGCGACACCGTCGAGCACTTGTAAAACCTGGAGGAGGTCCTCCAGCGACTGGATTGCGTAGGGCTGCGGCTGAAGAGGTCGAAATGCATCCTCATGGCTACAGAAGTGGAGATTTTGTGGAGAAAGATCGCGGCGGACGGCATTCGGCCCACAGACGCCAAGACAGAGGCTATCAGAAACGTACCCAGGCCACAGAACGTCGCGGAGCTGCGGTCGTTCCTGGGACTCCTCAACTATTTTGGTAACTTCCTACCGGGGTTAAGCACCCTCTTAGAGCCCCTACATGTGTTAATGTGCAAAGGTGAGAACTGGGTATGGGGAAAAAAAACAAGTAATTGCTTTTGAGAAAGCCAGAAACATTTTATGCTCCAACAAGCTGCTTGTATTGTATAACCCGTGTAAAAGACTTGTGCTAGCATGTGATGCATCGTCGTACGGAGTCGGGTGTGTATTACAACAAACTAACGTTGCGGGGAAGATGCAACCTGTCGCCTATGCTTCCAGGTGCTTGTCTAAGGCCGAGAGGGCTTACAGCATGATTAAGAAAGAGGCATTAGCGTGTGTGTTCGGGGTAAAGAAAATGCATCAGTACCTGTTTGGCCTCAAATTTGAGCTGGAAACCGATCACAAGCCCCTCATATTGCTGTTCGCTGAAAGCAAGGGGATAAATACCAATGCCTCAGCCTGCATACAAAGGTGGGCATTCGCGCTATCAGCGTATAACTATACCATCCACCACAGGCCAGGCACCGAGAACTGTGCGGATACTCTCAGTCGACTACCATTGCCCACCACGGGGGTGGAAATGGCGCAGCCTGCAAACTTGTTGATGGTCATGGAAGCGTTTGAAAATGATAAATCACCTGTCACAGCCCACCAGATTAGGACTTGGACCAGCCAAGACCCTCTGCTGTCCCTAGTAAAAAACTGTGTACTGCAGGGGAGCTGGGCCAGCATCCCCGTTGAAATGCAAGAGCTAATGAAGCCATTCCAGTGGCGAAAGGACGAGCTGTCCATTCAGGCAGACTGCCTGTTGTGGAGTAACCGCATAGTGCTACCCATAAAGGGCAGGGAGACGGTCATCTCGGATCTCCACAGCACACACCCAGGTATAGTAATGATGAAAGCGATAGCCAGATCCCACGTGTGGTGGCCCGGTATCGACTCTGACTTAGAGTCCTGTGTACGACAATGCAGCGTGTGTGCTCAGTTGAGCAACGCTCCCAGTGAGGCACCACTAAGTTTGTGGTCCTGGCCCTCCAGACCATGGTCGAGGATCCATGTCGACTATGCGAGCCCGTTTCTCGGTAAAATGTTCCTGGTGGTGGTGGATGCTTTTTCAAAATGGATTGAATGTGAAATAATGTCGGGAAGCACCGCCACCGCCACCATTGAAAGCTTGAGGGCCCTGTTTGCCACCCTCGGCCTGCCTGACATACTGGTCAGTGACAACGGGCCATGTTTCACCAGTGCCGAATTTAAAGAATTCATGACCCGCAATGGGATCAAACATGTCACCTCGGCCCCGTTTAAACCAGCCTCCAATGGGCAGGCAGAGCGGGCCGTTCAAAGAATCAAACAGAGCCTCAAACGTGTCACAGAAGGTTCACTCCAAACCCACCTGTCCAGAGTACTGCTCAGCTACCGCACGAGACCCCACTCGCTCACAGGGGTGCCCCCGGCTGAGCTACTCATGAAAAGGTCACTTAAAACCAGACTCACGCTGGTTCACCCCAACCTGCATGATCAGGTAGAGAGCAGGCGGCAGCAACAAAATGTAAACGATGGTCGCGCCACTGTGTCATGGGAAATTGATCTGAATTACCCTGTGTATGTGCTAAACTATTGACATGGTCCCAACTGGATCGCGGGCACGGTGATAGCTAAAGAAGGGAGTAGGATGTTTGTAGTCAAACTAGACAATAGATAAATTTGCAGAAAGCACCTGGACCAAACGAGGCTGTGGTTCACAGACTGCTCTGAACAACCCACAGCAGACACCACCTTTTTCGAGCCCACAACAAACACCCAAAGGATCAACGACACCACGCTGGACCAGGAAATCGAACTCATCACACCCAACAGCCCAGGCTCACCCAGCAGCCCTGCAGGGCCAACAACACGCCAGCCCAGCGAGGGCACAGCCAACACACCAGAGCAGACATTTGTACCGAGGCGGTCGAACAGGGAAAGAAAGGCTCCCGACCGCCTCACCTTGTAAATAGCTTTCACTCTGACTTTGGCGGGGGCGGGGGAGGGGGGAGTGATGCTGTGTATCTGTAAAGCATGCACTCCCATGTTCCGCCACCAGGGAGCGCATCCCCTGAACTCCCAAGGGATCCCAGCATCCCTTGGGAGCACTGTATATAAGCCGGCCCCTAAGGCCTGTTCCTCACTCTGGAGTGTATTAATAAAGACTGAGGTCACTGTTACTTTAACCTCCCTGTGTGCAGTCTCATCTGTGTTAGGAACTCAACAATTCCAACCCTCTCCAGGCCGGCCTCCCATTATCCACCTTCCGTAGACTTCAGCACGTCCAAAAGTCTGCTGCCCTGTGTCCTAACTCACGCCATGTCCCGCTCACCCATCGCCCCCTGTGTTCGCTGCTCTACAATGACCCCTGGTCCCCCTATGCTTCCAATTTAAAACTCTTATCCTTGTATTTAAATCTCGTCATGGACTCACCCCTCCTGCTCTGTAACCTCCACCGACCCTACAACCCTCCCTCAAAACTCTCCGCTCCTCTGCCTTTTGTGCATGCCCATCACTTCGCCCCGCAGGCTCTGAAATCACCTCCTTAAACTTCTCCGCCGCTCTCTCCTCCTGCAAGGGGCTTCCTTCCAACCCACTTCTCTGGCCAAGCTTTTGATCACCTATCTTAACATCTCCTTCTTTGCCGCAGAATTAATTTTCGTCTGAATACGTCTCTGTGAAGCACCTTGGGACGTTTTTCTACGTTTATGCCACTATATAAATGCAAGTTGTTGTTGAAGGAAATATAGTCTGTGTACTTGAAACTGACTGGTTACTTACTAAACCAGGCTTTAGGTCAGACAGACCTTGAGTTTCTAATACCCAGGGCTTCATAGCTTTATACTCACTATAGCCTGCCAGTAGTAAGGGTCAGGATTGCTGAAGCTGTTGTTCATGGAGTATGGCGGAGTCAGAAACAGTGAAGAACTTGGTCCATCTTGGAATTGAGTGCTCCTAGAACAATACACAGTGAATGCATTAACAGGAGGCGAGGGACCACTTGTACATCACCGCCTTTGGCCGGCTGACCTACACTGCCTTCAAGATTTTAAAATCCCTCCATGGCCTCACCCCTGCCTATCTCTGTAATCTCCTCCAGCTCTGCAACCCTCCGGGATCTCTGCGCTCCTCCAATTCTGGCTTATGCACAATCCCGATTTTTCATCGCTCCACAACTGGCGGCCGCGCCTTCAGCTGCCTGGGACCCAAGGTCTGGAATTCCCTCCCTAAACCTCTCTGTCTCTCTCTCTCCTCATTCAGGACAGTCCTTAAAACCTACCTCTGACCCAGCTTTTGGTCACCTGTACTAATATCTTTGTTACTACGTTAACGGCACTATATAAATGCAATTAATTATATACATAGAATGATACTGAATACACAGCACAGAAACGGGCCATTCGGCCTAACTACCCTGTGCTGGTGTTTACACTCCACACGAGACTCCTCCCGTTCCATCTACCTCATCTCAGCCTTTCCGCATATCTGTCCATTCCCTTTTCTCTCGTATTTGTCTGGATTCCTTTTGAGAGCATCTAATCTATTCGCCTCAACCACTTCCTGTGGCAGCTGGTTCCACTTTCTAACCACTCTCTGAGTAAGGACATCTCTCCTTGTTTCCCTATTGGATTTATTAGTCACTACCTTGTATTTATAGCCCCTAGTTTTGGATTCTCCCACAAGTGGAAACTTTGGGGGGAATTTTAACCTTAAAAAAAAAAGGGTGGGTTTGGAGTGTGGGGCTAGTGAAATTGTTGAAAATGGGATTCCAAACCTGAACCTGCCTCCAACTCGCCCAATTGCGGTTTTAACGGAGGCAGGATGGCGGGTGGAGGGCGCGGGTGACCAATCTGATCCCGGGGGCGGGACGTCAATTTAAATATTATGAGGCTGGAAGCCTCTTCTTTAACCTCCATTTTGTTTTTAACTGCATGTGGACAGATTTCACACAATTCGTGGCAGTGACAGCAAGATGGGGACAGCTGGATCCAGGAGGTAAATGCCTTTATATCTTCCTCCTGGATCCAGGGTCCCTGCCTAACCTCTCCCTGTAATTGGAGCCCCCCTCCCAAGGCTTATGATCACCCCTCCCCCCCCACCCCCCCAAGGCAGCTACCCACCCCCAGCTACTACCTGCCAATTGTCTGTAATGTACTTATGAATGATTCCACGAGGCAATGTGTTGTACTCAAACTGTAGTGACCTTGGTCCTTTATTCGTAACTCCAGAGTGAGGCACAAGCATGCTGAGCAGCCTTTTATACTGGGCCCTGCACACCTATGCAGGTGACTCTCAGGTCTCCCACCACAGTGCCCTCTGGTGGACAGCCTTTGCCTGTGTGGCCGCAGGCCTACCTGCCCGCAGCTGGTCAGCCTCTCACTCTGGTTGGCTGACTGCGGGCGGGAAACCACACGCAAATCAGGCCCTGCCACCCCCATCCCCAAACCGCCTTCCTCCTTTAAATTCCGGCCAATACTCTCCACAATAACCTTGTCCAACCTATTTATAATTTTAAATACCTCAACAGGTCACCTATAAGTCTTCACTTTCCCAAAGATAAAAGCCCCACCCTGTTCAATCGTTCCTGATAGCTGTAATCTCTCAGTTCTGGTACCATCCTTGTAAATCTTTTTTTAACACTTTTTCCAGTGCTTCTATGTCCTTTTGCTAGCGCGGAGACCAGAACTGTGCATAACATTCTAAGTCCGGCCTGAGCAGGGCCCCAAAGATCTTTATCATAACTTTTGAATTCTATACCCCTAGAAATAAATCCCAGCACATTGCTAGCATTTTTAATTGCTTTGCCGAGCTGCGATGCTGCTTTTAATGATTTGTTCATCAGTATCCCTCGATCCCTTTGCTCTTCTACCACATTCAGTTTCTTATCTTCTACGGTGCAGGTAATATTTTTCCTACTAAAGTGCATCAACTCTCATTTATCGATGGTAAACTTTATTTGCCATTTAGCCGTCCAGTCTGCAAGTTTTCTAATGTCTTCGTGTATTATGTTGCATTCTTCCTCAGTGTTAGCTATACCCCCCCCAGTTTGGTATCATTTGCAAAGTTTGATATTGAGTTACTTGATCCTAAGTCCAAACCAGGAATGTAAATTATTGAAAACAGTGGTCCCAGCACTGAGCCTTGTGGAACACCGCTTTCTTCCTTCCTCCAATCTGAATAACTACCCTTTACCCCGACTCTCTGCTTTATATTTTTTAGCCAATTTGCTATCCATTCAGCTACATGGATATCACATCTGTTTATAAATAAAAAGGGTAATGAGGGTGGGCACTGTTTGTGTGATTACACCCCTGCAAAGCTCCTGATCCCGTCTACTGACAGACTACGTTGAGCGTGAAATTAAATTGAGCCCTGTGTATGGGAAATTCAAACTGGGGAGGGGGGAGGTGGGGTATAACTGACACGGCGGAAGAACGCAACATAATGCAAGAGGATGTTAGAAAACTTGACTACTGAGCAGTTCAGTGGCAAATGAACTTGACCATAGGTAAATGTGAGGTAATGCACTTCAATGGCTGCAAAGCGCTTTGGGACATTATGAGGTTGTGAAAGGCGCTATAAAAATGCAAGTCTTTCTTTCCATCATACCACATCTATGTTCCCAGGTCCCATCTCCTGTGTTACATTTTCTGACATAATTCATTGTGAACCGATTTTCCCCAGTGCTGGCTCAGGTGCAAATTTCTGTTAGCTGATGGGAGTCGGACGCAACCTTTTTTGATTTTCAGAAAGCAGCACGACAACTCAACTTAACAGGAGATGGAAATCCTGTGTGCTGTAATGACCCTGAGGGACTGCGCTTTGGCATGGTGCAGTCGTGGCTCTTCACATCCCCGGGAAAGGAAAGGTCGGGACTTTTCTGTCCCCACTTCCATCAACAATGGAGAAGTACCTGGCCTTCAATCAGTGCCTCGTGACAGCAGCACACCCGAGATAGGAAACTAGTGACAAAGGGTTATTGAACCCAAACCGGCTCTCCAAACGATATTCCAACACACTCTGCTGCCAAAGAACCTGGGTAGATATTTTAATTTGATTAATACATATTCCCCCCACCCCACACCCCTCTCTCTCTTCTTCTCCTGAAGGTGCCGGTTCTTGCACTTCCTCATACGTCAGCCTGGACAGGCTATTGGACTGTGGGAGGTACCACACCTGACACTCTCTTGCACGTGCGTAAAGACATCACCTTTTTTTTGTACCGACGGCCAAGGTTCTTACTGTACCTGCAGTTGTCTTGTGCTGTTCGGCATAGAGTGCTGTCCACTGCCGGGGGTGCCATGCTTGGTTCCGCTGTATGGGAGCTCCCTGGAACATAGACACACACAGCTGCACTGTTACCTTCTCACAACACAGTGCTGTCACTAAAAACTTATTAATGGTGGTGTCGGTTACAATGTGCTGTCAAAAAAGCTAAAGCCGCTATGCTTGAATTTTGCACAATGCCTACTTGCGTTCTACTCTTATTTCATCACCTCAAATTGCCCCAACCACCAAGTTTGAATTCCTTGTTTCATTACCAGACTGCAATTTTGATCATAAGATGAATTTGGTCTGCTCCCTCGCTTTAGTTAGCAGCCTTTGATCGAAAAGAACTGGCTTGTTACAAAGTCGAAGCTTTGTACCTTTAACAGAGATATACAAAGAGTTTGTGTCTCTCAGAAGACTTTCCGGATATTTACCATTGCATTTGTGACATCTATTCCCTATTGCTTACTAGTTTTATATATATGTATAGGATCATAGGCACAGGAGGAGGCCATTCAGCCCCTCGAGCCTGTTCCGCCCTTTAATTAGATGAATACTGATCTGTACCTTAACTCCATCTACTCATCTTGGTTTTGTAACCCTTAATACCTTTTGCTTAACAAAAATCTATCAATCTTAGTTTTGCAATTTGCAATTGCCCCCAGCCTCGACAGCTTTTTGAGGGAGAGAGTTCCAGATTCCCACGGCCCTTTGTGTGAAGAAGTGCTTCCTGACATCACCCCTGAACGGCCTGGCTCGAATTTTAAGGTGACGCCCCCTTGTTCTGGACTCCCCCACCGGAGGGAATAGTTTCTCTCGCTCTACCCTATTGAATCCTTCAATCATCGTAAACACCTCCATTAGATTACCCCCTATATTTTTAACACCAACTTTATTAGTTGTAGGAGTGACTCAAAGTGATATCAGTCACGGAGTGCTGAGACAAGCAGGAATCCATAATGGTGCCAGCTAGTTTGGGTGCAGAAGGGGAGTGTAAGGGATGAATAGCTATCTCTGCAATAAGTATCGGAGAGAGATAGGTAAGTGAAGGCCATGTCAGATAGCCGCGGTCAGTCACGTAGAGGGAACAATGAACAAAGAAAAGCAGTAGTACACATGCACGCTTGGGGGGAAGGGAGCAGTCATCACTTGTCACAGTGACGCATCAGGCAATCGTACTAACTGTACGTAGATGGTATGTTAGGGAGACATAATCAAGTGTAATCAACCCTATAACGACACCGAGCACCACAGCTCTTTTGGGGCTTTTACCTAGTCTTGCTTAGGCTCGCATGAGCAGGCAAGACGAAATGCACACAGTGCCCGGCGAGTCCGTTGTTCGTGACTACTTGTCAGTACCAATCATACACACACATGTAATGGTTTATGTCACTATTTTGATCAATAATGGTGACTCAAATCAAGACATCTCAGTATTTCCTGGTCCGTTGCCTTATATTTAAGGGGAGAGTTATATGACAATATCCTATAAAACTATCCTATAAGCCCAACACGCTCAAGGAATTCAAAGCAATATTGATTTTCACACTGAATATAGTGAGTAGGTTACAGTTTTATTAAGTGTCAGCTTTGCTCAATGCAATCACTTTCATCTCTGAGTCAGGAGGTTGTGGATTTCGAACCTCACTTCAAGGCCAGAATTTGCCGGGGTGATTGCGGATGCGATCAGAGGCATGTCGGGTGGGAAAGTTGATATTTTGGGGGTGGTCGGGAACCTGCTGTCATCTCGCTCCCACACGCCTTTCCCTCGGGCGTGTTTTCCGGCACGGCAGTGACCCGACCGACAGAGGCAGGCGACCTAATTGAAATCATTATAAAAAAAGACTTGGATTTATATAGTGCCTTTCACGATCACCGGACATCTCAAAGTGCTTTACTGCCAATGGAATGTGGTCATTGTTGTAATGTGGGAAATGCGGCAGCCAATTTGTGCACAGCAAGCTCCCACAAACAGCAATGTGATAATGACCAGATAATCTGTTTTGTTATGTTGATTGAGGGATAAATATTGGCCTGGGACACCGGGGATAACTCCCCTGCTCTTCTTCAAAATAGTGCCCTGGGATCTTTTACGTCCACCTGAGAGAGCAGGCGGGGCCTCAGTTTAACGACTCATCCGAAAGCTTGTTTTCAAAGCCGTTCTCCCCTTGCATTTTAAATTACCATGCTGCGCGGGAGCCACGTCTGTCAACCTGAGGCAGGAGTTGAGTGGTCATTGCAGCAGCTGAAATATATTGGAAAAGGTCTCACCTGACAGCTGATCACTTTCCGCAGACAGAAGCTGTGCTCACTGTCTACCCAGCACAGAACCTGCAGGCTGCAAGTGTTTCCAGCAACATCTCACCTCATTGGCAGAACCTCTCTCACCACTGACGGATTGCTTCTGTCATCTCTAGCTCACCTGCCATCTACTCTATTAGCATGGATGTCAGAATCTGACCGTGATCAGCAGCACCAGGCACACCAACAGCACCAACACCACCACCAAACACATCTGCAATCACCTGATGGACATGGGCATCAGCACCAAAGCACATTGCTGTCCTGAAGGCCATGGATGGCCTCAGCATGACCAGATTTACTTAATTTGACGCTGTACACCCATATGGCTGCCACATGTTGGCACCACCCATACCAACACCATAAAGCATCCCTGCAATGACCAAGCGATTCCCTTCACACTCATCACGGTTGCTGGAGGTACTGTTATGTCTCACCAAGGTGCACTTCCAAAGGTGCACACAAATATGTCCAAGATGGGAAGGTGGTGAAAATAAAGATTTTTGGGCTGGATTTTAGGCCTTTCTGTTTTCGGGGCGAAAACGGAGGCGGGGCGGGCAAGTTACCGGCCGGGAATAGGTTACGCTTTAGTAAGGAATTCTCGCCATCTGCACCAGGGTGCTAAGCGCGATGGGAGGCGTTGTACAACTTTCAAGATGCAAAAATGGGAAACTTGCGAACGAAAGTGCCGGGCCATGTGTGCTCCGAGAGAGGCCTTGGGGCGGGGTGGGGGGGGGGTCTTAAATAAAAACACAAAAACATTCCCAAAACATTGCCCATGCCACCACAACACAAATTGCTAAAGAAATTAAAAGAACACACACTTGCACTTACCTTTACAGCACTTTACCTTCATCACCGCCGCCGGCATGACTGGACCGCTCCGGTTTCCCAGGCAGTCATTGCGAGGTGCGATTCCAGATCAGTCATGATCTTATTGAATGGCGGAGCAGGCACAAGGGGCCAGATGGCCTACTCCTGCTCCTATTTCTTATGTTCCAGGTGCACGGGTCGGGTTCGAGTCAAAACTCGGATGGTGTCGTAACAAGAAGCGTTGCGGACTCGGTGCAGCTCTTCCCCGACAGTGCTGCTAAGCGCCGCCGTAAAACCCGACCCGAGGATCGCAATGGGCCACAGGAGACCTCACCGTTGCATTTCACGCCGCTCCAGAGCGAGACTCGCAGCACAAAGGACCAGAAAATCCAGCCCATGATGTTTGACGGCACATTAACGGAAACTTTACATAAACATTGGATAAAAGTACTTCATTGGCTGTAAAGCACTTTGGGATTCTAGAGGTCTTGAAAGGCGCTATAGAAATGTAAGTCTTTCTTTTTTGACTGCTAGCTTTGACCTGTAGTTGCCCTGTGCTACACTGACACTGCCACCTGACAGGGAAGGAAATCATGTTCTCTAATTGCAGTAAAACTGAGCCTAGTTCTGGTTTCCCAGGCAGTCATTTCCCAGTGAATGGCGGAGCAGGCTCGAAGGGCCAAATGGTCTACTCCTGCTCCCATTTCTGATGTTCCAGGTGTACTTGTAGCAGCACTGGGCAACTACAGGCCAAAGCTTCTGGATCCCTGGCTAATAGTCAAAAAAGACTTACATTTCTGTAGCGCCTTTCCCAACTTGTGGGTTTCATCAAGATACATAGCGTTCACAGATTGCTAAGGTCTCCGGAGTTGCAATTCTCCAAATGATGGGTTGCTCGGAGGGACACGGGAGAGAGCCCGGGGAACCCAACCACCCGTCTTGTGCTGGGAAAAAAACACCAGCACAAACCCGTTCCATGCCAACGAATGCTACAGTATTCATTAAAATGCACAACCGCACAACGTACCAGAGCGATACTGCAGATTTAGCGGTCTACCGTATAATCGGATTCCGTTTAGCAAGGTAATGGCATACGGCACGGACTCTGTGTGCTTGAAGCAGACGAATCCATAGGTCTTCTGTCTGCCATCCTTGTCTTTAGCTATGTGTACCTTGGTTAATGGTCCAGCCTGCAATCACACAAAAGCACCAGTCATAAGCTGTACAGACTTTAATCATACTTCAGGCTGATTTTAGAATCAGAGGGCCCCGAGTTTGGCCAAACCTAAGTTCCACCCATGTACCGTCAGAAGGATCGCCAAGATCCTGATGGTACTTTGGGTGGAAGTTTGATGGAAAAATGTGGAAAAAATTGCCCGGCGGAAAGAAATGTGCTATACTAGCCGATTCTGGGCGGCAGCGGGCGGTAGGTCGGATTCTGGCCGGCAAATGCGATCCTCGGCAAAGTAACGCCGAGGATATAGTTGGGCCCAGGGAGGGGGGAAAACAGAAAAAAAACATTTCATAAAAAGGAAAAAAAAAACTTTTACAAATCCTTCAGAGGACAACTAACCTTTTCTTGCAGGTCTTCATACTTACCGTTCAGGTAAGGCCTGCCTCCACACGGCAGTCTCTTCTGCTGCTGGAATGGAGGGCCATCCGGACCAATCTGGGGAGGGAGCAGGTGAGAGGACTTTTGTTGGCGTTGCATGCCAGCGCACGCTCCCCAGGGGTCTTCTCTCCCCGCCGGCGTGAGGGCCTCACCAAACTTGCTCGGAGGGAAGAGCGCCCAGTAAACAGCGAGACCGCCGAGAAAACTCGGTGGCAGCCGACAGCAAGTACACCAAACTTGGACCAATACAATCTTGCAGCACAGAAGGAGGCCATTAGGCTCATCGAGCCTGTGCCAGGTAATCTCAATGAAACATACAAGATTCTGAGGGGGATTGACAGCGTAGATGCTAGAAGCATGTTTCCCCCTGGCTGGAGAGTCTAGAACTAGGGGACATAGTCTCAGGATAAGGGGTCAGCCATTTAAAACTGAGATGAGGCGGCATTTCTTCGCTCAGAGGATTGTGAATCTTTGGAATTCTCCACCCCAAACAGCTGTGGATGCTGAGACATTGAGCATTTTTCTAGGCTGAGATCGATAGATTTTTGGACTCGAGGGGAATCAAGGGATATGGAGATTCGGCAGGAAAGTGGAGTTGAGGTCGAAGATCAGCTGTGATTTTACTGAATGGCGGAGCAGGTTCGAGGGGCCATATGGCCTACTCCTGCTCCGAATGTTCTAACCAATTAGTCTCACTCTTTCCCCATAGCCCTGCAAATTTTGGTCTTTCAAGTATATATCCAGTTCCCTTTTGAAAGTTGCTGTTGTTATACAGCTTCACAGGCAGAAACCCCCCCCTTCTATCCAGGTTTCGGACAATCCACACAGTACTGGCATGGGTGGTGGAACGAAAAACCTTAATGGGTTTTACGCAGCGAGTTGTTGTGATCAGGAATGCGTTACCTAAAAGGATGGTGGAAGCAGATTCAATAGTAACTTTCAAAAGAGAATTGGATAAATACTTGAAGGGGAAAATTTACAGGGCTATGGAGAAAGAACAGGAGTAATTGGATAGCTCTACCGAAGAACGTGCTCAGGTACGATGGGCCGAATGGCCTCCATCTGTGCTCCATCATTCTATGATTCGAAAGGAATTAGACATGTTTACGTCAGTATATGGGATTTAGCATTATTAGAAATACAGCGAGGGAACACTGTGGATAGGTGGGCTAGATGGGCCGAATGTCTTCCTCTGCCTAACTGTTACTAGAGCACGGAAATTCCACACGTTTTTAATTGGGCGTTACCCATTGACACATTTTCAAACAGGATATTTCATCATAGGCAGTCCCTCGGAATCGAGGAAGACTTGCTTCCACTCCCAAAGTGAGTTCTCTGGTGGCTGAACAGTCCAATACGAGAGCCACAGACTCTGTCACAGGTGGGACAGACATTCGCGAGGGATGGGGCGGGTGGGACTGGTTTGCCGCGCGCTCCTTCCGCTGTCTGCGCTTGCCCTCTTCACGAATTCAACGCCCTCCCGGATGCACTTTCTCCACCTCGGGCGATTTTCGGCCAGGGTCTCCCAGGTGTCAGTGGGGATGTCGCACTTTACCAGGGAGGCTTTGAGGGTGTCCTTGTAACGTTTCCGCTGCCCACCTTTCGCTCGATTACCATGAAGGAGCTCCGCATAAAGCATTTGCTTAGGGAGTCTCATATCTGGCATGCGAATTATGTGGCCTGCCCAGCGAAGCTGATCGAGTGTGGTCACACTGCATTTGAAGGCTCATCGAGGAGAGTGCAGTGCATAATTGGACTGCTGCAAAGAGTGCCAAACATGACTGCACTGAGACAGAGGGCTGCACCCAGGCTCTCCGATGACTCCCTCCATTTGCTTCTACCAATGGAAACAGTTTTCCTTTACATGCTCTGTCCAGACTCCTCATCGTTTTGAACACCTCAATCAAATCTCTTCTCAATCTTGTCCGCTCCAAGCTTCACCAGTCTATCCACGTAACTGAAGCCCCTCATTCCTGGAATCATTCTCGTAAATCTTTACTGCACCTTCTCTAAGGCCTTCACATCCTTCCTAAAGTGTGGTACCCAGAATTGAACGCAGTACTCCAGTTGGGGTTGAACCAGTGTATTATTACAGGTTCATCATAATTTCCACACTTTTGTACTCTATACCTCTATTTATGAAGCCCAGAATCCCGTAAGCCTTTTTAACTGCTTTCTCAACCTAACCTCCACCTTCAATGAATTATGCATCCGTGCATCTCCTTAAGGGTAGTACCATTTAGTTTATATTTCCTCTCCTCATTAATTCCATCAAAATGCATCACTTCACACTTTTCTGCGTTAAATTTCATCTGCCACATGTCCGCCCATTGCACCAGCCTGTCTGTCTTCCTGAGTCTATCACTCTCCTCCTCACTGTTCACTATTCTTCCAAGTTTTGTGTCATCTGCAAATTTTGAAATCGTGCCCTGTACACCCACATTCAAGTCCTTAATATATATCAATAAAAGCAATGGTCCTAGTACCGACCCCTGGGGAACACCACTGTAAACCTTCCTCCGGTCTGAAAAACAGCTGTTCACCACTACTCTCTGTTTCCTGCAGCTTCGCCAATTACGTATCCATGCTGCCACTGTCCCTTTTATTCCATGAGCTTCAATTTTGCTGGCAAGCCTAGTATGTGACACTTTGTCAAATGCCTTTTGGAAATCCATGTGCACTACGTATTACTCTCATCAACCCTCTCTGTTACCTCATCAAAAAACTAGATCAAGTTGGTTAAACACGATTTGCCTTTAACAAATCCATGTTGGCTTCCCTTAATTAATCCACACCTATCCAAGTGACTGTTAATTTTGTCCCTGATTACTGTTTCTAAAAGCTTCCCCACTACCAAAGTTAAACTGAAAGGCCTGTAGTTGCTGGATTTAACTTTGCACCCTTTTTTGAACAATGGTGTCACATTTGCAATTCTCCAGTCCTCTGGCTCCACCCCCTGTATCTAAGGAGGATTGGAAGGTTATGGCCAGTACCTCTGCGATTTCCTCCCTCAATTCCCTCAGCTTCTGAGGATGCATGCCCTCCCTCAATTCCCTCAGCTTCTGAGGATGCATGCCATCCACTCCTGGTGATTTATCTACTTTAAATACAGCCAGCCTAATACCTCTTTATCAATTTTTATCCGATCAAGTATCTCCACTATCTCCTCCTTCACTGTGTCTATGGCAGTATCTTCTTCCTTGGTAAAGACAGATGCAAAGTACTCATTTAGTATCTCTGCCTCCATGCATAAGCCTCCTTTTTTGGTCCCAAATCGGCCCCATCCCTCCTCTTACTAACCTTTTACTAGTTATATGCCTATAGAAGACTTTATGTTGGTTGCCATTCTATTCTCATACCCTCTCTTTGCCCCTCTTATTATTTTTTCCACTTCTCTTCTGACCTTTCTATATATAGCTTGATTCTCAGATGTAGTAGCAATCTGACATCTAACTCATCTCTTTACTCTCCCACAGGTCCAAGAGCCTCCTCCCTCACTGTCCAGGAGGAAGAGGAACATGACTCCTCAGAGGAGGTTCTGAGGGTGCACCATCACCAGATATAAGTGCATCCAGCACCAATACTTCCACCTCGGTGTAAGTGGTGTTGTCACCTGGTGTCTCACAACTCACAGGTGAGCAAGAGCAGATGGTGGAGACAGGGACAGCAGTGGAGACTCCTCGCTGGAGGGTGCAGAACACTCCCAGCTCTGCTCAGCTGCATGCACACGGAGCCTCGGGGGGGGGGGGCCATCCAGAAAGAGGGCATTCCGGGAGGTGCAGAAAGAAGTGCAAGAGGCTCTGGCAGGTCTTGTGACCGTGACGTCTGCAAATGTCCAGAGAACGGAGGACTCCATCTCTAACATAAGCACCACCGTATCACATGCGACTGTAGGCTCTTCCATGGATAGGATGGACACCAGCATGGAGCAGCTAATGCGCCACTCACAGGAGCACATAGCCATCTATTCTCCATAGAGACAATCAATGGAGAACAGATGGCAGAGGCTCATTGACGTCCTCTCTTGGAGGGATGTCAACGTAGAAGTGGTTACCTCACTGCTGTGATGGTGAGAGGGGACATGGAAGTGGGGGCTCCTCTCAAAGTGCTCACACTTCTCCCCCGTTGCCCCTCCCTCCCAGTCAGAGTCCCAGATGCCCCCTCGGATCGCGATGGCTGAGTCCACCCCTGCACAGTCGCAGGAGCAGCAGACTTTGGCGCGGCCATCAGAGTCTCCAAAACCCAGAGATCCTCCGCCCAAAGGATCTGTGCAGTTGCAGCAGGGAAGTGAGCAGTCTGCCTCTACCTCCGCTGAAGCCACAGGGGTAGCACCTCGGAGAAGCACACGTAAGAGAAAGATGACACACAAGTTGATGCACAAGGGTAGCCACTTGGGTGTTTTATTAAACGTTTCTGTAAGGTTTCTGTTACAATGATGTCACAGATAAAAATCTTTATTTTCAACTACTTTGCGGTCATGGACAAATTTGTGTGCACCTTTGGAAGCGGCTTAGTGAGTTGGAGTGAATGATGAGACATAACGTTAGCTCCAGCAATGGTGGTCAGTGTGAAAGGAATGGCTTGGTCATTGTAGGGAAACTTTATGTTGTTGCTGTGGGGTGATGCTAACCTAGCGCAGCATATGGGTGTAAAGCGTGAAGTTAAGTAAATCTGGCCGTGATGATCTCGTCCCTGGCCTCCCGGGCAGCAATGTGCTCGGGTGCTGGTGGAATCTGGACCGCAGCTTCCTCCTGATTCTCCTCCTCCTCAGTGCCTTGCTCCTCATTCAGTGCTAATCCTTGCTGTTGCCCTATGTTGGGCAGGACACAGCAGACCACGACAATTCTGCAGACCCGGCTGGTGCGTACTGAAGGACTCCTCCAGATCTGTCAAGGGATCTGAAGCGCATTTTCAGCACGCCTACTGTCTGCTCTACGACACATCTGGTAGAAAGGTGGCTATCGTTATATCTCTCCTGCACCTCAGTACTTGACCTCAAGGGTGTCATGAGCAATGCCTTCAGTGGATAGCCCTCGTCTCCAAGCAGCCAGCCGGTGGAGCGAAGAGCTGAGGGAGGGTGGACTGGCGCTGGATGAAAGAGTCCTGGCAGGTGCCAGTGAATTTGGCGCACACATACACGATGATCTTCCTATCGTTGCGGACGAGCTGCACACTGAGGGAATGGAAGCCATTGCCATTGACAAAGATTCCTGGGTGAAGTGCCCTGATGGCCACGTGTGTGCAGTCAATGCCCTGCACCTGTCGGAGGCCAGTCAGAGTGGTTGAGGACTTGGGACTGCCACATTTTGACAAGTCCAAAGGCAGATTTGAGATTGCTGGCATTACATAAGATAAGAAGTAGGAGCAGGAGTAGGCCATTTGGCCCCTCGAGCCTGGCTCTGCCATTCAATAAGATCATAGCTGATCTGATCATGGACTCAGCTCCACTTCCCTGCCTACTCCCCATAACCCTTCGCTCTGCGTTCAGCTGCCGAGATCCGGGGATCTATAATTCTGTCCAGAAACCTCTCCGCCTCTCTGCCCTCTTTAAACCAACGTCTTTGGTCAAGCTTTGGGTCAGCCCATCTAATCTTTGGCTCGGCGTCCATTATTGTCTGATTACACGTTAGTGACATATCTAAGCAGTCAGCTGTGGCTCAGTGGGGAGCACTCTCGCCTCTGAATCAGAAAGATCTTGGGCTCATGTCGCATTCTAGAGACTTGAACACAAAATTCTAGGCCGGCACGTCAGTGCAGCGCCGAGGGAGTGCCGGCACGCCAGTGCAGCGCCGAGGGAGTGCCGGCACGCCAGTGCAGCGCCGAGGGAGTGCCGGCACGTCAGTGCAGCGCCGAGGGAGTGCCGGCACGTCAGTGCAGTGTGAAGGGAGTGCCGGCACGCCAGTGCAGCGCCGAGGGAGTGCCGCACGACAGTGCAGCGCCCAGCGCCGAGGGAGTGCCGCACGCCAGTGCAGCGCCGAGGGAGTGCCGCACGCCAGTGCAGCGCCGATGGAGTGCCGGCACGCCAGTGCAGCACCGAACGCCAGTGCAGCGCCGAGGGAGTGCCGCACGCCAGTGCAGCGCCGAGGGAGTGCCGGCACGCCAGTGCAGCGCCGAGGGAGTGCCGCGCGCCAGTGCAGCGCCGAGGGAGTGCCGCGCGCAAGTGCAGCGCCGAGGGAGTGCCGCACGCCAGTGCAGCGCCGAGGGAGTGCCGGCACGCCAGTGCAGCGCCGAGGGAGTGCCGCACGCCAGTGCAGCACCGATGGAGTGCCGGCACGCCAGTGCAGCGCCGAACGCCAGTGCAGCGCCGAGGGAGTGCCGCACGCCAGTGCAGCGCCGAGGGAGTGCCGGCACGCCAGTGCAGCGCCGAGGGAGTGCCGCGCGCAAGTGCAGCGCCGAGGGAGTGCCGGCACGTCAGTGCAGCGCCGAGGGAGTGCCGGCACGCCAGTGCAGCGCCGAGGGAGTGCCGCACGCAAGTGCAGCGCCGAGGGAGTGCCGGCACGCAAGTGCAGCGCCGAGGGAGTGCCGCACACCAGTGCAGCGCCGAGGGAGTGCCGGCACGCCAGTGCAGCGCCGAGGGAGTGCTGCACTGTCGGAGGTGGCTTCTTTCGGATGAGTCATTAAACCGAGGCCCCGTATGCTTTCTCAGCCAAATATAAAAGATCCCACGTCATTATTTTGAAGACAACCAGAGGGATCTCTCCGGTATCCTGTGCCAATATTTATCTCCAATTCAGAGCCATTGTTTTCAGACCCCGCCAAACTCCTTTCCCTAGCCACTTACTCCATCCCTCTCCTGTATATCTGTCTTAGGCTGAACCAAACTGTTCCCAACCTTGGTGTCATATTTGACCCTGAAATGAGCTTCTGACCACATACCCGCAACATAACTAAGACTGCCTGTTTTCACCTCCGTAACATTTCCCTTCTCTGCCCTTGCCTCAGATCATCTGCTGCTGAAACCCTCATAAGAAATAGGAACAGGAATAGGCCATTAGGCCCCTCGAGCCTGCTCCGCCATTCAATAAATCATGGCTGATCTGATCATGGACTCAGCTCCACTTCCCTGCCCGCTCCCCATAACTCTTCACTCCCTTATCTTTCAAAAATCTATCTCCGCCTTAAATATATTCAATGACCCAGCCTCCACAGCTCTCTGGGGTAAAGAATTCCACAGATTCACAACTCTCAGAGAAGAAATTCCTCCTCATCTCAGTTTTAAATGGGCGGCCCCTTATTCTGAAACTGTGTACCCTAGTTTTAGTTTCCCCGATGAGTGGAAATATCCTCTTTGCATCTACCTTGTCGAGCCCCTTCATTATCTCATACGTTTCAATATCATCATAAGGTCATTCTTCTGAATTTCAATGAGTAGAGCCCAATCTACTCAACCTTTCCTCAGAAGTCAATCCCCTCATCCCCAGAATCAACCGACTGAACCTTCATCCATGCCTTTGTTACCTCTAGGCTTTTCTAATCTGGCTGGCCTCCCACGTGCTGTGCTTGCTGACTACCGGTTAAGCAATGCCCCAATTTTAAATCTTATCCTTGTTTTCAAATCCCTCCATGGCCTCGCCCCTCCCAGTCCCTGTAATCTCCTCCAGCCGTACAACCCTGAGATGTCTGCGCTCCTCTGATTCTGCCCTCTTGAGCATTCCTGATTATAATCGCTCAACCATTGGTGGCCGTGCCTTATCATCTCGGCCCTAAGCTCTGGAACTCCCTTCCTAAACCACTCTACCTCTCTTTCCTCCTGAAAACCTAACTCTTTGATCAAGCTTTTGGTCATCTGCCCGAATTCCTTGTTATGTGGCTCGTTGTTAAATGTTTTGTCATAATACTCCTGTGAAGCAACTATTTATGTGGGTGTATTGTAAGGCGAGTAATTATGTCGTGTATTTTTGGGGTGTATTCTAAGGGGTGTATTTTATGGGATTCTTGTATGGGGTGCATTTTATGGGGGAGTGTTTTGGGGGGAGGTGCGTTTCCGTGGGGGGGGGGTATTTCCGCGGGGAGGGGGGGCATGTTTCCGGGGGGTGGTGCCTTTCCGGGGGGTGGTGCCTTTCCGGGGAAGGGGGCGCTGCTTTTCCGGGAGGGGCGGGGCGTTTCCGGGCGGGGCTTTTTAGGGGGTGGCGTTTCGGGGGGCTGTATAGCGGGTGCACTTAGGTGGTTTATTTATATGGATGCATTTGATGGGGGTGCGTGCTGGGGTAGGGGGTGGTGTATGCTGGGGGGGGGGGTGTATGCGGGGTGGGGGGGGTGTATGCTGGGTGGGGAGGGGGGGGGTGTATGCTGGGTGGGGAGGGGGGGGGTGTATGCTGGGTGGGGAGGGGGGGGGTGTATGCTGGGTGGGGAGGGGGGGGGTGTATGCTGGGTGGGGGGGGGGGGTGTATGCTGGGTGGGGGGGTGTATGCTGGGTGGGGGGGGGGGGGGTGTATGCTGGGTGGGGGGGGGGGGGTGTATGCTGGGTGGGGGGGGGGGGGGGTGTATGCTGGGTGGGGGGGGGGGGGTGTATGCTGGGTGGGGGGGGGGGTGTATTCTGGGGGGGCGGTGTATGCTGGGGGGAGGGGGTTGTATGCTGGGGGGGAGGTGTATGCTGGGGGGGAGGTGTATGCTGGGGGGGGGGTGTATGCTGGGGGGGGGGGTGTATGCTGGGGGGGGGGGGTGTATGCTGGGGGGGGGGGGTGTATGCTGGGTGGAGAGGGGGGGTGTATGCTGGGTGGGGGGGGTGTATGCTGGGTGGGGGGGGGGGGGTGTATGCTGGGTGGGGGGGGGGTGTATGCTGGGTGGGGGGGGGTGTATGCTGGGTGGGGGGGGGGGTGTATGCTGGGTGGGGGGGGGGTGTATGCTGGGTGGGGGGGGGGGTGTATGCTGGGGGGGGGTGTATGCTGGGTGGGGGGGGGTGTATGCTGGGTGGGGGGGGGTATAAGCTGGGGGGGGCGGTGTATGCTGGGGGGAGGGGGTTGTATGCTGGGGGGGAGGTGTATGCTGGGGGGGAGGTGTATGCTGGGGGGGGGGGGGTGTATGCTGGGGGGGGGGGTATAAGCTGGGGGGGGCGTATGCTGGGTGGAGGGGGTTGTATGCTGGGGGGGAGGTGTATGCTGGGGGGGGGGTGTATGCTGGGGGGGGGGTGTATGCTGGGGGGGGGGGGTGTATGCTGAGGGGGGGGGGTGTATGCGGGGTGGGGGGGTGTATGCTGGGTGGGGAGGGGGGGTGTATGCTGGGTGGGGGGGGTGTATGCTGGGTGGGGGGGGGTGTATGCTGGGGGGGGGGGGGTGTATGCTGGGGGGGGGGGGTGTATGCTGGGGGGGGGGTATAAGCTGGGGGGGGCGGTGTATGCTGGGGGGAGGGGGTTGTATGCTGGGGAGGGGGTTTATGCTGGGGGGGAGGTGTATGCTGGGGGGGAGGTGTATGCTGGGGGGGGTGTATTCTGGGGGGGGGGGGGGTGTATGCTGGGGGGGGTGTATGCTGGGGGGGGGGTGTATGCTGGGGGGGGGGGTGTATGCTGGGGGGGGGGGTGTATGCTGGGGGGGGGGGTGTATGCTGGGGGGGGGGGTGTATGCTGGGGGGGGGGGAGGGTGTATGCTGGGGGGGGGGGAGGGTGTATGCTGGGGGGGAGGGTGTATGCTGGGGGGGGGGGGTGTATGCTGGGGGGGGGGGGGTGTATTCTGCGGGGGGTTTATGATGCTGCAGGGAGTTGTACGCAAAGGCCGCCCTTCAGGGGGCGTCTTTCAGGGGTGTATTTATGGGGTTTACTTACAGGGTCAATTTTTGGGGTGTATTTTAGGGGGTCTATTTATGGGGTTTATACGTGGTCTGTTTTACAGGATGTATTTAGAGGGTGTATTTATAGGAGTATATTTAAGGGGGTGTATTTTGGGGGGGTGTATTTTGGGGGGGGTGTATTTTTGGGGGGGTGTATTTTGGGCGGTGTAATTTATGGGGTGTAATTTTTGGGATGTAATTTATGGGGTGTATTTTATTGGGGTGTATTTTATTGGGGCGTAACATAGGGGGCGTAGCAATGTTTTTTTTTTAAACTGTTTATTATCAGCGACGTATTTAATGGAGTGTATTGTAGGAGTTTATACAGGATCTATTTTGTAGGATGTATTTATGGGCTATAATTTAGGAGATCAGTTTTGGGGTGCGCTTTTTGCGGTGCGCTTTAGGGGGGTATTTTAGGGGGCGTACTTTAGGGGGTGTTTAGTGGGGGGAGTATTTTCGGGGGCATATTTATGGGGTGCATTCTAGGGGGGTTTATGGTGGGGGGGCGCACGATGGGTGTCGCGCGTTGGGGGGGCGCATATTGGGGGGAGTATTTTAGGGGACGTATTTTATGAGGTTGTATTTCAAGGGGTGTATTTTAGGGTATTTTATGTTGGTCTATTTTAAGTGGCATATTTTAAGGTGTGTATTTTAAGGGGTGTGTTGCGGGGGGGGGGGGTGGGGAAGGTATCTTCGGGGTGTAATTTACGCGGGTATATTTTAAGGGGTGTTTATTGGGGTGTATTTTCAGAGCTGTATTTTAGGGGGTGTATTTTAAGGTGTGTACTTCAGGGGGGTGTATTCTGGGGGGGTACTTTGGTGGGGGTGTATTTTAGGGGAGTATATTTTAGGGGGTGTATTTTAGGGGAGTATATTTTAGGGGGTGTATTTTAAGCAGGTGTATTTAGGGGTTATTTCGGGGTATATTTTAGGGGATGTATTTTAAGGAGTTTATTTTAAGGGGTGTATTTTAGGTGTACTTTTGGAGGTGTATTGTAGGGAGTATATTTTCGGGGGTATATTTTATGCCTGTTTATTTTTGGGTGTGTATTTAAGGGGTTTATTTTAGGGTGTGTATTTATGGGGTTATTTACACGGTGTTTTTTCGGGGTGTATCAATGGGCTGTATTTCGGATGTATTTTATTTATTTCTGTATTTGGCCTTTTACCTGCAGGAAGAGCTCGAACAGGATCTCCTCCCGGGCGCCGCTGTCCAGATTTCCCACAAATATCGTCCTGTCCGCCTCGTCCTGTTTGCTCATCCTCCCAACCCCGGCCCCCGCTCTCCCCACAGCCCCCGGCCCCCCGCCACTGGCTCCGGCTTCCGATCAATCCGAGGCCCGAGGCCGCGCCGTTATCGCCTCAGCGCCAGCCGCCACTGGCTGGCTTCCCGACGGGAACCCTCCCGGCCTGCAGAGGGCGCTGTGCTGGAGGACCCCCCCACCACAGTGCAGCCTGATACTGAGATCCTCCCGGCCTGCAGAGGGCGCTGTGCTGGAGGACTCCTCACTCACCAACAGTAGAGCCCGGTACTACGATCCTCCTGGCCTGCAGGGGGCACTGTGCTGGAGGACCCCCTCACCACAGTGCAGCCTGATACTGAGATCCTCCCGGCCTGCAGAGGGCGCTGTGCTGGAGGACCCCCTCACCACAGTGCAGCCTGATACTGAGATCCTCCCGGCCTGCAGAGGGCGCTGTGCTGGAGGACCCCTCACCACAGTGCAGCCTGATACTGAGATCCTCCCGGCCTGCAGAGGGCGCTGTGCTGGAGGACCCCTCACCACAGTGCAGCCTGATACTGAGATCCTCCCGGCCTGCAGAGGGCGCTGTGCTGGAGGACTCCTCACCAACAGTGCAGCCTGGTATTGAGGCCCTCCCGGCCTGCAGGGGGAGCTGCGCCTGGAGGAGCTGCACTGACTCTTTTGCTGAGGGAGTGCATGCGTCGTGTTCCCTGGTCTTATTGTGTCTGATTTCCAATAATTAACTGTTTTTAGATTGTGCCAACTGCAATTAATCAGCAACGCTGTGGTGAGACCCTCCCAACACCGGGGCACTATTCAGGTAAGCAATGGGCTGAAAGGCCGCCTTCTCGAATCATAGAATAGAATCATAGAATGTTTACAGCACATAAGGAGGCCGTTTGGCCCGTCAAGCCCGTGCCGGTTCTATGCAAGAAAGAAGTACATTTATAGAGCACCTTTCATAACCATCGGACGTGTAAAAGCACTTTACGGCCAATTAAGTACTTTTGGAGTGTGGTCACTGTTGTAATGTGGGAAACGTGGCAGCCGATTTGAGCACAGCAAGCTCCCACAAACAGCAACGTGATAATGACCAGATAATCTGTTTCCTTCTTATGTTGATTGAGGGATAAATATTGGTCCAGGACACTGGGAAGAACTCCCCTGCTCTTCTTCAAAATAGTCCATGGGATCTTTTACGTCCACCTGAGAGAGCAGACGAGGCCTCGGTTTAACGTCTCAGCTGAAAGAGAACTTCAGCCAGTTCCACTCCCTCGCCCTTTCCCTGTAGTCCTGTAAATGATTTTCCTTCAGGTACTTATCCAACTCCCTTTTGAAAGCCACGATCGAATCTGCCTCTACCGCCCTTTCAGGCAGCGCATTCCAGATCCTAACCACTCGCTGCTTAAAATTCTTTTCCGTCGTGTCGCCTTTGGTTCTTCTGCCAATCACCTTAGAGTGATTGCCCTCCACTCCAAAGGGGACGCACCTTCCGTTTTTAAGCATTCTGTCTGGAAGTCGGCCGACAGTAAAAAATAAGATGGAGTCGCTGGCAAGACGACCTCCCCTTTAAGGGCGGACACGCCGCCCAGGTACACACAGCTCCCCACCGGGGAAAGCTGCTGGTGGCACTGACCGGTGGCGGTGCCGCTCCCGCGGGGCAATTCCACGCAGGGGTCGGATAGGGGGTCACCGCCGGTCGGTAAGGGGTCGGTGCGTTCCCGCCGCTTCCGGCTCGGGGGCATTGTCGGTCAGGTCAGCCCATCCGTCTGCCCCTGATCGGTAAGGCCTCTCTGCTTCATTCCTGCTTCTTAGAGGCAATGGAGCTTATGGAGGGTGCAATTTCAGCCCCTAAATCTGTGTCCTCTGGTTCTTGACCAATGGGAACAGTTTCTCTATCTGCTCTGTCGAGACCCCTCATGATTTTGAATACCTCTATCAAATCTCCTCTCAACCTTCTCTGCTCTAAGGAGAATGTTGAGACATCCGGTGGTCATGAAAGGCGCTATATAAATGCAAGTCTTTCTTTCTTTATTGTGTGGCCAGAAGGCAGTGACTCCTCGCTCATTTCTCCATTCACGGGATGTGGGCGTCGCTGGCAAGGCTGCCATTTATTGCCCATCCCTAATTGTCCTTGGGAAAGTGGTGGTGAGCAGCCTTCTTGAAACACACCTGGCTTCAGACGGGCCAAATGGCTGCCTTCTGTGCTGGAACCATTCTATGATTCATTGAAACATATAAGATTCTGAGAGGGATTGACAGGGTAGATGCTGAGAGGCTGTTACCCCCTGGCTGGAGAGTCCAGAACTTGGGGGACATAGTCTCAGGATAAAGTGTCGGCGTTTTAAGACCGAGATAAGGAGGAATTTCTTCACTCAAAGGGTGGTGAATCTTTGGAATCCTCTACCCCAGAAGGCTGTGGATGCTCAGTCATTGAATGGATTCAAGGCTGAGATAGATTTTTTGGGCACTAAGGGAATCAAGGGATATGGGGATCAGGCGGGAAAGTGGGGTTGAGGTTGAAGATCAGCCATGGTCCTATTGAATGGCGGAGCAGGCTCGAGGGGCCACATGGCCTACTCCTGCTCCTATTTCTTATGTTCTTGTGGCCAAGGAATTGGAGGTCTTCTTGCCAGCTGGCACTGCTATTTTGGGTCTTCCCCACTCCCAGCACTGTCTGGGGAGGACTGGAAGACATAAAGTCCCAACAGTAGAGGAGGAAGAGAAATTCATGAGGACATCCCCACCAGCAGTGAGTACTGCAAGGAACCGCCTCCAGTGCTAACACCAGCTGTTTTCAGATATTGACTGGCCTGCAGTGTATTCCTGGGGTTTTCGGTTTGAAGTTGCAGAACCACCTGTTGATCATAGGCTTGGGCCAATTGTATTGTACCGGCCTTGTGCGATAAACCTGACTCCGTGCTGACGCACGACTTGCCGAGATCTTTGCGCTTCTCCAATTCTGGCCTCTTGCACATCCCTGATTTTCATCGCTCCACCATTGGCAGCCGTGCCTTCAGCTGCCTGGGCCCCAAGCTCTGGAACTCCCTCCCTGAACCTCCGCACCTCTCTGAACTCCTTAAAACCTACCTCTTTGACCTGTCCTAATATCTCCTTATGAGGCTGGGTGTCAAATTTTGTTTGATAATCGCTCCTGTGAAGTGCCTGGGATGTTTTAATACATTGTTGTTGAAACACGCATGGCGATTTTACTACATGACGAGACCCCCCAGGCAATTTTATTCTACAATAGCTCCCCTCCGCCGCCTCCCCCCAACCCCGACTGTATTAATTGTGCCCCCCCTCCACATAAAACAGGTCCAGTTAGTGATGAACGGGCATGATAGTTGCCCTAGCTGAGGAAAAAATGGAAAATGAATCAGCTTCAATATTACATACTGCACTTGATAAAACTAATGGAAACTCCAGGCTGTGTAGCGATAATTGCAGTTATTGTCTCATAGATTATTTCAGAGAGCGAGTTAAGTGCCATTTATTTTCCATAATGCACAGCTAGGTGACGCATAATGAGAAGAGTGAAGACCTATTTGTTTTTTATATGATTCGCAGCCACGTCTTTCCGTGGCTTTAAAACTGGGAACCATGGCAACTGAGAACTGTTTTCACGTTGCACATACCACTCGAGATGGACGTATTCCTGGAGTTATCGTCACTTGACCTCGTGCCTCCAGCTCCCCCATCCCCAGTCAAATAACCTTTCTTCTCATTTCCAGGTTCCAACAAAGCGCAATGTAATTCCATAGAGTCGAGAATGGTTCCCGCTGATTGGAAGGTAGCAAATGTAACCCCATACTTTAAGAAAGGAAGAAGAGAGAAAACGGGAAACTACAGACCAGTTAGTTCAGACCTGACATCAGCCGTGGGGAAAATGCTGGAATCTATTATTAAGGACGTGGTAACAGGGCACTTAGAAAATAATAACAGGATTGGCCAGAGTCAACAAGGATTTATGAAAGGGAAATCATGTTTGACGAATCTGTTAGAGTTTATTTAGGTTGTAACTAGCAGAATAGATAAGGGGGAACCAGTGGATGTGATGTATTTGGATTTTCAGAAGGCATTCGATAAGGTGACACACAAGAGGTTATTAAACAAAATTAGGGCTCATGGGATTGGGAGTAATATATACTACAACAACAACAACGTGTATTTATATAGCGCCTTTAACTTTAACTTAGTAAAACATCCTAAGGCGCTTCACAGGAGTGTTATAAGACAAAACAAATACATTTGACATGGCATGGATTGAGGATTGGTTCATGGACAGAAAACAGAGTGTAGGAATAAACGGGTCATTTTCGGGTTGGCAGGCTGTAACGAGTGGGGTACGGCAAGGATCTGTGCTTGGGTCCCAGTTATTCACAATCTATAATCAATGATTTTGATGAGGCCAAGGAGGCGTCGGAGAGGCGGAGCAGCAGAGTCGGGAGGCCTACAAAAGGCCCACCAGTCGGGAGGCGCCAGCGGGAGGGCGAGGAGGCGTCGGAGAGGCGGAGCAGCAGAGTCGGGAGGCCTACAAAAGGCCCACCAGTCGGGAGGCGCCCAGCGGGAGGTCGGAGGTCAGCCGGTGCAGCTGCAGCAGGAAGGCAAAAAAGAAGTAGAAAGAAATCGAAAGGTGACGTCACAGCCAAGGGGGTAAGTGATTGGCTGGTGATTGGTAAGTAGCTTTTCTTTTTCCTTTTATCAGTATGTAACCTTTAGCATTGTTGTTGCCAAATTAAGTTAACCTAAGGGTTAAGACATGGCAGGGGAGCTCAGACACGTGTTATGCTCCTCCTGAACTATGTGGGAAGTCAGGGACGCTTCCAGTGACCCTGACGACCACATGTACGGGAAGTGTAGCCGCCTCCAGCTCCTGACGGACCGCATTGTGGCACTGGAGCTGCGGGTGGATTCACTCTGGAGCATCCACGATGCTGAGCATGACGTGAATACCACGTTTAGCGAGTTGGTCTTACTGCAGGTTAAAGGTACACAGCCAGATAGAGGATGGGTGACCAACAGGAAGAGCAGTGCAAGGAAGTCTCCTGCGGTCACCCCCCTGGAAAACAGATGCTTTGGGTACTGTTGAGGGGGATGACTCATCAGGGGAGAGTAGCAGCAGCCAAGTTCATGGCACTGTGGGTGGCTCTGCTGCACAGGAGGGCAAGAAAAAGAGTGGGAGAGCTGTAGTGATAGGGGATTCGATTGTAAGGGGAATAGATAGGCGTTTCTGTGGCCGCAACCGAGACTCCAGGATGGTATGTTGCCTCCCTGGTGCAAGGGTCAAGGATGTCTTGGAGCGGGTGCAGGACATTCTGAAAAGGGAGGGTGAACAGCCAGTTGTCGTGGTGCATATAGCTACCAACAATATAGGTAAAAAACGGGATGAGGTCCTACGAGATTAATTTAGGGAGCTAGGAGCTAAATTTAAAAAGTAGGACCTCAAAAGTAGTAATCTCAGGATTGCTACCAGTGCCATGTACTAGTCAGAGTAGGAATCGCAGGATAGATCAGATGGATACGTGGCTTGAGGAGTGGTGCAGAAGAGAGGGGTTCAAATTCCTGGGACATTGGAACCGGTTCTGGGGGAGCTGGGACCAGTACAAAGTGGATGGTCTGCACCTGGGTAGGGCCGGAACCAATGTCCTAGGGGGAGTGTTTGGTAGTGCTGTTGGGGAGGAGTTAAACTAACATGGCAGGGGGATGAGAACCTATGCAGGGAGACAGAGGGAAATAAAATGAAGGCAGAAGCAAAAGATAGAAAGGAGAATTGTAAAAGTGGAGGGCAGAGAAACCCAAGGCAAAAAACACAAAGGGCCACATTACAGCAAAATTCTAAAGGGGCAAAGTGTGTTAAAAAGACAAGCCTGAAGGCTCTGTGCCTCAATGCAAGGAGTAGTAAGGTGGACGAATTAACTGCGCAGATAGCAGTTAACAGTTATGATGTAATTGGCATCACGGAGACATGGCTCCAGGGTGACCAAGGCTGGGAACTCAACATCCCAGGGTATTCAACATTTAGGAAAGATAGACAGAGAGGAAAAGGAGGTGGGGTGGTGTTACTGGTTAAAGAGGAAATTAATGCAATAGTAAGGAGGGACATTAGCCTAGATGATGTGGAATCGGTATGGGTGGAGCTGCGGAATACCAAAGGGCAGAAAACGCTAGTGGGAGTTGTGTACAGACCACCAAACAGTAGTAGTGAGGTTGGGGACAGCATCAAACAAGAAATAAGGGATGTGTGCAATAAAGGTACAGCAGTTATTATGGGCGACTTTAATTTACATATAGATTGGGCTAACCAAACTGGTAGCAATGCGGTGGAGGAGGATTTCCTGGAGTGTATTATGGATGGTTTTCGAGACCAATATGTCGAGGAACCAGCTATCGAGCTGGCCATCCTAGACTGAGTGATGTGTAATGAGAAAGGACTAATTAGCAATCTTGTTGTGCGAGGCCCCTTGGGGAACAGTGACCATAATATGGTAGAATTCTTTATTAAGATGGAGAGTGACACAGTTAATTCGGAAACTAGGGTCCTGAACTTAAGGAAACATAACTTCGATGGTATGAGGCGTGCATTGGCTAGAATAGACTGGCAAAGGATACTTAAAGGGTTGACGGTGGATAAGCAATAGCAAACATTTAAAGATCACATGGATAAACTTCAGTAATTGTACATTCCGGTCTGGAGTAAAAATAAAACGGAGAAGGTGGCTCAACCGTGGCGAACAAGGGAAATTAACGATAGTGTTAAAACCAAGGAAGAGGCATATAAATTGGCAAGAAAAAGCAACAAACCTGAGGACTGGGAGAAATTTAGAATTCAACAGAGGAGGACTAAGCATTTAATTAAGAGGGGAAAAATAGAGTACGAGAGGAAGCTTGCAGGGAACATAAAAACTGACTGCAAAAGCTTCTATAGATATGTGAAGAGAAAAAGATTAGTGAAGACAAACGTAGGTCCCTTGCAGTCGGAGTCAGGTGAATTTATAATGGGGAACAAAGAACTGGCAGACCAATTGAACAAAGGAAGACACAAAGGGTCTAGTGAGAAGGAGGAACTGAAGGATATCTTTATTAGGCGGGAAATTGTGTTCAGGAAATTGATGGGATTGAAGGCCGATAAATCCCCGGGGCCTGATCGTCTGCATCCCAGAGTACTTAAGGAAGTGGCCCTAGAAATAGTGGATGCATTGGTGATCATTTTCCAACAGTCTATCGACTCTGGATCAGTTCCTATGGACTGGAGGGTAGCTAATGTAACACCACTTTTTAAAAAAGGAGGGAGAGAGACTGGTTAGCCTGACATCAGTAGTGGGGAAAATGTTGGAATCAATTATTAAAGATGAAATAGCAGCGATTTGGAAGGCAGGATCGGTCCAAGTCAGCATGGATTTATGAAAAGGAAATCATGCTTGACGTATCTTCTGGAATTTTTTGAGGATGTAACTTGCAGAGTGGACAAGGGAGAACCTGTGGATGTGGTGTATTTGGACTTTCAAAAAGCTTTTGACAAGGTCCAGCACAAGAGATTGGTATGCAAAATCAAAGCACATGATATTGGGGGTAATATACTGACGTGGGTAGAGAACTGGTTGGCAGACAGGAAGCAGAGGGTCGGGATAAACGGGTTCTTTTCAGAATGGCAGGCAGTGACTAGTGGGGTGCTGCAGGGCTCAGTGTTGGGACCCCCAGCTATTTACAATATACATCAATGATTTAGATGAAGGAATTGAGTGTAATATCTCCAAGTTTGCAGATGACACTAAACTGGGTGGTGGTGTGAGCTGTGAGGAGGATGCTAAGAGGCTGCAGCGTAACTTGGACAGGTTAGGTGAGTGGGCAAATGCATGGCAGATGCAGTATAATGTGGATAAATGTGAGGTTATCCATTTTGGGGGAAAAAACACGAAGGCAGAATATTACATGAATGGCGGCAGATTAGGAAAAGGAGCGGTGCAACGAGACCTGGGTGTCATGGTTCATCAGTCATTGAAATTTGGCATACAGGTACAGCAGGCGGAGAAGAAGGCAAATGGTATGTTGCCCTTCATAGCTAGGGGATTTGAGTATAGGAGCAGGAAGGTCTTACTGCAGTTGTACAGGGCCTTGGTGAGGCCTCACTTGGAATATTGTGTTCAGTTTTGGTCTCCTAATCTTTGGAAGGACTTCCTTGCTATTGAGGGAGTGCAGCGAAAGTTCACCAGACTGATTCCAGGGATGGCTGGACCGACATATGAGGAGAGACTGGATCAACTGGGCCTTTATTCACTGGAGTTCAGAAGGATGAGAGGGGATCTCATAGAAACGTATAAGATTCTGACGGGATTGGACAGGTTAGATGCGGGAAGAATGTTCCCGATGTTGGGGAAGTCCAGAACCAGGGGACACAGTATTAGGATAAGGGATAGGCCATTTAGGACTGAGATGAGGAGAAACTTCTTCACTCAGAGAGTTGTTAACCTGTGGAATTCCCTGCCACAGAGAGTTGTTGATGCCAGTTCATTGGATATATTCAAGAGGAAGTTAAATATGGCCCTTACGGCTAAAGAGATCAAGGGGTATGGAGAGAAAGCAGGAAAGGGGTACTGAGGGAATGATCAGCCATGATCTTATTGAATGGTGGTGCAGTCTCGAAGGGCCGAATGGCCTACTCCTGCATCTATTTTCTATGTTTCTATGTTTTTATCCAAGTTTGCTGATAATACAAATGGACAAGAACATGGCAAGTGCAATATAATGTGGAGAAATGTGAAGTTATCCACTTTGGTAGGAAAAATAGAGTATTTTTTAAATGGCGAGAGATTGGGAAATGTTGGTGTTCAGAGGGACCTTTGTGTCTTTGTACACCAATCACTGAAAGTTAACTTGCAGGTGCAGGAAGAAATTAAGAAAGCAAATGGTATGTTGGTCTTTATTACATAACTTAGAAACATAGAAAATAGGTGCAGGAGTAGGCCATTCGGCCCTTTGAGCCTGCACCACCATTCAATAAGATCATGGCTAATCATTCTCTCAGTACCTCTTTCCCTGCTTTCTCTCCATACCTTTTGATCCCCTTAGCCATAAGGGCCATATCTAACTCCCTCTTGAATATATCCAGTGAACTGGCCTCAACAACTCTCTGCAGCAGGGAATTCCACAGGTTAACAACTCTCTGAGTGAAGAAGTTTCTCCTCATTTCAGTCCTAAATGGCCTAACGCTTATCCTAAGACTGTGTCCCCTGGTTCTGGACTTCCCCAACATCGGGAACATTCCTCCCGCATCTGACTTGTCCAGTCCCGTCAGAATCTTATATGTTTCTATGAGATCCCCTCTCATCCTTCTAGACTCCAGTGTATAAAGGCCCTGTTGATCCATTCTCTCCTCATATGACAGTCCAGCCATCCCGGGAATTAGTCTGGTGAACCTTCGCTGCACTCCCTCAATAGCAAGAATGTCCTTCCTCAGATTAGGAGACCAAAACTGAACACAATATTCCAGGTGAGGCCTCACCAAGGCCCTGTGCAACTGCAGTAGGACCTCCCCGCTCCTATACTCAAATCCCCTAGCTATGAAGGCCAACATGCCATTTGCCTTCTTCACCGCCTGCTGTACCTGCATGCCACCTTTCAATGACTGATGTACCATGACACCCAGGTCTCGTTGCACCTCCCCTTTTTCTAATCTGCCACCATTCAGATAATATTTTGCCTTCGTGTTTTTGCACCCAAAGTGGATAACCTCACATTTATCCACATTATACTGCATCTGCCATGCATTTGCCCACTCACCTAACCTGTCCAAGTCACCCTGCAGCCGCTTAGCATCCTCCTCACAGCTCACACCGCCACCCAGTTTAGTGTCATCTGCAAACTTGGAGATATTACACTGAATTCCTTCATCTAAATCATTGATGTATATTGTAAAGAGCTGGGGTCCCAGCACTGAGCCCTGCAGCACTCCACTAGTCACTGTCTGAAAAGGACCCGTTTATCCCGACTCTCTGCTTCCTGTCTGTCAACCAGATCTCTATCCACGTCAGTACATTACCCCTAATACCGTGTGCTGATTTTGAACACCAATCTCTTGTGTGCGACCTTGTCAAAAGCCTTTTGAAAGTCCAAATATACCACATCCACTGGTTCTCCCTTGTCCACTCTACTAGTTACATCCTCAAAAAATTCCAGAAGATTTGTCAGGAATGATTTCCCTTTCATAAATCCATGTTGACTTGGACCGATCCTGTCACTGCTTTTCAAATGCGCTGCTATTTCATCCTTAATAATTAATTCTAACATTTTCCCCACTACTGATGTCAGGCTAACCGGTCTATAATTACCCGTTTTCTCTCTCCCTCCCTTTTTAAAAAGTGGTGTTACATTAGCTACCCTCCAGTCCATAGGAACCGATCCAGAGTCGATAGACTGTTGGAAAATGATCACCAATGCATCCACTATTTCTAGGGCCACTTCCCTAAGTACTCTGGAATGCAGACTATCAATCCCCGGGGATTTATCGGCCTTCAATCCCATCAATTTCTTTCACACAATTTCCCGCCTAATAAGGATATCCTTCAGTTTCTCCTTCTCACTAGACCTTCGGTCCTTAGTACATCCGGAAGGTTATTTGTGTCTTCCTTCGTGAAGACAGAACCGAAGTATTTGTTCACTTGGTCTGCCATTTCTTTGTTCCCCATTATAAATTCACCTGAATCTGACTCCAAGGGACCTACAAATGGATTTGAGTCAAGGGGGTCTAAATTTCCCCAGCCCAAAACGGGTCTTACCTACCACTTTTGAAGTGTTCCGTACGCCCCAATGCATGGTTCGGACAGTCTGGAGAAATTCAGCTTTTTGAGTGCTGTTTCCAGTCGGAGCGATGTTGGTGTGGGGAGAGGGGTGGGCGTGCGGTCGGGTCGGAGTGGCCGATGCTTCAAGTCATCAGCGCCGTGCCGATGATGTCAGTTAAAGGGGAGGGCTGCTGCGAACTCTGCAGCCACTTCAGTGTCAAACACTGGGCCACCAGGGAGGGTTTCGGCCGGGCTAGCGGCCTGGCACACAAGAGTGGGTACCAGGCTGCCTGTTGGCGGGCCTAGCTGAACCCGCAGGAAAGTTGTAGGCCCGACCTGGCAGCCGGCCGACAAAAAAAATAACTTGGGATGGCCGTCAGCGCCACCTCCCCTTTTAGTGCGACCGTGCCGCCCAGCCACAGAAAGGGCACCGACAGTAAAAGCTGTCAGAGGCACCGACCGGCGGCAACGCAGGGCAAATTCGGAATGGGGATGCCACCCGTCGGTAAGGGGTTGCCGCATGCATGACACGGCGGGACAACAGTGGTAGCGGTCCCCTGCACCGCGTCAAAAGTAAAGGAGCGCAATATCAAAAATGGCGGCCCCATCGCGGCGACCGGTGGCTGCCGCTTCCAGGGGCAATTTCGGTCCCGAGACGTCTTCCTGCAATTATACCGGGCCCTGGTGAGACCACACCTGGAGTATTGTGCTCAGTTTTGGTCTCCTGACCTAAGCAAGGATATACCTGACATAGAGGGCGTGCAACAAAAGTTCATCAGACTGATTCCTGGGATGGGGCATTGCCCTATGAGGAGAGATTGAGTAGACTGGGTCTATATTCTCTCGAGAAACAGCACCTCATCTTTCAATTCGACACTTTACAGCCTTCTGGACTGAACCTGGAGTTCAACAATTTCAGATCTTAACCTCTGCTCCCATTGTTTTCCAGTTGGCAGCTGCTGATGATTCGGCTATTCCCATTTACACCACTTTTACTGCTTTATTTGTCCCATTACTACCTCCTTTCACCTTGCGCTATGATCCCCTTTGTCATTCAGGGGCCGAAATTGCCTGTTTTTTTTAGGGCCCATTACTGCGGCAAGGGGTCGGAGAGGAGTTACTGTGGCAAGGGTTCGGAGAGGAGTTACTGTGGCAAGGGTTCGGAGAGGAGTTACTGTGGCAAGGGGTCGGAGAGGAGTTACTGTGGCAAGGGTTTGGAGAGGAGTTACTGTGGCAAGGGTTCGGAGAGGAGTTACTGTGGCAAGGGGTCGGAGAGGAGTTACTGTGGCAAGGGGTCGGAGAGGAGTTACTGCGGCAAGGGGTCGGAGAGGAGTTACTGTGGCAAGGGGTCGGAGAGGAGTTACTGCGGCAAGGGGTCGGAGAGGAGTTACTGTGGCAAGGGGTCGGAGAGGAGTTACTGTGGCAAGGGGTCGGAGAGGAGTTACTGTGGCAAGGGGTCGGCCGCAGCGACGATCGCGACATTGCCCTCCACTTCTGAGTAGGCACAAAAGCTTCCCGCTCCGCCGCCTCCCTCCCCGCCCGTCCGCGCACGGCAACAAAGGTGTCATCACCGTGCGCAGCGCCTGGTCACCGCCCCGGAAGAGGACTCGCCCCGAAATCATCTGAGCAACGCCTGTCGGTGTCAACGATAGCATTTTCTGTCGCTATCAAATCGGCAAGCTGAACCGCCAGGGCTGTTTCAAGGCGCGCTGTGGCTGCGACCATTTTTGTCGGTGGAAATGTTCTGAGGAGTTTCGGGTTTGTACCTTTTGGCGGCTGAAGCCGCCTTCACTGATTACTGGCCCTCAGTTCACTCTGCCTGCCGTCCTTCCCCTTGCTTAAATAGTGACCGTTAGCAGAGTCGGGCCACTGCTTGCGACTGATGGGGTCCACGCTGGCAGTCGAGTTCCTCCTCCACATTCAGCACTGCAGCATGCTTCGAGAGAAGACAGCGGCGCCGGCAATTGCGAATGCAGAGGCATCGGGAGAGGGGGAGAGATATGTTCTCACAGGCAGATGGAGATGGGCATATAGCTGACCATAGGGAGGGTGGCACGGGTGGGCGTGAAGGAGGCCATGAGGAAGAGCATGCAGCGAGGAGAAGGGGCGGGATCACGGACCCACACAATCAGAGAGAAAGGGACATGGAGAGCAGACGGTAACAGCAGCAGCATCAGGCAGAGATAGCCAGCAGCAGGAGCATCCAGAGGGGCACGACCAGGACGCACAGCGCGATGAGGAAGTGGCCAGACCAAGGCGTGGTGGCAGAAGATCCAAGACTGTCCCATCCTCTGTCGTCGAACTACAGTACGTGGACGATGCTTGTGTCATGTATCCGACATGGTTACTGCTTGCGCTATTACAAGGTGTGCCACCAGAGGGCATAGTAGTGGGGGACTTGCAGGTTACCTGTACAGGTGTACCTGGCCTAGTATAAAAGGCAGGCCACCAGGTGTGATCCTCACTCTGGAGTTATCAATAAAGGACTAAGGTCACTACAGTTCAAGTACAACACATTGCCTCGTGGAGCCATTATCAGAGCATCTAAAGACGTAACAGCTTGCGTCTGCGCACATTCAGAGACTCAACTCCAAATCATAGTCAACATCTTCACTAAGGCGTACGAAAGCATGGGCCTTACACTAAACATCCGTAAGACAAAGGTCCTCCACCAACCTGACCCCGCCACACAGCACTGCCCCCCCAGTCATCAAAATCGACGGTGCAGCCTGTATAACGTGGACCACTTTCCATTCCTCGGGGGCGTACTATCAGCAAGGGCAGATATCGCCGGCGAGGTTCAACACCGCTTCCAGTGCACCAGCGCAGCCTTCGGCCACCTGAGGAAGAGAATGTTCGAAGATCAGGCCCTTAAATCTGGCACTAAGCTCATGGTCTACAGGGCTGTAGGATACCCACCCTCCTGTATGGTTCAGAGACGTGGACCATATACAGTAGACACCTCAAATCGCTGGAGAAATACCACCAACTATGTTTCCGAAAGATCCTGCAAATCCCCTGAGAGGACAGACGCACCAACGTTCGTGTCCTCGATTAGGCCAACATCCCCAGCATCGAAGCACTGACCACACTCGACTAGCTCCGTGGGCGGGCCACATAGTTCGCATGCCTAACACAAGACTCCCAAAACAAGCGCTCTACACAGCAAGCGAGCCCCAGGTGGGCAGAGGAAACGTTTCAAGAACACCCTCAAAGCTTCCTTGATAAAGTGCAACATCCTCACCGACACCTGGGAGTCCCTGGCCAAAGACTGCTCTAAGTGGAGGAAGAGCATCCAGGAGGGCGCTGAGCACCTCGAGTCTCATCGCCGAGAGCATGCAGAAAACAAGCGCAGGCAGCAGAAGAAGCGTGCGGCAAACCATTCCCACCCACCCTTTCCTTCAACCACTGTCTGTCCCACCTGTGACAGAGACAGTAATTCCCGTATTGGACTGTTCAGTCACCTAAGAACTCACTTTTAGAGTGGAAGCAAGTCTTCCTCGATTTCGAGGGACTGCCTATGATGTTGCAAGGGTCTTCTAACAACAGTTTCCGTACATCGACCTGACTGATGAGCAGTGTCTCCGGCGACTGTGATTCAGGAAAGATGTAGCGACAGAGCTCTGCCATCTTCTGCAGCTGGGCCTGGAACCTCAAACCAGTGTGAGGACGGCCCTCTCAGTGGCAGCCAAGGTCACCATCGTCCTGTATTTCTACGTCACTGGATCTTTCCAGAGAGCCACAGCAGACATATCGAACATCTCCCAGTTTGCGGCCCACTGCTCCAGCCGTCAGGTCACAGGCGCTCTCTCCAAGAGGAGGAGGGACTTCATCTCATTTCCAACGACCGGGGAGAAGCAGACGGAGCGCTCAAGTGGCTTCCTCGGGATAGCAGGCTGCACCCACGTCGCATTGAGGGCGCCGCAGAACAATCCCGAGATCTCCCGAAACTGGAAAGGATACCGCTCACTCGTCTGTGGTTGGTGTGCGACCACAGACGCCAAATCATGGCCGTTGATGCCCGCTATCCTAGCAGCAGCCACGATGCCTTCATTCTGCACCAGACCGGTGCGCCAGGTGTGTTTGAGCCCCCGAATGAAGGTTGAGGCTGGCTCCTCGGAGACAAGGGCCACCCGCTATGCACCTGGCTCATGACTGCCCTCCACAACCCCACCACTCCTGCCCAGCACTCGCACAATGACCGTCATGTTGCCACCAGGAGCATCGTTGAGCAGACCATCGGAATAGAAACATAGAAACATAGAAAGTAGGTGCAGGAGTAGGCCATTCGGCCCTTCGAGCCTGCACTACCATTCAATAGGATCATGCAACTTCAGTACCCCATTCCTGCTTTCTCTCCATACCCCTTGATCCCTTTAGCCATAAGGGCCACATCTAACGCCCTTTTGAATATACCCAACGAACTGGCCTCAACAACTTTCTGTGGTAGAGAATTCCACAGGTTCACAATTTTTTGCGTGAAGAAGTTTCTCCTCATCTCGGTCCTAAATGGCTTACCCCTTATCCTTCGACTGTGACCCCTGCTTCTGGACTTCCTCAACATCGGGAACATTCTTCCTGTCCAGTCCCGTCAGAATTTTATATCCTTCCTGAAACAACGCTTCCGCTGCCTGGTTCGCTCAGCAGAAGTGCTGAAGTACTCGCCTGCCCCTATTCGGCATCGTCTGCTGCATGCTTCACAGCCTGGCAATCACGAGGGTGCAGCCATTGGCCGACGACATAGCCGTAGCGCCGCAGGAAGAGGAGCAAGTTCAGTAGGAGATGCTGGAGGAGGCTGAGCCGGCACACAGGAGTCACCGTCACCATCCGGATCCTGCAAGTGAGGTCCACGACCATCTCAGAGCAGCTCGATTCCAATAAAGTGCTCGCCACTTGCACCTTCCCCCGTGCATCCCCATGCCCACGGCAATCAGCCCTCACACACGTGATTCCCCACACTGCACTGAGGCACAGCAACAAACAACGTTTCCAATCAACATTTTTATAACAAAAAGTGCAGCAACAACAGACCATCTTTCACTTGCCCTTGTGCATTTCCATATAGCCCTTTTTACATATACCTAATCTAGCATGGCTGCTGGGAGGCTGCTCGCTTTCACGTCCAGATGCTACAGATGTTCTTCTAGGACGCCCTCGACTAGCTCTGTCCCTGGAAGGGCCGGCTGCAGACTGCACCCCCTCAGGCTGGGCGCCAGCCACGGCCACTTGCAATGACGGACTGAGAGAGGTCAGCAGGTTCTTGCTCCAATGACCCAGTGCCACTCCCCCGGGGCAGCACCTCCGCATCCCCACCAAGATGCTCCAGCACAGTTGGATGGGCTTGCTGCGACACCGTGAGACCCCCGGTGGACCGTGGTGGACCTAGCGGCGATGGCAGCGGTCAGAGCTCACGTGGCATCCAGCTGAGACTGCGTGAGAGCAGTCAGACGCGCCTGCATGACAGCACTAAGATGCTGCGTGGCATCTTGCTGAGACGGCACGAGAGCAGTGTGAGCATCTATGCCACCATCCATTTTCTGTATTACAGCACTCAGATGTTGGGTTGCTTCCTGTGCTACAGTGGAAGCTGCCACGTCGCCCATGACACATGTCATGAGGTCTGGATCCGCACGGTCTCTCTGGGAGTCCACCACCGTCTGCACACTGGCAATGATGGGCTCCATGATGTGTGCAGAGCTGTCTGCAATGCGGGAGGCAGACTCCTCCATGCTCCGTGCCACTTGTGACAGGCTCGCGGGCACCCTTGCCCTTGCTCCAATCATTTCGGAGAGCATGGCCAACACCTTGTGGGCGAACGCCTCCCCATCGAGGTCCTCATCTGAGTCCTGTGCAGCAGAACTCGCGTGCGAACTCACCCTCCTGGGGAGCTGGCTCCCAAGCTTCCCTTTCCCCTTGACCATGCTGCAGCCCGTTAGGCCCCCAGTGCATCATCCAGTGCAGAACCCTCTCCTAAGCTAAGCTGTAAAGAATGCGTACTCCCAGTGGGTGCGAGTGAGAGAAGCAGTGACATAGAAACATAGAAAATAGGTGCAGGAGTAGGCCATTCGGCCCTTCGAGCCTGCACCGCCATTCAATGAATTCATGGCTGAACATGTAACTTCAGTACCCCCTTCCTGCTTGTATCTGGGTCTTCCTCTCCCTCCTGCTCCTCCTGCAACATTTCCTCGCTGGGATCGGGGGGCTCAGGCACCGGCTTGTCCAGGTCCAGGGCATTGCCTGCAACCATAAACGGCACAAATGTCGCGGGAAGGGGAGGGTCAGCCGTGCAGGAACAAAGGTGCACACATTGTTGAGCAGCCAAATGATGGGCCTTTGTGCAATAACGTTCAGATGGCATGAAAGGAAGGGCGTGACTTACCAATGCGGCCCCCCCAGCAGGACCCAGGGTCCCGACAGCCGCTGGGGCAGCGGCTGCAGTACTCCTTCCCTCCACATCAGTGAGCTGGCGCCGTTGCGCCTCTCCACCTCCGGTTCACTGCTGCTCGCGACGGTAATGTGCCATCTTGGCCGACAAAACAAAGAGAGGTCGGTGAGTAACAGTCCAGGAAGGGATGTGGAAGACATGGATGTGCAGCTTAAGGAGGCTGTCATTCTAAGTAGCAAATGAAAGGATGCGGCAAGTGTGAGTCGGCAAGGATGACGCATGCTTACGCACTCACCTGAAGTGGCGGTTTACCGAGTGCACACACAGAGACTGGTCTGTAACGGTTGGGGAAGGAGCCAGAGGCTGCAGTTCCATAGTTGGGGCAGCATGTACTCACTGTCACCACTCGAGTGACGTCGCTGAACCTCTTTTCGGCACTGAGTTGCTGTGCGGTCTACTATTGAGGCGTCCTGCACCTCGACGGCCACCTGTGCCCACGCTCCGCGGGGAGACCTGCAGAGAGGGCCTCCCAGACTCCGGAAATCGGAGGCACCTCCTGTCCTCCACAGCTTGCACCCAGCGTTTCAGCTTGGGCATCTGACAATCTGGTTGCCCTTGTGCTGCCTCTCGGAGCTCCCATTAATGCCTGAAACACGCAGCACATGCTCCAATAGAACAGCTCAGAGTGACCATGACCTACCTGAAAGACATGCCCTTTTAAGAAGGCCAGGGACCCGGGAGCTGAAATTCAGGGCTGCCAGAAAACTGGCGCACCTACTTTTTTTTTTTTTTTTTAAAGTTTTTTCCGTCGGGAGCGTTGAGGCGGCCTTTCCGTCGATTTTCGGAGCGGTGGTGATGTCACAGCGCATGTGCGTCACCACGCCCTCTCCCCTCCATTAAAGGGGAGAGAATCGGGCATTTTTTAGATTCGGCCACCAGGGAGGGTTTCGGCCGGGTCAGCGGCCTGGCACCCAAGAGGGGGGTTACCAGGCTGCCTGTTGGCTGCCCGGCCGAACCCGGGGGAGCAGCGATCCGGCTGACCTGGGAGCCGGCCGGCCAAAAAACATAAGATGGCGGCTGCAGCATTCGGCCCTCGCCTTTAATGTCCGCCGCACCGCCAGGGCAGAGAGAGAGCAGACAAGGTGCACCGACAGGGAAAGCTGTCGGGGGCACCCTGCAGCGGGGCAACTATTATTTTACCTAAATTTCAGGCGGAGTATACTGCAGGTGAGGGAGAGCGGCAGTGCACGTTTTGATGATGTACTTGCGGCGGTTATCAGCAGTGGGGCGGAATTGTGGACAGGCCGAAAAATCCCCGACCTGAATTTACCGCAAAAAACGGCGGGAACGGGCCTTATCCGGACCTGAATTTCGGCCCCCGGGTGTCTTGTTATGACTGAATGAGAGTCAGGCGAAATTGGGTGCTCAGTCATTCCTCCCACTCCTGCAGCGCCCCTGTGGAGGCCATTTGTGCCCCCAACACCATCCCACTCCGTTTTTGGGACAAAGTGCCGAATATCGCTCTATTCTCCGCCCCATCTCTATGGGCGCTAAATCTTCAGTTAATTCAAATTATCCGTCTTCAGCGGGACAGAGGGCAATTTCGGACCCTTAATCTCTCCTGCCTTCTACCCTATCACACACCTTCCCTTTGTTCTTTCCTCCCCTCCCTCCTTTCCCTGCCTCTGCACCTGCTTAAAAACCTGTTACATCTCTAACTTTTTCCAGTTCTGACAAAGGGTCATCGACCTGAAACGTTAACCCTGTTTCTCTCTCCACAGATGCTGCCTGACCTGCTCAGTATTTCCAGCTATTTCTGTTTTTATACCAGATTTCCAGAATCCGCAGTATTTTGCTTTTGTATCCAATATTTTTATAACTCCTGTAAGTGTTCAAAGAAATTGGGGAATAAAAAAGTATCATTTTTAATGCCTCCTGAGGGTTTTGCTCCCAGCAGTGTCCTGGTGATGAATCTTTCATTCCTGGAGTCTCCAGGGCAATCCTGGAGGGTTGGCAACCCTGGATACCACAGTGGGGTGCCACAGGGATCAGTGCTGGGTCCTCAACTATTTACAATCTATATTAACGACTTGGAAGAAGGGACTGAGTGTAACATAGCCAAGTATGCCGACGGTACAAAGATGGGAGGAAAAGCAATGTGTGAGGAGGACACACAAAACCTGCAAAGGGACATAGACAGGCTAAGTGAGTGGGCAAAAATTTAGCAGATGGAGTATGTTCTTATACTTCCCCAACCCCCAATATTTCTGAACTTCTATTAGTCATCGCCAAACTGTTTCATTAACGTAACACAGGAAAGTGCAGAAGGGCACGACATAAGAACATAAGAAATAGGAGCAGGAGTAGGCCACCTGGCCCCTCGAGCCTGCTCCACCATTCAATAAGATCATGGCTGATCCGATCATGGACTCGGCTCCACTTCCCTGCCCACTCCCCATAACCCCTTATCCCCTTATTTAAGAAACTGTCTATTTCTGTCTTAAATTTATCTGATACACCAGCATCCCATAATAGCTTTCTCTCTCTCTCAAAGATCTATCCAATTGTGCCACACAACCCTCTCTGTGCAGTCTATCACACACCTCTTTCTGTGCCGTAGAAATTGAGCCCCGGTAATATGTTCAAGGCAAGTTCGAAAATCTGTAGCAGTCTTGAACATATTACCGCGGCTCACCTTTCACAGCACAGAAGGAGGCCATTTGACCCAACAGGTCCGTGCCGGTGTTTATACTCCACACGAGCCTCCTCCCACCCTACCTCATCTCACCCTGTCAACATAATTCTATTTCTATATTAGCAGTGAATGCTTGCAATCCCACTGATAGCCACCATGTTAGACACTCGATGAACAGCGTGATTTTGAGCAACCTACATTTGAACACTCTCGTGACCCAGTGAGTAAGTGCAGTACCTGGCCTGAGACTGAGATGTACCCGTCCTAATATATAAATAACGGGGTGGAGTTTCCGCGAGCAACACCAGTGTAATCTGCGTGGATTTGGCCGAACCAGCGCAAAAGATTGGTGAATTTTAAACGTGAGTTCTGCCCCAAAACTACAACGACAACTTGTATTTATATAGCGCCTTTAACGTTCGCAGGAGTGTTATGAGCTAAAAAAAAATGTTGACACCTAGCCGCATAAGTAGAATTTAGCGCGTGAGGTAGGTTTTAGAGGAGCATCTTGAAGGAGGAGAGAGAGGCAGAGAGACTTAGGCAGGGAGTTCCAGAGCTTGTTTATGTTTGTGTTTTCTGCCATCTTTTCAATGCAGTTTAAGATCCAGTTCGCCAGGGCCCACCCCCAGCTCAACATCGCGAGATTTTGCCGAATGCGCTGGTTGGGGAAAGCTCTTCAAATCGCGCTCATTCTCTTCGGTGCACAGGCACCAGTCGGCACGTTTTAAAAGATTTTCATGACGAAAAATATTAGACCGTGACGAGTGTACCCTAATGAAACTATAAATGGTTCAGTATCGCTTTTAAAAAGTTATTTTCAGTGAATTTAAATCAGTTTACTCACAGCGCAGATGGAGGGCTTATTTTTTCGGTTAAAATCCATTTTCAGCTGAATTAATAAAATCGCAGCAAGTTATCACTCTTAAACATATCAAGGAATACTTTTTAATAGAAAGAAAAAGAAATGATTACGTTCTGTAACGGTGTCCGAATGCACGGGTTGATGAAAAAGTTTACATTTGTGATGATATAAATGAATTTTAGCGGAAACTTGAACTGTAATCCTCACCAATGTTCCCTCTAATGGGCCGCGCGGTTTTTGCATTTAACAGCCGGCTCATCGGCTGCACGGGATCTCTTGGGTGCTGCGCGGCCGTTGACCCGAACCAGAGCAATTTCAGGTGCATTTTGGGCACATTTGCCCAAAGAGGGAAACTCCACCTCAGTATATTTACAACAACTTGGATCATATCTCCGTGCAGCTTCCCTTCTCCAGTGTTAACAATCCCGGGTACCCCCGCCTCCTCACGGCGCTGGCACCTTTGGTGTGGTATCGGTTTGATTCTGCACTGCTTCCACATGCCGCGATATCCGTGCTGCAGTGGTGGTGATCGGAACTGACTACAGTAGAATCATAGAAATTTACAGCACGGAAGGAGGCCATTTTGGCACATCGTGTCCGCGACGGCCAACAAAAAGCCACCCAGCCTAACCCCACTTTCCAGCTCTCGGTCCGTAGCCCTGTAGGTTACGGCACTTCAAGTGCACATCCAAGTACTTTTTAAATGTGCTGAGGGTTTCTGCCTCTACCACCCTTTCAGGCACTGAGTTCCAGACCCCCCGCCAGCCTCTGCGTAAAAAATAATTCCCCTCAAATCCCCGCTAAACCTCCTACCAATTACTTTAAATCTATGCCCCCCGGTTGTTGACTCCTCTGCTAAGGGAAACAGGTCCTTCCTAGGCCTCGGAGCAACGTGGATCATGCCACTACAAGGTACAGCGCGAGCTGGTGCAGGAGAGCAACGGCAGCCAAGAGTGACGTCAGCAAGGTCCAGGTCGCTGATTGGAGCGTGGGCAGGTGCAGCAGGAGCGGCGAGATCGGGGCGAAGGAGCGGCGAGAGATCGTGGAGGGATGTGATCGGGGCCCAGGGGAGGTGTGAGTTCGGGGTCAGGGGCCCAGGGACAGCACGAGCCAGCCCACACTGCGATATGTGCGCACTGGGTCCGTGCAGCAGAGCAGGTCTCCAGTCGTCCTGGTTAACCCTTGCCACTGGATCAAGACCTAGCTCTGTCAAGCCCGTGTGGTGGCTGATGTGCAACGGTCACCACACGTTAAAAAAATCCACCCACAGGCATCTTCCACCCTTCAGCATGTAGTTCGGGTTCTTCATTGAAACACCAGTGAACTCATTCTTTTTTTTGGCGTGGAAGCAAGTCATCCTCATTTCGAGGGACTGCCGATGATGATGATCTAGGCCCCGCTTAATTTTATACACGTCAATAAGGTCTCCTCTCAGCCACCTCTGTATCGTGCAAGAACTTTGAGAAAAAGATTGCTTTTTAAATAAATATAAAAAGTTAAATCCCATCAGTCTTCTGCAGATGGAAGCAGATTCAATAGCAGCTTTCAAAAGGGGAGTTGGGTAAATACTTGAAGGGAAACATTTTTACAGGGCTATTGGAGACAGGTCCGGGGAGCGGAACAAATTGAATAAAAACAGAAACATAGAAAATAGGTGCAGGTGTAGGCCATTCGGCCCTTCGAGCCTGCACCACCATTCAATAAGATCATGGCTGATCATTCAACTCGGTACCCCTTTCCCGCTTTCTCGCCACAGCCCTTGATCCCTTTTAACCGTAAAGGCCATATCTAACTCCCTCTTGAATATATCTAACGAACTGGCATCAGCAACTCTCTGCGGCAGAGAATTCCACAGGTTAACAACTCTCTGAGTGAAGAAGTTTCTCCTCACCTCGGTCCTAAATTGCCTACCCCTTATCCTTAGACTGTGTCCCCTGGTTCTGGACTTCCCCAACATCGGGAACATTCTTCCCGTATCTAACCTGTCCACTCTCTTTCAAAGAGCTAGCAGAGATATGATGGGCCGAATGGACTCCTATGCTGTATCATTCTGTGAATGGGACTTGAACCCACAACATTCTGACACATTGAGGCGAGAGTGCTGCCCTAATGCGTAAAAAAAACAAATCCTACCAGGACAGTTGCCAAGAGCAAATCAAGAACAAAAAAGGATGTTTTTTTAAAAATAAAGTTCCTTTCTTTCTGACGAATCTCATATTGCTACTGAGGGCAGCCGCCCCTTTAAGAACCTGTTGGCACTGCACACACTGAAGTTTATGCATCACCGCAGCACTTGGACCTTCTCCAGTTCCTGAGTCCCTCACAAACCCATTGAAGGCAGAGAGGCGTGTCAAGCCGAGCCTTAGTCCAGCCCAGTGTGTCAGTGTCGCTGGCTGTCACTGATTGTCGCTGTGTTTTGTTTCACAAGGTTCGAGCCTAGGGCAGGCAGCATCAAGAGTGGAACTGGAATATGGAACTGAGCGAAAGGAGACCGAATGCTGCCAGAGTCGATGCAGCTTCGACCGCACAGCACAGCCCCGGAGGTAATAAATAATAACACGCATGCCTGTATCTCTCTCTCTCTCCTTTACTGACTGCATCGGGCCTATTTAACGGCATGTCTTTCTCTGCAGGACCTGGATACTGCGCTTGGATTCTCATCATCATATCGTTAATCGTCATTGTTGCAACTTTCCCCTTCTCAATCTGGCTTTGCTTGAAGGTAATTTTTGCTCATTCTGTTTTGGTGCAGCTTTTGGAATTAATTAGGAAACTCAGCACCCCTTCCTCAATTAACCCTCAGCCCATGTCCTCTGCTAATTGAGAAGGTTCAGGGTGGGTTGTGACATGCAGACGCCACAGGTCTGGTGAAGTTTAACACTGTCTTTATGATTTAAGACGAAAAATGATTTGCCTCAAAAGTCTGCACCATCAGAGTAGTAGACACCATTGTCCATTGATCCCAGTAAGCATCTTGAATAAGGAGAATTGTGTATGTGTGGGGGGCATGAGGGGCGGTGGGGTTGGGTCTGGAGGGCATGAGGGGCAGTGGGGTGGGGTGTGGCGGGCATGAAGGGCGGTGGGGTGGGGTCTGGAGGGCATGAGGGGCGGTGGGGTAGGGTGTGGGGGACATGAGGGGCGGTGTGGGGGGCATAAGGGGTGGTGGGGTGGGCTGTGGTGGCAATGTTACCTTTTTTTGGGGGTGCACAGCCCATTCAAATTTCTCTGCATGCGCGGCTTTTCCATTTAAAAGCTGGTGAGCCGGCTGCCACGCAACTTAACGGGAACATTGTGTGGTTATCGTGATTCTAGGCAGTCCCTCGAAATCGAGGAACATAAGAACATAAGAACATAAGAATTAGGAACAGGAGTAGGCCATCTAGCCCCTCGAGCCTGCTCCGCCATTCAATAAGATCATGGCTGATCTGGCCGTGGACTCAGCTCCACTTACCTGCCTGCTCCCCGTAACCCTGAATTCCCTTATTGGTTAAAAATCTATCTATTTGTGATTTGAATACATTCAATGAGCTAGCCTCAACTGCTTCCTTGGGCAGAGAATTCCACAGATTCACAACCCTCTGGGAGAAGAAATTCCTTCTCAACTCGTTTTTAAATTGGCTCCCCCGTATTTTGAGGCTGTGCCCCCTAGTTCTAGTCTCCCCGACCAGTGGAAACAACCTCTCTGCCTCTATCCCTTTCATTATTTTAAATGTTTCTATAAGATCACCCCTCATCCTTCTGAACTCCACTGAGTAAAGACCCAGTCTACTCAATCTATCATCATAAGGTAACCCCCTCATCTCCGGAATCAGCCTAGTGAATCGTCTCTGTACCCCTCCAAAGCTAGAATATCCTTCCTTAAGTAAGGTGACCAAAACTGCACGCAGTACTCCAGGTGCGGCCTCACCAATACCCTGTACAGTTGCAGCAGGACCTCCCTGCTTTTGTACTCCATCCCTCTCGCAATGAAGGCCAACATTCCATTCGCCTTCCTGATTACCTGCTGCACCTGCAAACTAACTTTTTGGGATTCATGCACAAGGACCCCCAGGTCCCTCTGCACCGCAGCATGTTGTAATTTCTCCCAATTCAAATAATATTCCCTTTTACTGTTTTTTTTTCCAAGGTGGATGACCTCACACTTTCCGACATTGTATTCCATCTGCCAAACCTTAGCCCATTCGCTTAACCTATCTAAATCTCTTTGCAGCCTCTCTGTGTCATCTACACAACCCGCTTTCCCACTAATCTTTGTGTCATCTACAAATTTTGTTACACTACACTCTGCCCCTCTTCCAGATCATCTATGTATATTGTAAACAGTTGTGGTCCCAGCACCGATCCCTGTGGCACACCACTCACCACCGATTTCCAACCTGAAAAGGACCCATTTATCCCGACTCTCTGCTTTCTGTTCGCCAGCCAATTCTCGATCCATGCTAATACATTTCCTCTGACTCCGCGTACCTTTATCTTCTGCAGTAATCTTTTGTGTGGCACCTTATCGAATGTCTTTTGGAAATCTAAATACACCACATCCATCGGTACACCTCTATCCACCATGCTCGTTATATCCTCAAAGAATTCCAGTCAATTAGTTAAACATGATTTCCCCTTCATGAATCCATGTTGTGTCTGCTTGATTGCACTATTCCTATCTAGATGTCCTGCTATTTCTTCCTTAATGATAGCTTCAAGCATTTTCTCCACTACAGATGTTAAACTAACCGGCCTATAGTTACCTGCCTTTTGTCTGCCCCCTTTTTTAAACAGAGGCGTTACATTAGCTGCTTTCCATCTGCTGGTACCTCCCCAGAGTCCAGAGAATTTTGGTAGATTATAACGAATGCATTTGCTATAACTTCCGCCATCTCTTTTAATACCCTGGGATGCATTTCATCCGGACCAGGGGACTTGTCTACCTTGAGTCCCATTAGCCTGTCCAGCACTACCCCACTAGTGATAGTGATTGTCTCAAGGTCCTCCCTTCCCACATTCCTGTGACCAGCAAATTTTGGCATGGTTTTTGTGTCTTCCACTGTGAAGACCGAAACAAAATAATTGTTTAAGGTCTCAGCCATTTCCACATTTCCCATTATTAAATCCTCCTCCTCATCTTCTAAGGGACCAACATTTACTTTAGTCACTCTTTTCCGTTTTATATATCTGTAAAAGATTTTACTATCTGTTTTTATGTTTTGTGCAAGTTTACTTTCGTAATCTATCTTTCCTTTATTGCTTTCTTAGTCATTCTTTGCTGTCGTTTTAAAATTTTCCCAATCTTCTAGTTTCCCACTAACCTTGGCCACCTTATACACATTGGATTTTAATTTGATACTCTCCTTTATTTCCTTGGTTATCCACGGCTGGTTATCCCTTCTCTTACCGCCCTTCTTTTTCACTGGAATATATTTTTGAAAGAGCTCCTTAAAAGTCCTCCACTGTTCCTCAATTGTGCCACCGTTTAGTCTGTGTTTCCAGTCTACTTTAGCCAACTCTGCCCTCATCCCACTGTAGTCCCCTTTGTTTAAGCATAGTATGCTCATTTGAGACACTACTTCCTCACCCTCAATCTGTATTACAAATTCAACCATACTGTGATCACTCATGGTCCATGTCTCTGAGCCATACAGGAGGGCAGGTATCACTACAGCCCTGTAGACCGTAAGCTTGGTGCCAGATTTGAGGGCCTGATCTTCGAACACTCTCTTCCTCAGGCGGCTGAAGGCTATGCTGGCGCACTGGAGGCGGTGGTGAACCTCTGACACGTACCATTGTGTGGTGAGTGCCAGATGTCAGCAATGGTGTAATTTTAAAGGGGGTGCAGGTTCAGAAAGGATATATGTCCACAAATCTTTGAAGGTGACAGGACAAGTTGAGAAGGCCGTTATCTTCTTCTTTCATATGGTAGTAAGCAAAAAACAAATTCTGTATTAATATTGAAGTCAGATATCCAGGCTTTTACCAGGTGTAAGTGTTTTGTGCGCATTTGCTGGGCAGTAGTTGGGGAAATAGCCCAACTCTCCCCCAGCGAATGTCCATTTCCTGGGGTTGATAGATCGCAAGTCCCAGATTTTCGCGCATGCACAGCGAATGCAGAAACCCGGAACTAGCAGGGCACTTGCAGCCGAGTATGCTGTATGGACGCAGACATGGGCTCTGTAAAATCCAGGCCATTGTCTTGTCATTTATCGCATTCCTGTTTGTGGGAGCTTGCTGTGCGCAAATTGGCTGCCGTGTTTCCCTACATTACAACAGTGACTACACTTCAAAAAGTACTTCCTTGGCTGTGAAGCACTTTGGGACATCCTGAGGTTGTGAAAGGCTCTATATAAATGCAAGTTCTTGCAATGCCACGGGAGATCTACCCCTGTTTGATTAAATTGCATCGAGAGTTCCCTTAATGGCTCATCGGCTTACAGGAGGTTTCCTTCCCCATGTTTAGCCTGAAGCCATGAGAGTCAATGTTGAGGACTCCCAGGGCCACTCCCTCCCGCCTATATCCCACTTTTGCTGCCACCTTTGGTGGGTCTGTGTTGCCAGTGAGACAGGACCTACTCAGAGATAGTGATGGAGGAGTCTGAGACGTTGGCTGAAAGGTACGATTCAGTGAGTATGACTGTGTCAAGCAGTTGCTTGATTAGTCTGTGGGTCAGCTCTCCCAATTTTGGCACAAGTCCCCAGCTGTTAGTGAGGAGGATTTTGCAGGATCGACTGGGCTGGGTGTGCTGTTGTCGTGTCCGAAGCTGGTGCCGAGTGCTAAATCCATTCACCCCTGGCTGCCTTCTGTCCTCCTGAGAGGGCAGACGGAGTCTCGGGTTAACATCTAATCTGAAAGACGGCACTTCTGACGGTGCTGCACTCTCTCGGCACTGGCACCGGGAGCGTCAGCCTTGATTTTGTGCTCAAGTCTCTGGAATGGGACTCGAACCCACGACCTTCTGACTCCGAGGCGAGAGCCGGGGTTATAGTATCATATTGCAGCCACAGCCCTTGGTACTGGAGACAATGGGAGGAAACTGGGTTATAGTGACTGGTGACTGTTAAGCAGATAAATTATTAGCCTCAACTCAGTGGGTAGCACTCTTACCTCTGAGTCAAAAGTTTGTGGGTTCAAGTTCCACTCCAGAGGCATGTAATCTAGGCTTGACACACCCAGTGCAGTACTGAGCGAGCGCTACACTGGCGGAGGTGTCGTCTTTCGGGTGAGACGTTAAACCGAGGCCTGTCTGCCCTCTCAGGTGGACGTAAAAGATCCCATGACCACTATTTCGAAGAAGAGCAGGGGAGTTCTCCCTGGTGTCCTGGGCCAATATTTATCCCTCAACCAGCATCACTGAAACAGATTATCTGGTCATTATCACATTGCTGTTTGTGGGAGCTTGCTGTGTGCAAATTGGCTGCTGTATTGTTTACATTACAACAGTGACTACACCTCAAAAAGTACTTCATTAGTTGTGAAGCGCTTTGGGACATCCTGAGGTTGTGAAAGGCACTATAGAAATGCAAGTTCTTTCTTACTTGAGTTATTTTCAAATAAGTTCGGCGATTTGTCAGCTGGGAGTTTAAGCTGTGAAATAATAGTTGTCCTACTTCCTTGAACTAGTGTTACACAATAGATCAATTCACCGGATACACTGACACCAAGCCAACCCATAACGACATGTGATTTACCTGGTTAATCTTCGATGGATGTTGCAAGCAGAATGCATCCCGTAGACTTGTGAGATATGATTCATGCCCCTCTACGTGTTTCTATCCCAATCTCGCTTGTGGCTTCTCCTCTCGTGAATTGTCGAGCCGCTCTGCTTGTGACGCCTCGACCAGATGAGCTCTCCTTCGGGGTTAGTGGTTGAGGCAAGCCCCCTTTGGAGCCACGAGCTTTACCTCTGACAACGCGACTTCAATCCTGACGAGGCTCGGAAAGCCAAATGGAGTTCGCAAGAAGTCACAAAAGAAACACCTTGTGAAGGACCTGACCCGGATGATCCCAGCGCCCGCACAAACCGTGTCAGCTGCGGATACTTGGTGCACAAAATGGAGAATTAAAAACTCTCCAGGGTGCAACGGTGGTCACACAGAACAAACCATGGAACATCTAATGACTCATTCCATTCCCGATGCCTCCTCTGTATTGATCCCATTCACCAATATAGAGGAGGCATCAATGACAGCATCTTGTATTTATGTAGCGTCTTTAACTTAGTGAAACGTCCCAAGGTGCTTCACAGGAGTGCTATGAGACAAAAAAATTTGACACGAGCCATATGAGGAGAAATTAATGACAGGTGAGCAAAAGCTTGGTCACAGCAACACACTGCACTACTCCTGAAGCAGTTATCTGGCTTAACCACCTCAATGTAATATTGTAGTTGTTGCTCTACATTGGCATCAGCTGCACGAAGTATCGTACGTTGAGACATAAACAATGTCAATATTCAAGATTCGTTTGGGCAGGTGGGTGAAGGAAAAGGTGACAAAGGGAGATTGAAACAGGGTGGATAAATAGGATTAGGACTATTTGCTCACATGGAGGGTAAACTCCAACACGAACTGTTTGGGCTGAATGGACTGGCTACGTGTTGTGACTTCAATATAGAATCATACAGCACGGGAGAAGGCCATTTGGCCTCTGTGATGTGCTATACGATTAATCCTACTCCCCTGCTCTTTCCCCGTAGCCCTGCAAATTTTTCCTTTTCAAGTATTTATCCAATTCCCTTTTGAAAGTCACTATTGAATCTGCTCCCACCGCCCTTTCAGGCAGCGTGGTCCCGATCACAACAACTCCCCTTCTGGTTCTTTTGCCGATTATCTTAAATCTGCCAGTGGAAACACTTTCTTGCTTATTTACACTATCATTGTGAACACCTCTATTAAATCTCCTCTTAACCTTCGCTGATCTAAGGAGAACAACCCCAGCTTCCCCAGTCTCTCCACGTAACTGAAGTCTCACATCCCCGGTACCACTTAAGGAAATCTCTGCACCCTCTCCAATTCTTATTTGAACTGGGACATCAGGAGGAGTTTTTAGGCAGATATACTTCCTCAGAATTGGTATATATGTATGTTTGTTTCTACATCTATTAGCTACTCCTCGATTTCAAAATTCTCATCCATGTTTACAAATCCCTCCATGGCCTCGCCCCTCCCTATCTCTGTAATCTCCTCCAGCCCCACAACCCCTGCTCTTCTAATTCTACCCTCTTCAGCATCCCTGATTATAATCGTTCAACCATTGGTGGCCGTGCCTTCAGCTGCCTAGGCCCTAAGCTCTGGAACTCCCTCCCTAAACCTCTCCACCTCTCTTTCCTCCTTTAAGATGCTCCTTAAAACCTACCTCTGTGACCCTCACCTGCCCTAATTTCTACTTTGTGGTTCGGTGTCAAATTTTTTTGTCTCATAATACTCCTGTGAAGCACCTTGGGACGTTTCACTATGTTAAAGGCGCTATATAAATACCAGTTGTTGTATGTAGCATGATGGCCAGTTGAGAAGGCTGTTTTTGTTTTTAAAAAAACATACAGGATTGAGGCATAAAGTACAAAAGCAAAGACGATATGCAAACCCATTATAAGACACTAGATAGGCCTCAGTTGGAGTATTGCGCCCAATTCTGGTCATCGCCCTTTAGGAAGGATGTCAAGGTCTGATTGGGACTACAAGGTTGGAGTGTGTATGTTTAATGGCAGTACAAAGTTGCACAGAATTATGTAGAAATTACAGCTTGGAAACAGGCCATTCGGCCCACTGCTCCGTGCCGGTGTTTATGCTCCACATGAACCTCCTCCCACCACTTCATCTCACCCCATCACCATATCCTTCTATTCCTTTCTTCCACATGTCTTTATCCAGCTTCCCCTTAAATGCATCTGTGCTATTCACCTCAACCACTGGTAATGAGTTCCACATTCTCACCAAACTCTGGGTAAAGAAATTTCATAGAAACATAGAAATTAGGTGCAGGAGTAGGCCATTTGGCCCTTCAAACCTGCACCACCATTCAATATGGTCATGGCTGATCATACAACTTCAGTACCCCATTCCTGCTTTCTCTCCATACCCCTTGATCCCTTTAGCCGTAAGGGCCACATCTAACTCCCTTTTGAATATATCTAATGAACTGGCCTCAACAACTTTCTGTGGTATAGAATTCCACAGGTTCACCACTCTCTGAGTGAAGAAGTTTCTCCTCATCTCGGTCCTAAATGGCTTACCCCTTATCCTTAGACTGTGACCCCTGGTTCTGGACTTCCCCAACATCGGGAACATTCTTCCTGCATCTAACCTGTTCAATCCCGTCAGAATTTTATATGTTTCTATGAGATCCCCTCTCCTGAATTCCCTATTGGATTTATTAGTGATTATCTTATATTCATGGCCCTAGTTTTTGTCTCCCCAACAAGTGCAAACAGCAACAAGTACAGCTACCCTATCAATGTTAAAGATCTCCATCAGGTCACCCCTCAGCCTTCTCTTTTCTCGAGAAAAGAGCCCTGGCCTGTTCAATCTTTCTTGATCGGTATAACCTCTCAGTTCTGGCATCATCCTTATAAATGTTGCTTGAACATTCTCCAGTGCTTTTATGTTCTTTTTATATTATGGAGACCAACACTGTTCGCTACTACCAAGGCTCCATACAAGTTGAACATAACTTCTCTGTTTTTCAATTCTATCTCTCTAGAAATGAACCCCAGTGCTTTATTTTAAGCCCTTATTAACTTCTCGACTTTTAGTGATTTGTGGAACTGTACCCCCAGATACCTTTGCACCTTTACCCCACTTAATGACCAGGGGGCATAGATTTAAAATAATTGGTAGAAGGATTGGAGGGAAGTTGAGGAGAAATGTTTTCACCCAGAGGACAGTGGGTGTCTGGAACTCACTGCCTGAAAGGGTGATAGAGGCCGAAACCCTCATCATATTTAAAAGTACTTGACGCGCTTTAATCTACAAGGCTATGGATCAAGAGCTGGAAAGTGGAATTAGGCAGAATAGCTCTTTTTCTGCCGGTACGGACACAATAGACCAAATGACCGCCCTCTGTGCCGCAAATTTCTATGATTCTATGATTAAGACTGTTATTTTCCAAGGAGTATGTGATTTCTTTATTCTTCGTACCAAAATGCCCCACCTCACAATTATCTCTTGAAATTAATATATGTTGCAATGTTTCTGAGACATAAGAAGGGTATTATGTAAATACAAGTCGTTCTTAATGGCTATTCACTTCACTGTATGGTACAAGGGACTCATTCTTTTCCCATGTAATAGAGGAGAGGCTTGCACTGTAAATGAGAACTAACATCAAAAATAGTCCAATGACCAAAGATGCAGCCAGTGCATATTACCCGACCATTGTTTTCAAAGTACTCCCCCGCTTTATGAAGGGGAAAAAGAAAGATATTTGGACAACGCTTTTGTTTGGAATTTTCATAAAGGTCAATTGTCTGAGCAGCAGCATTATTAATATAACAAAGTATTTACAGCACCGAAACAGGACATTCGGTCCAACAGGTCCGTGCCGGTGTTTAGGCTCCACACGAGCCTCCTCCCACCCCTCTTCATCTCACCCCATCAACACATCCTATTCCTTTTGTGCGTCAGCCTGTGGCTCAAAGGGTAGCACCCTCGCCTCTCAGTCAGAGGGTTGTAGGTTCATGGCCTACTCCAGAGACTTGACACTGCAGTGCAGTACTGAGGGTGAGCCGTGGCACTATTTAGAAAAAGAGCAGGGGAGTTATCCCCGGTGTCCCGAGGCCAATATTTATCCCTCAATCAATATCACTAAAACTGATTATCTGGTCATTATCACATTGCTGTGTGCGGGAGCTTGCTGTGCACAAATTGGCTGCCAGGCTTCCTACATTACAACAGTGACAACACTTCAAACAGTATTTCATTAGCTGTTGAGCATTTTAGGACGAGCAGTGGTTGTGAAAGGCGCTGTATAAATACAAGATTTTCTCCCACATGTGTTTATCTAGCTTCCCTTTAAATACAAAGCTGGTGTCAGTCAAAGTGACCACAAAGCTGTTAAATTGTTGTAAAAACCCAACCGGTTCACTTATGTCCTTTAGCAAACATAGGAACAGGAGCAGCCCCTCGAGCCTGCTCCGCCTTTCAATTATATCACGGCTGATCTGTATCTTAACTCCATCCACCCGCCTTGGTTCCGTAACCCTTAATACCCTTTGTCTAACACAAATCTATCAATCGCAGTTTTGGACATTTCCAATTGACCTCGAACCTCAACAGCTGTTTGGGGGAGAGAGTTCCAGATTCCCACGGCCCTTTGTGTGAAGAAGTGCTTCCTGACATCACCCCTGAACGGCCTGACGCTAACTTTGAAGGTTATTCCCTCTTGTTCTGGACTCTCCCACCAGAGGAAATAGTTTCCCTCTGTCTACCCTAGGAAACCTGCTGTCCTTGCCCAGTCTGGCCTGTATGTGACTCCAGTCAAACAGCAAAATGGTTGGCGGTGATTGTGACTTTGTGCAATGGTGTAAGATACAGGTGCAGCCTAAAATCCGGGACCGAGGCCGTTCCGGATTCCGGGCTTTTCCAGACCCTTCGATTTGTTTCTGACGTCACTAATCCAGAAACACCCGAGCCCAGTTTTGGGTATTTCCGGATTTCGGAACGTCAGAAATGGGACGGGATGGGGGCGGATTCCCGCCTAAGAGCTGTTCCGGCCGTCCGGCCCCACCGAGTTTGTCATTGGGTGGGCCCTGCCAAGAAGCTGGTCATCGGGCGAGCCGGCGAGGAGGTCATCGGGCAGGCCCCACTGAGGAGGTCATCGGGCAGGCCGGTGAGGAGGCCCCGAGGTAAAGGCAGCGGCGGTGAGGTGAGCGAGGCGAGGCCCGAGGTCGGGCAGTGTTGTCGGGTCCGGATTCCGGAATATCCCGGATTCCGGAACTCCGGATTCTAGAGGCTGCACTTGTAGTGAGTTGGCAGCCAGTTTTACATCTCTCCCGACTTCAGTTTCCATTGAAGTCATATCGCATAAAGTTAAGATGAGCCCCACAACCCCCCGAGATGTCTGCACTCTAATTCTGCCCACTCGAGCATCCCTGATTTTAATCACTCAACTATTGGTGGCCGTGCCTTCAGCTGCCTAGGCCCCGATCACTGGAATTCCCTCCTTAAACCTCTCTGCCTCTCTCCCATTCTTTCCTCCTTTAAGACACTCCTTAAACCCTCCCTCTTTGATCAAGCTTTTGGCAACCCGCCCTCATTTATCCTTATGTGGCTCGGTGTCACATTTTTTGTCTTATTACACGCCTGTGAAGCACCTTGGGATGTTTTACTACGTTAAAGGCGCTATCTCAATACAAGTTGTTGTTATTGTTGTTGCTTGACTCTTAACTGACCTCTGAAGTGGCTCAGCAAGCCACTCAGTTGTATGAAGCTGCGACAGCTTTGTGGGAGCACTTTCACCACACCACATTCCCGCTCCTGATTTCTGGCTCGTTAATATGGTGTGAAAGAGCGGGGTGTGGGTGTGAGAGGCGTGGGAGTTAAAATGCTCCTTATAGAATCTACAACCTGGAAATAGGCCATTTGGCCCAACTGCTCTCCTCACACTCTAATTGCCCCATCCCGCCATGCCCCCCCCATATTCCCTTCTTCCTCCCCTTAAATATATCTGTGCTATTCGCCTCAAGTACTCCACGTAACCCGTTCCACATTCTGTGTAAAGCAACTCCCATTAAGCTCTTCGCTTGATCTGTGAGTATCAAAATTGTGTACACTTTGTACCTTGGATGTTACAATGTCTGATTAGCTATTTGTATCTTTTTACAGATGTTAAACTGCATTGCACAAAGCATGGTTGTACAAATGTAAAATTAATCTGCCCTTTTTCCTAAATGGGTTGAAGTTCCACGTCCCATTTCAAACATGCTGAGCACACTCTCTACTGTACATCGCCTTTGTTACCTCGACTATTCCAACTTGAGGCATCCAAAACATGCCTACCCTTGTCCTAACTTGCACGGAAGTCCTGCTCACCCATCACCCTGTGCTCGCTGACCTACAATTGCCTCTATTTTAAAATTCTCATCCTTTCAAATCCCTCCGTGGCCTCACCTCTCCCGATCTCTGTAATCTCCTCAAAGCCTAACAACCTCCTGAAATCTCTTCTCTTCTAACTCTGGCCTCTTGAACATCCCCGATTTTCACCGCTCAGCCATTGGTGGCCGTGCCTTCAGCTCTGGAATTCCCTCCCTAAGCCTCTCCGCCTCGCGACGTCTCGCTCCTCCTTTAAGACGCTCCTTAAAACCTACCCCTTCGATCAAGCTTTTGATCACCTGCGCTAATTTCTGTGGCTCAGTGTCAGATTTTGTTTTTTAACACTCCTGTGAGAAGCACCTTTGGACATTGTACTACGTTAAAGGCGCTATATAAAGGCAAGTTCTTGTTTTTGTGTGGCTGAGAGCAATAACTATGATTTGTCATTGAGGTGGTTAATGCAGATAATTGCATCGCGAGTAGCGGAATGTGTCACTGATGCCTCCTCTGTGTTGGTGAATGGGACATTGAGTCGTTCGGTGGTCCATGGTCTATTCTGGGTGACCACTGTCACACCCTGGAGAGCTTTTAAATCTCCATTTGGTGCACCAAGTATCCGCAGCTGCCACGGGGTTTGTGCGGACGCGGTGTGGGGTCGGCCGGGATCTTGGTGGAAGATCGGAGCCAGGGATCTCCTGCGCTGGGTCTTTCACGAGCTGTTTGTTTTGTGACAGCTTGTGAATGCCATTCGGCTTTCCGAGCCTCATCAGGGTTGAAGAGGCGCTGTCCGAGGTGAAGCGCGTGGCTCCAAAAGGAGCTCCACGACTTCAAGCGGTGGGAAGGGGTGTTGCTGGGATCCTGGTGGATGGGGGGGAGACATTGGCTTTCCGCGATCTGCTGACCTCCCCGGCATCGCAGCGAACGGAAGCACTCACTCTGAAGAGATTCAACAATTTCAACACTTTTTAAAACTGAATTCTCGGGATGCGGGCATTGCTGGCAAGGCCGGCATTTATTGCCCATCCCGAGTTGCCCCTTGAGAAGGCAGTGGTGATGGAACGCCTTCCTGATCCGCTGATTGTATCAGTTTGAAACGGCTGAGAGGATTGCTCGCCCACTTTGGAGGGCAGTTATGAGTCAACTACCTTAAGTGTGGGACTGGAGTTACATTTAGGCCCAGGCCAGGTAAGGATGGCAGGTTTCGTTCCCCATAACTTGCATGGAATAGTATCGGTCAGGTGTTTCTAAACTGTGGTACGTGTACCCCTGGAGGGACGCGAGACAAAGGCCACATTAGAGGGAGCAGCGTGTGGTGGCCCGGCCTGGAAATCAGCACGGTCCCGGCCTGTAAGACCATCAGCAGGCCGGGGCCATCAGAGGGAGCAGCGTGCAGCGACCCGGTCTGGAAATCGGCGCGGTCCCGGCCTGTAAGACCATCAGCAGGCCGGGGCCATCAGAGGGAGCAGCGTGCAGCGACCCAGCCTGGAAATCAGCACGGTCCCGGCCTGTAAGACCATCAGCAGGCCGGGGCCATCAGAGGGAGCAGCGTGCAGCGACCCGGCCTGGAAATCGGCGTGGTCCCGGCCTGTAAGACCATCAGCAGGCCGGGGCCAACAGAGGGAGCAGCGTGCAGCGACCCGGCCTGGAAATCAGCGCGGTCCCGGCCTGTAAGACCATCAGCAGGCCGGGGCCAACAGAGGGAGCAGCGTGCAGCGACCCGGCCTGGAAATCGGCATGGTCCCGGCCTGTAAGACCATCAGCAGGCCGGGGCCAACAGAGGGAGCAGCGTGCAGCGACCCGGCCTGGAAATCAGCGCGGTCCCGGCCTGTAAGACCATCAGCAGGCCGGGGCCATCAGAGGGAGCAGCGTGCAGCGACCCGGCCTGGAAATCGGCACGGTCCCGGCCTGTAAGACCATCAGCAGGCCGGGGCCATCAGAGGGAGCAATGTGCGGCGACATACCACTGCAGGAGGGCGATAGCTGCGAAGTCAGGTCGCTGATTGCAGTGCGAACAGGCACAGCAGGAGGGGCGAAGAAGCAGCAAAATTTTGTAGAAGGAATTGACCGGGGCCCAAGAGAGAAGTGTGAGTCTGGGGCCCAGAAGAGGCGGGGGCCTAGGGGCAGCACAGGCCAGCCCACACTGTGATATGTGTGCGCACTAGGTCTCCGGTCGTCCTGGTTAATCCTTGCTACTGGACCAAAACCTAGCTCTGTCAAGCCCGTGGCCACCACACGTTAAAAAATCCACCCACAGGCATCTTCCACCCTTCAAAATGTAGTTCGGGATCCGGAATATTAGGTCCTTCATTGAAACACCTGTGAACTCATCCCTTTTTGGTGTGGAAGCAAGTCATCCTTGTTTCAAGAGATTGCCTGTGATGATGATGACGTGGGGCAAATTGTCCAATGGTGGGTTTTATTTATTAATTATTTTATTTACTGATTACGCAGCGAGTGCTTAGGATTTGGAATGAGCTGCCTGAAAGGGTGGTGGAGGCAGATTCAATCGTGGCCTTCAAAAGGGTAATTGGATAAGTACCTGAAGGAAAAATAATTTTGCAGGGCCACGGGGAAAGGGCGGGGGAGTGGGACTGGCTGAAGTGCTCTTGCAGTGAGCCGGCATGGGTTCGACGGGCCGAATGGCTGCCTCCTGTGCTGTAACCACTCTATGATTCTATGATTGTAATAGGCTACTCATACAAAGCACTAAAACGCTGTGGGAATTTGTTAGAAGGGTATAAAGCAGTTAATTTACTTCAAGATGTACCATTTGAGAAGGTAGATACACAGATGATGACGTACAGAGTCTTCGCCTCCAATCACCGTTCACTAAGTTGCATGTGTGTATTATAATTTGTACAATGTTTGGGTGTTAAAAGGGTTAAAATATTAATCATCATAGACAGTCCCTCGGAATCGAGGAAGACTTGCTTCCACTCTAAAAATGAGGTGACTGAACAGTCCAATACGAGAATTACAGTCTCTGTCACAGGTGGGACAGACAGTGGTTGAAGGAAAGGGTGGGTGGGGAGTCTGGTTTGCCGCACACTCCTTCCGCTGCCTGCGCTTGATTTCTGCATGCTCTCGGTGACGAGACTCGAGGTGCTCAGCGCCCTCCCGGTTGTTCTTCCTCCACTTAGGGCAGTCTTGGGCCAGGGACTCCCAGGTGTCAGTGGGGATATCGCACTTTATCAGGAAGGCTTTGAGTGTGTCCTTGTAACGTTTCCGCTGCCCACCTTTGACTCGTTTGCCGTGAAGGAGTTCCGAGTAGAGCACTTGTTTTGGGAGTCTCGTGTCTGGCATGCGAATTATGTTGCCTGCCCAGCGGATAAAATATTAAACCTGTCTGCTGGTAGGGGCTCACGGGCAGCTGGTAGGTCTGGAGCGGATACACAATAAGTAACATTTGTGAACCTCTGGCATAGATGGCTTTGAGGGGAAGCTTGATAGATAGAAAGACTTGTATTATATAGCGTCTTCCATGACTTTTACAGCCAATGAAGTAGTCACTGTTATAATATAGGAAACACAGCAGCAAATTTATGCACAGCAAGCTCCCACAAATAGCAATGTAATCATAACCAGATAATCTGTTTTTGTTTTTTTATTGATTCGTTCAAGGGATGTGCCAGCATTTATTGCCCATTCCTAATGTGAGGTTGATTGAGTGATTGTCTCATCATCATAGGCAGTCCCTCGTATCGAGGATGACTTGCTTCCACACCGAAAAGGGATGAGTGCACAGGTGTTTCAATGAAGGACCTAATATTCCAGATCTCGAACTACATGCTGAAGGGTGGAAGATGCCTGGAGTTTTTTAACGTGGGGTGGCCGTTGCACACCAGCCACCACACGGGCTTGACAGAGCTAGGTCTTGGTCCAGAGGCAAGGATTACCCAAGACGACTGGAGACCAGCTCTGCTGCACGGACCTAGTGCGCACACATATTGCAGTGTGGGCTGGCCCTTGCTGTCCCTGGGCCCTCGCCTCTGCTGGGCCCCGATCACATCCCTCTACGAACTCTTGCCGCTCCTTCGCCCCGAAATCCTATTATCTAGAACACCTACCCTGCTCTTCTTCGAAATAGTGGCCATGAGATCTTTTACGTCAACCAGAGAGAATAGACAGCTGCCTCGGTTTTATGTCTCATCTGAAAGTCGGCACCTCCAACAGTGCAGCGCTCCCTCAGTACAGCCCCTCCGACAGTGCAGTGCTCCCTCAGTACAGCATTGGAGTGTCAGCCTGGATTTTTGTGCTCAAGTCCCTGAAGTGGGACTTGACCAACAATCAGTGAACTCAGAGGCGAGTGTGCTACCCACTGAATCAAGAGGGACAGAGGCAAGTACAAGAGGGAGAAAGGAATCGAAGGTTATGTTGATAGAGTGAGATGAAGTAAGGGTGGGAGGGGGTTCGTGTGGAGCATAAACACCGGCATGGACTAGTTGGGCTGAATGGCCTGTTTCTGCACTGTATCTGAAACAGAATAAGAACCAGTGGGCTTTTATGACAATCCGACAGCTTCATGGTCACTGTTACTGACACGAGCTTTTCATTTCCAGACTTTTTAAACTGAATTCATTTTTGTCGTTCTCTGTGTCAGCCGTGGCTCAGTGGATAGCACCCTTGCCTCTGAGCCAGAAGGTTGTGTGTTCAAGTCCCACTCCAGAGACTTAAGCACACAAATCTAGGCTGACCCTCCAGTGCAGTACTGAGGGAGTGCCGTCTTTCAGATGAGATGTTAAAATGAGGCCCCGTCTGCTCTCTCAGGTGGATATAAAAGACCCCAAGGCGCTCTTTCGAAGAAGAGCAGGGGAGTTATCTCTGGTGTTCTGGCCAATATTTATCCCTCGATCAACATAACAAAAACAGATTATCTGGTCATATCACATTGCTGTTTGTGGGAGCTTGCTGTGTGCAAATTTGCTGCAGCATTTCCTACATTACAACAGTGACTACTCTTCAAAAAGTATTTCATTGGTGGTAAAGCGTTTTGAGGTGTCCGGTGGTCGTGAAAGGTGCTATATAAATGCAAGTCCTTCCTTTTCCTTCCTTCCTTCCTTCCTTCCTTTTCTATCCTTCCCTTTTCTTTTCTTTTCTTTCTATCTATTAGTCCTGACTTCTGGGTTACCAATCCAGGTGCTTAAAACTGCAATTTAAAAATGTTGGTAAAGTCTAAGAAACTAAGTCCTAATGTTCCACACCCAGTGATACTAAAGAATGCCACCAACAAAGAACACACAGGTAGGTGAAACTGAGTATCCACTAAGCAGTTGCCATTCTGGTTATGAGGAATTTCGCTGCACGATCTCTCACCGCACCTCCACACCAAACATTTGCCGCACCTCCGCCACGATCTCTCGCCGCTCATCTCTTATCACATCTCAGCCACGACCCCTCACCGCTCCCCTGCCTCAATCATCCGCCACACCTCTGCCACAACCTCTTGCCGCTCACAGTTCCGCGGCGTAGCCGGTGTTGGTGCAGTGAATGACTGACCGTAATGGCAGGATTCCCACGTTAGGGTGCGCTTGCGCTACATCCTGAAGTTGCGGTCAGCTTCAAAGGGGCGATAACGGCGAACGCAGCTAGTTTGCCATTATTACCCACTGCAGATTCCGGGGCCAATGATTCTGCCGCACCTCTCCCAATTTTCGATTCCCTTAAAGTCAATTGAAATGGAAACCGTGAGAGATGTATAACGGGCAGCTGACTCGATAGCGCCCAACGTCAAATGAGCCCCAACATCTTAGACAGATAAATGTCATCATCAGCATAGGCAGTCCCTCGAAATCGAGGAAGACTTGCTTCCAGTCTAAATGTGAGTTCTCGGGTGACTGAACAGTCCAAAACGAGAATTACAGTCTCTGTCACAGGTGGGACAGACAGTGGTTGAGGGAAAGGGTGGGTGGGGAGTCTGGTTTGCCCGCACGCTCCTTCCGCTGCCTGCGCTTGATTTCTGCATGCTCTCGGTGACGAGACTCGAGGTGCTCAGCGCCCTCCCAGATGCTCTTCCTCCACTTAGGGCGGTCTTTGGCCAGGGACTCCCAGGTGTCGGTGGGGATGTTGCACTCGAGGGGCCAAATGGCCTACTCCTGCTCCTATTTCTTACGTTCTCCATGGTCTCTAATTTGTCAGACTGCTCGTCCACCATTCTTCTGGATGAGCAGAAATGTTAAGAATATAAGAAATAGAAGCAGGAGTGGGCCCCTCGAGCCTGCTCCGCCATTCAATAAGATCCTGGCTGATCATCAACTTCAACTCTACTTTCCCGTCCAATCTCCATATCCCTTAATTACCCTTGACTCCAAAAATCTATCGATCTCAGCCTTGAATATATTCAGAGCATCCACAGCCCTCTGGGGAAGAGAATTCCAAAGATTCACAACCCTCTGAGTGAAGAAATTCCTCCTCATCTCTGACTGAAAAGGCCTACCCCTTATCCTGAGACTATGCACCCTGGTTCTAGACACTCCAGCCAGGGGGAAACAACCTCTCAGCATCTACCCTGTCAATCCCTCTCAGAATCTCATATGTTTCAATGAAATCATCTCTCATTCTTCTAAACTCCAGAGAGCATAGGCCCATGCTACACAATCTCTCATCCTGAGACAGCCCTCTCAACCCGGGAATCAATCTCGTGAACCTTTGTTGTACCAGCTCCAAGGCAAGTATATCCTTCCTGAGATAAGGAGACCAAAACTGCACAGTACTCCATGTGTGGTCTCATCAAGGCCCTGTACAATTGTAGCAATACTTCCTTACTGTTATACTCCAACCACCTTGCAATAAAAGACAACATGCCATTTGCCGTCTTTATTGCTTACTGTACCTGCATGCTAGCTTTCTCCAATTAAATATTGGGAAGACCAAAGCCATTGTTTTCAGTCCCCGCCACAAACTCCGTTCCCGAGCCACTGACTCCATCCCTCTCCCCAACTTCTGTCTGAGGCTGAACCACACTTCTGCAACATTGGTGTCATATTTGATGCTGAAGTGAGCTTTCGACCACGTATCCACAGCATAACTAAGACCGCCTATTTCCAGCTCCGTAACATTGCCCGTCTCCGCCCTTGCCTCAGCTCATCTGCTACTAATACCCTCATCCTTGCCTTTGTTACCTCTAGACATGACTATTCCAACGCACTCCTGGCTGGCCTCCCACATTCTACCCTACATAAACTAGAGATGATCTAAAACTCGGCTACCCACACCAAGTCCCACTCACCCGTCACCCCCTGTGCTCACTGACCTACATTGGCTCCCGGTTAAGCAGTGCCTCATTTTCAAAACTCTCATCCTTGTTTTCAAATTCCTCCATGGCCTCGCCCGTTTCTATCTCTGTAATCTCCTTCAGCCCCACAACCCCGCCGAGATATCTGCACCCCTCTAATTTTGCCCTCCTCTAATTCTGCCCTCTTGAGCATCCCTGTTTATAATCGCTCAACCATTGGTGACTGTGCCTTCTGTTGCCTGGGCCCTAAGCTCTGAAACTCCCTATGTAAACCTCTTGGCCTCTCTATCTCTCTTGCCTCCTTTAAAACGCTCCTTAAAACCTATCTATTTGACCAAACTTTTGGTCACCTAACCTAACTTCTTATGTGGCTCGGTGTCAGATTTTTTGTCTCATAACACTTCTGTGAAGCACCTTGGGACATTTTACTACATTAAAGGTGCTATATAAATACAAGTTGTTGTTGTTGTATGACATTTACCGGACTAAGCTGTTGGGGCTCATTGGGGGAGTGTTCCAGATTTTCACTCCCCTTTGTGAGAAGATGAGCTTCCTGATTTCAGTCCTGAATGGCCTAACCCTAATTTTAAGGTTATGCCCCCTTTTGCCAAATTCCCCCACCAGAGAAAATAGTTTGGGGTAAAAATTCGGGTAGTTCCCGTTTGCGGGCAGTAACACGCGTGAGACGCGAGACTTTGCGTCAGGCGCAGAGATCTCGCCTCTCACGAGAAATTGGGGTTACCGCCCCGAAAGGAAGTGGAGCGCTAATTCGAGCTAATTCAAGCGGGAGCGGGACGGACACCTCGGGAGCGGGACGGACAACCCGGGAGCGGGGCGGACACCTCGGGAGCGGGGCGGACAACCCGGGAGCGGGGCGGACACCTCGGGAGCGGGGCGGACACCTCGGGAGCGGGGCGGACCGCTCAGCATCGCGACGCACTGGGCCACATGGCACTGCCGTGTGGGAGGGGCTTGTCTCTGAATGAAAGGGAAGGGCCCAAGTTGCACACTCTGCATTAATGAAAGGGTCCTGCCTACCTGGATCACCGGGGACGGGGGGGGGGGGGGTGGGGTGCCGCGCGATCAGAGTGCCGGGCTGACCGATCACAGTACCGACCTCGCGTCCCGATCGGCAACGGGGCGCGCGAGAAAAGAGGACATTTTTTTTATACGAATAGCAGGCCACCTCCTCTTTAACTTTCGTCCCGCCACTGGCCGGCCACCTGAAGCTACCGCCGTCGTCACCCAACACAGCTTCAGGGTGCAATGCCCAATTTAGGGTCCGGGGGCGCTAACGGGACACTGCGCACGGTGATGACGTTAAGCAGGACTGTCGGAAGATTCCCAAAGTAACGGCGGACAGTCGGGAGAATCCCTGCGGGAATCAAGCCTTGGGTATGTCCTTTCCCCATAGTTGAGGACGCTAAATGTACTTTTCGTTTGGATTGGTTATTTTCTTTAAATTGCATATTTTATTTCCCAAATGGAAGATCAGAGTGAGTCGCAGTGATCAAAGGCAAAAATGAGTAATATTCCCCGACAAGGGACTTCACCGTGTCAACCCCACCCCATCAATAAACACATGACTTTTCATCATTTAATGAGGGTTTGGCATTTGACTTCTCGTTTTGGATCTTGTTGTTCAAGTCAATTTGTAAAAAGAAAGAACTTGGGTTTATATAGCACCTTTCACAACCTCGGGACGTCACAAAGCGTTTTAGAGCCAATAAAATACTTCTGAAGTGTACTCACTGTTGTAACGTCGGAAACACGCCAGCCGATTTCCGCACAGCAAGCTCCCACAAACAACAATGTGTGATAATGACCAGATACTCTGTTTTTAGTGGTGTTGATTGAGGGATGAATTTTGGCCCAGAACACCAGTGATACCTCCCCTGCTCTTCTTCGAAATAGTGCCATGGGCTTTTTTACATCCACCTCGGAGAGCAAACGAGGGCCTCGGTTTATCGTCTCATCTGAAAGGTGGCACCTCCAGCGGTGCAGCATTCCCTCGGTACTGCACTGGAAATAATTGAAAACGTTAAAAACTAATGCTTGTGTGTCATGAGACACAGATACAGTGTAAAATGGGCTTCATGATTCATAAAAGACTAGGTTGTTAGTTTATATTTTGCGCAGCCTGTTCAAAAACTGGACAGATGAGAACCCAAGTTATTGATGTTTTTAAGTTGTTCTAATAAATGTATTGGGCTAAAAATACGGTGTTTTATGCCACACTTTACCGGCAAAATTTTGCGAAGAAATGGCGGCCGCCGCACTTTTGCCAGCTGATGGTGGGTTCCACGGCATTTTCCAAGAGCCTGGCAGCGCTGCCGATTAAAGTGATGGTTTAGAGAGAGGGTGACGTTACGCCAACTTAACGTCACCTCGGCAAACTTCGACCCCAGTGCTGAGTTCAAAGCTTGCCACGAAAACCCAGCATTCAGCAGACTCACAGAGGCGCTGTCAGCATCTCTTAAAGGGACACGCACATCTTTCAGGTAAGTTTGCAATTAAGCTTTTGAACCGGATTAAAAAATTTTTTTATTGAAGTGTTGGTTTGCTGCAATATATGTTAAAAGTTTTTTTTTTAAGTGTGTAGGGAGTGCTGCTGAACGCTTGCCAGGCCTCGGATGGTAAAGGAAGGCATCTGAGAAGACAGAAAATACTGCAAAATACTCAGCAGGTCAAGTGAGAGGTTGTCAGTGAATGCTGATGTGTTGATGTTCATACAATCATTTAACTTCCCTTCCAGATTGTTAACGAATATGAAAGAGCCGTGATATTTCGACTAGGTCGTCTTGTTCGTGGTGGAGCCAAAGGCCCAGGTAGGTTTCCAAATCCATTACGTAGAATTTACAGCACAGAAACAGGCCATTCAGCCCAACTGGTCTATACCGGTGTTTATGCTCCGCACAAGCCTCCTCACACCCTACCTGCACCTGCTGAGCTACATTGGCTCCCGGTCCGGCAACACCTCGATTTTAAAATTCTCATCCTTGTTATCAAATAATTCCATGGCCTTGCCCCTCCCTATCTCTGTAACCTCCTCAAGCTCTATAATCCTCCAGGATCTCTGCGCTCCTTTAATTCTGGCCTCGTGCATCCCCGATTTCCATCGCTCCAGCATTGGCGGCCGTGTTTTCAGCTGCCCGAGCCCTAAGCTCTGGAATTCCCTCCCTAAACCTCGCCGCCTCTCTACCTCTCTCTGCTCCTTAAAACCTGCCTCTTTAACCAAGCGTTTGGCCACCTCTCCTATTAACTCCTTATGTTATTCTCTGCCGTACTTTGTTAATGATCCTGTGAAGTGCCTTAGGACATTTTACTACTCGAAAGCATTATATAAATGCAAGTTGTTGTTTGTTTAAAAGTCCAACAATATTTGTTCCCAACTTTAGGTTTGTTCTGGATTATACCTTGTACTGATTCCTTTTCCCTGGTTGATTTGAGGACGGTATCAATCTCTGTACCGCCACAAGAGGTAGGTGTCACTGGTTGGTCGGTATCTGAGGTAAACCCAGCAATGTGAAAGGGCTCCTCCGTCAAAGAGTGTTCGGGAAGATATATTGATCTAAAAGTAAATAGGCCTCTGTTTTTTCCTCTTTTGCTTCTCTTAATAGGCTGGGATACATTTCATCCGGGCCTCAGGATTTATCCACTTTCAAAGCTGCTAAACCCCGAATACTACTTCTCTTGCTGTGTTTAGTTCATCTAATATTTCACACTTCTCCTCGATAACAGTATCTGCATCATCCCTCTCTTTTGTGAAAACAAGGCCAGTGGGGAGTGTCTGGGGGGGTGTGGTGTGCCGGGGGGGGATACAGGGTCGGTGGGATGTGTCAAGGGGGGGATACAGGGTCGGTGGGGTGTGTCGAGGGGGAGAGGGTCGGTGGGGTTTGTCGGGGGGGGGGGGGATACAGGGTCGGTGGGATGTGTCGGGGTGGGGGGATCAGTGGGGTGTGTCGGGGGGGGGGGGATAGGGATGTGTCGGGGGTACAGAGTCGATGGGGTGTGACGGGGGGTGGGTACATGGTCGGTGGGGTGCGTCGGGGGTGGGTACAGGGTTGGTGGGGTGTGTCGGGGGTACAGGGGGGGTGGGGTGTGTCGGGGGGGTGGGGTGTGTCAGGGGGGTGCAGGGTCGGTGGGGTGTGTTGGGAGGGTACAGGGTCGGTGGGGTGTGTCGGGGAGAGGGTACAGGGTTGGTGAGGTGTGTCGGGGGGGTACAGGGTCGGTGGGGTGTGTCGGGGAGAGGGTACAGGGTTGGTGAGGTGTGTCGGGGGGGTGCAGGGTCGGTGGGGTGTGTTGGGAGGGTACAGGGTCAGTGAGGTGTGTCGGGGAGAGGGTACAGGGTTGGTGAGGTGTGTCGGGGGGGGGTACAGGGTCGGTGGGGTGTGTCGGGGAGAGGGTACAGGGTTGGTGAGGTGTGTCGGGGGGGGTACAGGGTCGGTGAGGTGTGTCGGGGAGAGGGTACAGGGTTGGTGAGGTGTGTCGGGGAGAGGGTACAGGGTTGGTGAGGTGTGTCGGGGGGGGTACAGGGTCGGTGAGGTGTGTCGGGGGGGGTACAGGGTCGGTGAGGTGTGTCGGGGGGGGTACAGGGTCGGTGAGGTGTGTCGGGGGGGTACAGGGTCGGTGGGGTGTGTCGGGGAGAGGGTACAGGGTTGGTGAGGTGTGTCGGGGGGGGTACAGGGTCGGTGAGGTGTGTCGGGGGGGTACAGGGTCGGTGGGGTGTGTCGGGGAGAGGGTACAGGGTTGGTGAGGTGTGTCGGGGGGGGTACAGGGTCGGTGGGGTGTGTCGGGGAGAGGGTACAGGGTTGGTGAGGTGTGTCGGGGGGGGGGGTGGGTACAGGGTCGGTGAGGTGTGTCGGGGGGTACAGGGTCGGTGGGGTGTGTCGGGGAGAGGGTACAGGGTTGGTGAGGTGTGTCGGGGGGGGGGGGGTGGGTACAGGGTCGGTGAGGTGTGTCGGGGGGTACAGGGTCGGTGGGGTGTGTCGGGGAGAGGGTACAGGGTTGGTGAGGTGTATCGGGGGGGGGGGGGGGTGGGTACAGGGTCGGTGAGGTGTGTCGGGGGGTACAGGGTCGGTGGGGTGTGTCGGGGAGAGGGTACAGGGTCGGTGAGGTGTATCGGGGGGTGGGTACAGGGTCGGTGAGGTGTGTCGGGGGGTGTACAGGGTCGGTGGGTTGTGTCGGGGAGAGGGTACAGGGTTGGTGAGGTGTGTCGGGGGGGGGGTGGGTACAGGGTCGGTGAGGTGTGTCGGGGGGTACAGGGTCGGTGGGGTGTGTCGGGGAGAGGGTACAGGGTTGGTGAGGTGTGTCGGGGGGGGGTACAGGGTCGGTGGGGTGTGTCGGGGGACACACACAGGGTCGGTGGGGTGTGTCAGGGGGACACACACAGGGTCGGTGGGGTGTGTCAGGGGGACACACACAGGGTCGGTGGGGTGTGTCGGGGGACACACACAGGGTCGGTGGGGTGTGTCGGGGGGGGGTATAGGGTCGGTGGGGTGTGTCGGGGGGGGGTACAGGGTCGGTGGGGTGTGTCGGGGGACACACACAGGGTCGGTGGGGTGTGTCGGGGGGGGGTATAGGGTCGGTGGGGTGTGTCGGGGGGGGGTACAGGGTCGGTGGGGTGTGTCGGGGGACACACACAGGGTCGGTGGGGTGTGTCAGGGGGGACACACAGGGTCGGTGGGGTGTGTCGGGGGAGGTACAGGGCTGGTGCAGCGTGACGCAAACAGACGCAAAGTATTCATTAAGAACCGTACACACGTCTTCCGCCTCCACGCACAGATTACCTTTATGGTCTCTAATTGGCCCCACTCTTTCTTTAGTTATCCTCTTACTCTTAGTGTATTTATAAAACATCTTTGGGTTTTCCTTCATTGTACTTGCCAAAATGTTTTCATGCTCTGTCCTTGCTTTCCTAATTTCTTTTTTATTTTCAGCCCTGCACTTTCTATACGCTTCCAGGGTTTCTGCAGTATTGAGCCCTGGTATCTGTCATAAGCCTCCCATTTTTTCTTTATCCTACCCTGTATGTCCCTTGACTTCCAGGGGGCTCTAGATTTATTAGTCCCACCCTTTTCCTTTAAGGGGACATACTTGCTCCGAACCCTGAGGCTCTCCTCCTTGAATGCCTCCCACTGCTCTGATGCTGATTTACCTCCCAGTAGCTGTTTCCTGTCCACCTTGGCTAAATCACATCTCAGCTTAGTAAAATTGGCTTTACCCCAATTGAAAACTTTTATTCCTGGTCTATCTTTGTCCTTTTCCATAATTACACTACCCTAAATCTAACTGAATTATGATCACTCGTACTAAAATGCTCTCCCACTTATACCCCTTCCACCTGCCTCTTTTCTTTTCCCAAAACTAAGTCCAGAATTATCCCCTCCCTTATTGGGCTTGCTACATGCTGCCTAAGAAGTTCTCCTGAATGCATTTTAGGAATTCTGTACCCTCTATACCTTTCACACTAATTTTATCCAAGGTAGCTGAAATCCCCTACGATTACTGCCCTATAGTTTTTGCACTTCTCAGAAATGTGCCTACATATTTGCTCTTCTGTCTCCCTCTGACTGTTTGGGGTCTATAATACACACACAGCAGTGTGATTGTCCCTGTCAATTCAACCCATATGGCCTAATTTGAGGATCCTTCTAACAATCATCCCCCCTGTGATTGTTTCTTTAATTAGTGTGGTAGGGTCGGGGACTGTAGCTAGTGATTGTCGCGGGACCACTTCAAATAAAGACTCTAGCCAAGATACTCTAGTTGATGTTATTTTCACAGCAGTTACCAATCTGTTTAAAATAAGTAGGTCAACTGATTGGAATACGTAGAATAGCATGTAAATCTGCGCTTACTTGTCTGTGTGTGGTTATGTCTCTGTATGTGTGTCTGTATCTGTGTCTCTCTGTGCCAATGCGTGTGACTGACAGGTGTCAATGTGTGTGACTGACTGGTGTGCATCAGCCACCACACGTTAAAAAAATCCACGCACAAGCATCGTCCACCCTTCAAGATGCAGTTCGGGACCTGGAATATTAGGTCCTTCATTGAAACACCTGTGAACTCATCCCTTTTCAGCGTGGAAGCAAGTCATCCTCATTTCAAGCGACTGCCTATGATGATGAATTAGTACTGTGGCGCCCCCCCCCACTCTTTTTTTATCCCCCTCACTATCCCGTCTCAAAACGCTGTAACCAGGAATGTTGAGCTGCCGTACCTGCCCTTCTTTTCGCCATGTCTCAGTAATAGCTATAATATCGTACTCCCAGAGTGTCTATCTGTGCTCTCAGCTCATCGGCCTTATTCCCTATACTCATTGCATTGAAGTATATACCATTTAGCACTGCCAAACTCCCTTGTTCCAGCATTTGTTTCCTCTGCCTTTCAAATTCACTTTCTAATTTTCTGCTTTCCAGTTCCAGCCTTGCTTCTCGATCTACTCTCAGGTTCCCATCCCCCTGCCAAGCTAGTTTAAACCCTCCCCAACAGCACTAGCAAACCCTGCCATAAGGATATTAGTCCCGGCTCTGTTGAGGTGTAACTCATCCGGTTTGTACAGGTCCCATCTCTCCCAGAAATGTCCCAATGCCTCAGAAATCTAAAGCCCCCCACTCCTGCACCATCTCTCCAGCCATGCATTCATCTGCTCTATCCTCCTATTTCTGTACTCACCAGCTCATGGCACTGGGAGTAATCCGGAGATTACTACCTTTGAGGGCCTGCTTTTTAATCTCCTACCCCCCTAAACTCTATCTGCAGGACCTCATCCCTCTTTCTACCTATGTCATTGGTACCGGTGCGGACCACGACCTCTGGCTGTTCACCCTCTTCCCCCCCCACCCTCAGTATGTCCTGCAGCCGCTCAGTGACATCCTTGATGCTGGCACCAGGGAGGCAACATACCATCTGTTCCCCTAACTATCGAATCCCCGACCACGATTGCTCTTTCACTCTTTTTCCTCCCCCACCGTGCAGCTGAGCCACCCGTGGTGCTGTGGACTTGCCTCTGCCTGCACTCCCCAGAGGAGCCATCGCCCGCATTCAGAACACAATACTGGTTGGAGAGCGAGGTGGACTCGGGGGACTCCTGCACTACCTGCCTGGTCCTCCACTTCTGTCTCGCGGTCACCCAATCCCCATCTGCCTGCACACTCCTAAGCTGTGGGGTGACCACCTCTAGAAACGTGCTATCCACAAAGTTCTCAGCCTCGTGCATGCACCGCAGTGACTCCAGCCGCTGCTCAAGCTCCGAAACACGGATCTCGAGCTACCATAGGTCATTCAGGCCATGGGAAGCGTCCAGGACTCCCCACATGGCACAGGATGTGCACTCCATGGGACTGAGCTGCCCTGCGGCAAACCAGTCCCACCCACTGCTTCCCTCAATGACTATCTGTCCCACCTGTGACAGGGACTGTGGTTTTCGTATTGGACTGTTCAGCCACCTAAGGACTCACTGCAGGAGTGGAAGCAAGTCTTCCTCGATTCCAAGGGGCTACCTATGATGATGATGATATGCCTGTATTTAACAAATTAAGAACTTACTTCGCAAAAATAAACTTAAAATTTCTTTAAAAAGCACTCGCCAGCTATTCACCAATCAGCTCCTTCCCTTGTGCCGATGTCATTTTATTTACTCTGACGTGAGTTTCGAATTCTGCCTCTGCTGAGTTGCTCCCAGCTCCCGTTCTCAAACAGGTCTGCTTCCTGCGGTCTCGGGCCTTCTCTGCCGCCCTCTTTATTTACCTCCATTCCCAGCTCCCATTCTCACACAGGGATATGGGGATAGGGCAGGAAAGTGGAGCTGAGGTTGAAGATCAGCCATGATCTTATTGAATGGCAGAGCAGGCTCGAGGGGTCGCATGGCCGACTCCTGCTCCTAATTCTTACGCTCTTATGCCCTTTGAGAAGGTAGTGGTGAGCTGTCTTCTTGAACTGCTGCAGTCCGGGTAGTGAAGGTGCTACCACAATGCTGTTGCAGGATTTTGACCCAGCGACAATAAAGGAATAGAAACGTAGAAAATAGGTGCAGGAGTAGGCCATTCGGCCCTTCGAGCCTGCACCACCATTCAATAAGATCATGGCTGATAATTCACCTCAGTACCCCTTTCCTGCTTTCTCTCCATACCCCTTGGTCCCTTTAGCCGTAAGGGCCATATCTAACTCCCTCTTGAATATATCTAACGAACTGGCATCAACAACTCTCCGCGGTTGAGAATTCCACAGGTTCACAATTCTCTGAGTGAAGAAGATTCTCCTCACCTCGGCCCTAAATGGCTTACCCCTTATCCTTAGACTGTGACCCCTGGTTCTGGGCTTACTTATTGCGAACATTCTTCCTGCATCTAACCTGTCTAGTCCCGTCAGAATGTTACACGTTTCCCCTCACATTCTTCTAAATTACATTGACTACAGGCCCAGTCCATCCAGTCTCTCCTCATATGTCAGTCCTGCCATCCTGGGAATCAGTCTGGTGACACTTTGCTGCACTGCCTCAATAGCAAGAACGTCCTTCCTCATATTAGGAGACCAAAACTAACACAATATTCCAGTTGAGGCCTCACCAAGGCCTGTAAAACTGCAGTAAGACCTCCATGCTCCTATACCCAAAACCCCTAGCTATGAAGGCCAACATGCCATTTGCCTTCTTCACCGTCTGCTGTACCTGCATGCCAACTTTCAATGACTGATGTACCATGACACCCAGATCTCGTTGCACCTCCCCTTTTCCTAATCTGCCGCCATTCAGATAATATTCTGCCTTCGTGTTTTTGTCATTAAAGTGGATAACCTCACATTTATCCAAATTATACTGCATCTGCCATGCATTTGCCCACTCACCTAACCTGTCCACGTCACCCCTGCAGCCTCTTAGCATCCTACTCACAGCTCACACCGCCACCCAGCTTAGTGTCATCTGAAAACTTGGAGATATTACACTCAGTTCCTTCATCTAAATCATTAATGTATATTGTAAATAGCTGAGGACCCAGCACCAAGCTTTGCGGCACCCCACTAGTCACTGCCTGCCATTCTGAAAAGGACCCGTTTATCCCGACTCTCTGCTTCCTGTCTGCCAACCAGTTTTCTATCCATGTCAATACATTAGCCCCAATACCATGTGTTTTAATTTTGCATACCAATCTCTTGTGTGGGACCTTGTCAAAAGCCTTTTGAAAGTCCAAATACACAACATCAACTGGTTCTCTCTTGTTCACTCTACTAGTTATATCCTCAAAAAAATTCTAGAAGATTTGTCAAGCATGATTTCCCTTTCATAAATCCATGCTGACTTGGACCGATCCTGTCACTGCTTTCCAAATGCACTGCTTTTTCATCTTTAATAATTGATTCCAACATTTTTCCCCACTACCGATGTCAGGCTAACTGATCTATAATTCCCCGTTTTCTCTCTCCCTCCTTTTTAAAAAAAGTGGTGTTACATTAGCTACCCTCCAGTCCATAGAAACTGATCCAGAGTCGATAGACTGTTGGAAAATGATCACCAATGCATTCACTATTTCTAGCACTACTTCCTTAAGTACTCTGGGATGCAGACTATCAAGCCCTGGGGATTTATTGGTCTTCAATTCCATCAATTTGGCTGACACACTTTCCTGACTAATAAGGATTTCCTTCAGTTCCTCCATCTCGCTAGACCCTCGGTCCCCTAGTATTTCCGGAAGGTTATTTGTGTCTTCCTTCGTGAAGACAGAACCAAAGTATTTGTTCAGTTGGTCTGCCATTTCTCTGTTCCCCATTCTAAATTCACCTGATTCTGACTGCAAGGGACCTACGTTTGTCTTCACTAATCTTTTTCTCTTCACATATCTGTGTGCGATATTTGTGCAAGTCGGGGTGGTGTGTGATATGGGGGAGATTTCTGAGGTGATGGCGTTCCCACGTGCCTCTGCCCTTCTCCATCATTGCGGGTTTGGGAGGTGCTGTCGAACAAGCCTTGGCAAGTTGCTGTGGTTTATCCCACACACACTGCAGCCATGGTGCGCTAGTGGCAGAGGATAAGGAGATCCTTTGGTCCATTGCATCTTGCTGGAGCAATCTAAAACCATTCTCCCTGCCCTGTTCTCTCTCCGCATAATCATGTATCGTCCTCTGCTTCAGACCTTCATCCAACCTCCATGTTTTTGCTGTCACACAAGTTGCCAGCGTTAGCTCAGTGGTCGCACTCTCGCTTCTGAGTCAGAAGGTCATGGGTTCAAGTCATACTCCAGAGACTTGAGCACAAGATCCAGGCTGACACTCCCAGTGTAGTATTGAGGGTGAGCTGCACTGTCTGAGGAGCCATCTTTTAGTGGCTCTCAGTGTTCAGTGAGGTAAGCGGGCCGGGCAAGGAAAGGGAAGGGCAGGCGGCTGACTGAGGTGCCGAAGCTGGGCCTGAAGGAGAGGAAGGTTTTTAAAAAAAAAAAGAGAGCACCAAACCAGCCCGGAGAGCGAGCGAGGCTCGAATTTCGCAGCTGAGTCGGAGCGTGGCGGAGGAGTTCAGGAGCCCGGGCACTGTGCCCAGGTACCGGTGGACATAAAATATCCCATGGCAATACTTTGAAGAAGAGCATGGGACATTCTCCAGTGTCATAGTTATCCCTCAACCAACATCACTGAATAACACATTACCTGTCATTATCATATTGCTGTGTGTGGGAGCTTGCTGAGCATAAATTAGCTGCTGCGTTTCCTACATTACAACAGTGACCACACTTCAAAAAGTAGTTCATTGGCTGTAAAGCACTTTGGAATGTTCTGAAGTCTTGATAGGCGCGACAGAAATATGTTAATTTCTTTCACTTCTATGCACTTATCGCCGCTCCCGTTTTCAAAAATTCATTCACGGAATGTGGGTGTCACTGTCAAGGACAGCCTGTATTGCCCATCCTTATCTGCCCTTGGCAATTGGTGGTGAGCTGCATTCTTGCTATTGAGGGAGTGCAGCGAAGGTTCACCAGACTGATTCCCGGGATAGCAGGACTGACATGTGAAGAAAGACCGGTACCCGGGCACAGTGCCCGGGCTCCTGAACGCCTGTGACACGCTCCGGCTCAGGCTGCGAAATTCGAGCCTCGCTCGCTCTCCGGGCTGGTTTGGTGCTTTCTTTTTTTTTTTTAAACCTTCCTCTCCCTCAGGCCCAGCTTCAGCACCTCAGTCAGCTGCCTGCCCTTCCCTTTCCTTGCCCGGCCCGCTTACCTCACTGAACACTGAGAGCCAGGAAGCGCGGGAAACCAGGACGCCACCCATGCCGGGACTGATGCCAGATTAGAGAGTCCCGGACTGTAGGGATTTGTTTAATCCCAGTCTGAGACAATAACAGAGACTGATATTAATTAAATACTGGTATAAATTAATCATCATCGTAGGCAGTCCCTCGAAATCGAGGAAGACTTGCTTCCCCTCACAAAGTGAGTTCTCAGGTGACTATACAGTCCAATACGGGAATTACAGTCTCTGTCACAGGTGGGACAGACAGTGGTTGGAGGAAAGGGTGGGTGGGGAGTCTGGTTTGCCGCACGCTCCTTCCGCTGCCTGCGCTTGATTTCTGCATGCTCTCGGCGACGAGACTCAAGGTGCTCAGCGCCCTCCCGGATGCTCTTCCTCCAATTCAGGCAGTCTTGGACCAGGGATTCCCAGGTGTCAGTGGGGATGTTGCACTTTATCAGGGAGCCTTTGAGGGTGTCCTTGTAACATTTCCTCTGCCCACCTGGAACTCGCTTGCCGTGTAGGAGTTGCGAGCAGAGCGCTTCCTTTGGGAGTCTTGTGTCGGGCATGTAGACGATGTGGCCCGCCCAGCAGAGCTGGTCGAGTGTGGTCAGTGCTTCGATCCTGGGGATGTTGGCCTAAATTAAGCCAGTTTATTGGCTGCCGTTTCACTATATAAACAGTTAAAAGCGATGCTTACAGCTGCAAAGCTCAGTCTAGAACATGGGATTAAATGGGGGCAGAAGCAAAAGATAGAAAGAAGAAAAGTAAGAGTGGAGGACAGAGAAACCCAAGTCAAAAATCAAAAAGGGCCACATTACAGCAAAATTCAAAAGGGGCAAAGTGTATTAAAAAGACAAGCCTGAAGGCTCTGTGCCTCAGCGCGAGGAGTATTCGTAATAAGGTGGACGAATTAACTGCGCAGGCAGCAATTAAAGAATGATATAATTGATATGATATATAAGGGGCCTCGCACAACAAGATTGCTAATTAGTCCTTTCTCATTACACATCACCCAGTCTAGGATGGCCAGCCCTCTAGTTGGTTCCTCGACATATTGGTCTGGACAACCATCCCTAATACACTCCAGGAAATCCTCCTCCACCGTATTGGATTTGCCCAATCTATATGTAGATTAAAGTCGCCCATGATAACTGCTGTACCTTTATAGCACGCATCCCTAATTTCTTGTTTGATGCTGACCCCGGCCTCACTACATGGCTCCAGGGTGACCAAGGCTGGGAACTCAACATCCAGGGGTATTCAACATTCAAGAAGGATAGACAGAAAGGAAAAGGAGGTTAAAGAGGAAATTAACACAATAGTAAGGAAGGACATGAGCCTGGATGATGTGGAATCTGTATGGGTGGAGCTGCGGAATACCAAAGGGCAGAAAACGCTAGTGGGGTTTGTGTGCAGACCACCAAACAGAAGTAGTGAGGTTGGGGACAGCATCAAACAAGAAATTAGGGATCCGTGCAATAAAGGTACAGCAGTTATCATGGACGACTTTAATCGACATATAGATTGGGGTAATCCAATACAGTGGAGGAGGATTTCCTGGAGTGTATTAGGGATGGTTTTCTAGACCAATATGTCAAGGAACCAACTAGAGAGCTGGCCATCCTAGACTGGGTGATGTGTAATGAGAGAGGACTAATTAGCAATCTTGTTGTGCGAGGCCCCTTGGGGAAGAGTGACCATAATATGGTAGAATTCTTTATTAAGATGGAGAGTGACACAGTTAATTCAGAGACTAGGGTCCTGAACTTAAGAAGAAATAACTTCAATGGTATGAGTCGTAAATTGGCTAGAATAGACTGGCAAGTGATACTTAAAGGGTTGACGGTGGATAGGCAATGGCAAACATTTAAAGATCACATGGATGAACTTCAACAATTGTACATCCCTGTCTGGAGTAAAAATAAAACGGGGAAGGTGGCTTAACCGTGGCTAACAAGGGAAATTAAGGATCGTGTTAAATCCAAGGAAGAGGCATATAAATTGGCCAGAAAAAGCAGCAAACCTGAGGACTGGGAGAAATTTAGAATTCAGCAGAGGTGGACAAAGGGTTTAATTAGGAGGGGGAAAATAGAGTATAAGAGAAAGCTTGCTGGGAACATAAAAACTGACTGCAAAAGCTTCTATAGATATGCAAAGAGAAAAAGATTAGTTAAGACAAACATAGGTCCCTTGCAGTCAGAATCAGGTGAATTTATAATGGATAACAAAGAAATGGCAGTCCAGTTGAACAAATATTTTAGTTCTGTCTTCACGAAGGAAGACATAAATAACCTTCCGGAAATACTAGGGGACCGAGGGTCTAGTGAGAAGGAGGAACTGAAGGAAATCCTTATTAGTCGGCAAATTGTGTTAGGGAAATTGATGGGATTGAAGGCCGATAAATCCCCAGGGCCTGATAGTCTGCATCCCAGAGTACTTAAGGAAGTGGTCCTAGAAATAGTGGATGCATTGGTGATCATTTTCCAACAGTCTATCGACTCTGGATCAGTTTCTATGGACTGGAAGGTAGCTAATATAACACCACTTTTTAAAAAAGGAGGGAGAGAGAAAGCGGGTAATTATAGACCGGTTAGCCTGACATCAGTAGTGGGGAAAATGTTGGAATCAATTATTAAAGATAAAATAGCAGCGCATTTGGAAAGCAGTGACAGGATCAGGCCAAGTCAGCATGGATTTATGAAAGGGAAATCATGCTTGACGAATCTTCTGGAATTCTTTGAGGATGTAACTTGTAGAGTAACCAGTGGATGTGGTGTATTTGGACTTTCAAAAGGCTTTTGACAAGGTCCCACACAAGCGATTGGGGTGCAAAATTAAAGCACACGGTAGTGGGGGTAATGTACTGACGTGGATAGAGAGCTGGTTGGCAGACAGGAAGCAGTGAGTCGGGATAAACGGGTCCTTTTCAGAATGCCAGCCAGTGACTAGTGGAGTGCCGCAGGACTCAGTGTTGGGACCCCAGCTCTTTACAATATACATCAATGATTGAGATGAAGGAATTGAGTGTAATATCTCCAAGTTTGCAGATGACACGAAACTGGGTGGCATTGTGAGCTGTGAGGAGGATGCTAAGAGGCTGCAGGGTGATTTGGACAGGTTAGGTGAGTGGGCAAATGCATGGCAGATGCAGTATAATGTAGATAAATGTGAGGTTATCCACTTTGGTGGCAAAAACACGAAGGCAGAATATTATCTGAATGGCGGCAGATTAGGAGAAGGGGAGATGCAACGAGACCTGGGTATAATGGTACATCATTGAGTCATTGAAAGTTGGCATGCAGGTACAGCAGGCGGTGAAGAAGGCAAATGGTATGTTGGCCTTCATAGCGAGGGGATTTGTGTATAGGAGCAGGGAGATCTTACTGCAGTTGCACAGAGCCTTGGAGAGGCCTCACCTGGAATATTGTGTTCAGTTTTGGTCTCCTAATCTGAAGAATGACATTCTTGCTATTGAGGGAGTGCAGCGAAGGTTTACCACACTGATTCCAGGGATGGCAGGACTGACATATGAGGAGAGACTGGATTGACTGGGTCTGTATTCACTGGAGTTTAAAGGATGAGAGGGGATCTCATAGAAACATATGAAATTCTGACGTGACTGGACAGGTTAGATGCAGGAAGAATGTTCCCGATGTTGGGGAAGTCCAGAACTAGAGGACGCAGTCTAAGGATAAGGGGTGAGCCATTTAGGACTGAGATGAGGAGAAACTTCTTCACTCAGAGAGTTGTTAACCTGTGGAATTCCCTGCCACAGAGAGTTGTTGATGCCAGTTCATTGGATATGTTCAAGAGGGAGTTAGATATGGTCCTTACGGCTAAAGGGATCAAGGGGTATGGAGAGAAAGCAGGAAAGGGGTACTGAGGTGAATGATCAGCCATGATCTTGTTGAATGGTGGTGCGAGCTCGACGGGGCTGAATGGCCTCGTCCTGCACCTATATTCTATGTTTCTATGATCAAGCATTTTCTCTGGGAGAACCGGAGTGACTTCTTCTTCCTCCTCTTCTTTGTGTTGCTGGTTGATAGTTCTCGGTGCTCAGTTGTTAGCTGCTCCACTGCAGTGCCCTTCCATTCACCTCTCTTCGCTTGCAGTATCTTTCTGTTATACTTCCCAGTCTGTTGTGTATCTCGACATGGATGGACCCTCCTTCTGGCACTGGAGATAGTGAACAGTTGTTGGTGGCGACAGTTAACCCATGTAACGAGTTTCGCTTGCAGGTCTTAACGAAAGACTCTGTCACGATTGTGGTGGACGCCATCGTCTACTATCACATCTTCGATCCCGTGATGGCGGTCATCAGGGTGTCCAACGTGCGCAGTGTTACTCACCTACTGGCTCAGACAACACTGCGGAACATTCTCGGCACCAAGAACCTGGCAGACATCCTTTCCGACCGGGAGAATATGGCACAGCAGATGGAGGTACGCTGAAAACAGGGGATTACCCGAACATAAACAATTGCACTCTATTCGAACAAACAAATTCACCCACCCTCAGTATAAGGCTCTCAGTTACAAGGCTATCTCTGTTATACCCCACCCTCAGTGTAAGACTCTCGGTTATAAGACTATCTCTGTTCGTGTCAGCACTGGCTCAGTGGGCAGCACCCTCACCTCGGAGTCAGAAGCCTGTGGGTTCAAGTTCCACTCCAAGGACTTGAGCACAAAAATCTAGACTGACACTCCCGCTGCAGTGCTGAGAGAGTGCTGCACTGTCGCAGAGATGACATCTTTTGGATGAGACATTAAACCGAGGCACCATCTGCCCTCTCAGGCGGACGTAAAAGGTCCCATGGCACTGTTTCAATGAAGAGCAGGGTAGTTCTCTCCTAGTGTCCTGGCCAATATTTATCCCTCAATCAACATCACAAAAACAGATGATCTGGTAATTATCATATTGTTGTATGTGGGAGCTTGCTGTGTGCAAATTGGCTGCCGCGTTTCCCACATTATAACAGTGACTAAACTTCAAAAGTACTTCATTGGTTGTAAAGTGCTTTGAGATGTTTGGTGGTTGTGAAAGACGCTATATAAATCCATTTTTCTTTTTGTATAAGGCTATTTCAGTATATAACGCTCTGTTACACCCCACCCTCAGTATAAGGCTCTTGATTATAACACTCTCTCTCTTACACTCCGCCCTCAGTATAAGGCTCTCAGACCGCTGTTTAACCCAATGCAGAGCGGTTGTATCACATTCCCCCCTGATCTGATTGTCTTGCCCTTGCTCCCCTCAGCATATCTTGTTCGAGGCGTCGAAGGGATGGGGGATCAAGATTCAGCGAGTGGAATTCAGAGACGTGAGACTGCCGTTGGCTTTGCAAAGAGCGATGGCAGCAGAAGCTGAAGCCACGAGGGATGCCAAGGCCAAGGTGAGGGGACCAAGCCTTGCTCAGTTATCTGTTGGGAATGTGAAGCGAGAAGAGGGCTGGTTTTCATCTGTGGGCAGCTTTAAATAGATCGTCGGTCTTTAGGTTGCCAACTCTGGCTGGATGTAATCCTAGAAGTTTCATCACGTGACCTCCTCCCGCCAGCTGCCTCGCGCCCCCACACATTCTGCCCCCCCCACCCCCACTGGTCGCCCAACATGTCCATTCTCTCTAGGAAACCCAGTCCCATGGCCAATTGGAAAGCGAACAGAGTCTTCATTCTTCGATTCACTCTTAGCCAAACAGCTTTTTCTTTCCCAACTTCAACATTTGTATAATTGATAAACAAATGTGTCGGAAGAAAAAAAATATTTTTTAATGCCCCTGTGGGTTTTTTTTCCTCCCGCTGGTTTGCTCCCAGCAGTGTCCTGGAGATTAATATTGCATTCATGGAAAATCCTGAAGGTGTTGGAAACCCTAGTCCTGGCCAATGCTATGTTTGGTTCAACTCGCCGAGCAAGTCCAGGGAGCTGGAGATCAGTTATATCATCATCATAGGCAGTCCCTTGAACGAGGATGACTTGCTTCCACAAGAATTCGCAGATGTTTTAATGAAGGACCTGATATTCCAGTCCTGAACTCCAATTGAGGGGGTGGAAGATGCCTGTGCCTGGACTTTTTTAACGTGTGGTGGCCGTTGCAACACCAGCCACCACACGGGCTTGACAGAGCTAGGTCTTGGTCCAGTGGCAAGGGTTACCCAGGACGACTGGAGACTTGCTCTGCTGCACGGGCCTAGTGCGCACACATATCGCAGTGTGGGCTGGGCCCGTGCTGCCCCTGGGTCCTCGGCTCTTCTGGGCCCCGTACCCTCAGTTATAGCGCCATCTCTGGCTGGGATGTTCCAACTCAGCACAGACCAGTGATGGATGCTGAGGGGTTGAATTTTGGTACCGCCGTTTTTCAGGCAGTGACACTGCCTGAACGGTGATTTTTACCGCCTCAAATTGCCAAATTCGATATTTTTCCCCAAAGGTGAGAGAGCAGCGCTAAAAGAGGCGCTGCACACTCGTCCTCAGGCGCCAACGGAGCAATAGCTCAGGAGGCCGACTCAATTTTCCGGCGGTCGACTGCCGGCATCATATCAAATAACAATGGAAGGAAAAAAAAAGTTTGCGATAATGTATTTGACCAGCACCCACACATCCCCACAGTTGCCATAAATAAATAGAAGCTAAAAATATTAAACTTAACAACTTACCTTACCGCCCCGGGATCCCCGATGTACCGACAGCTTTCCCAGTCAGCAACAGCAGCTGCCGATGAAACCGCCGATCCAACCTAACGTCACAGCCATGGCGCCAAAGGGGGCGTCGTACGCTCGATGATGTCACCGCGTGGGTGGCGGTAGAGCGCGCAGCGGTACCTCTTGGCGCCGCCCCCGGGAGGCGAGGAACCCGATCCGTGGCGACGGTAAGTCCTTAGCCGCCCCTCTCCGGCACTGACGGGCGGCGTTACAAACCGAATTTCGACCACTGAGATCTTCCCGGCCTGCAGGGCTGAGTACCATACCCCATAATACATTTAGATGGTGCTCAAATCAGCAGAGAGCAAATGCGAGAATGTTATGGGGTCTTTCCATTCGCATTGGAGGCGGAGCAGCCAATGTCCCCCCCCCTCTCAATTTTTTTGGGTGCGTGGCCCCTTTAAGGGGCTGGTCGGCCCCATTCCATTGCTCATGCGCGAAACTTAACATTGAAACAGCCAGTCCCGGGCCGCGTGGGACCGGCAGACAGCTGCACGGCCACACGGCTTATAGGGAACGTTGGGTTCAGCACTGATTCGGGGCTTATTGGGTTAAATTATGAGGACAAGGTGTGTAAAGTTGGCTTGTATTCCATTGAGTACAAATGATTGCGGGGGTGATCTTATCGAAACCTATAAGATTATGAGGGGGCTTGGCAAGGTGGGTGCAGGGAGGATAGGGGAGACTAGAACTTGGGGACATAATCTTAGAATAAGGGGCCGCCCATTTAAAACTGAGATGAGGAGGAATTTCTTCTCTCAGAGGGTTGTAAATCTGTGGAATTCACTGCCTCAGAGAGCTGTGGAAACTGGGACATTGAATAAATTTAAGACCGAGATAGACAGTTTCTTAACCAATAAGGGGATAAGGGATTATGGGGAGCAGGCAGGGCAGTGGACGAGTCCATGATCAGATCAGCCACGATCGTATTAAATGACGGAGCAGGCTCGAGGGGCCGTATGGCCTACTCCTGCTTCTATTTCTTATGTTCTTATCTGATTAAGGTGCTTAAAATATTAAAAGGATTCGATAGAGTAGATAGGGAGAAACTATTTATTCTGGCTTAGAGACATAGGGGGCATAGTTTCAGAATAAGAGGTCGCTCATTTAAGACGGAGATGAGGAGGAATTTCTTCTCTCAGAGGGTTGAAAATCTGTGGAATTCTCTACCCCAGAGAGCTGTGGAGGTTGGGTCATTGAATGTATTTAAGGCGGAGATAGACAGATTTTTGAACAATAAGGGAGTCGAGGGTTACGGGGAGCGGCGGGGAAGTAGAGTTGAGGCCAAGTCAGATCATTCATGATCTTATTGAATGGCTGAGCAGGCTCGAGGGGCCAGATGGCCTACTCCTGATGTTCTTTTGTTCTTATGGTGGGGGAACCCAGAACGAATGGGCACAATCTTAAAATTATAACTGGGCCGTTCAGAGAAAAATCGGGCAACAATTTTTCCACACAAATGGTAGTGGAAATCGGGAACACTCTCCCTCAAAAAAGCTGTGGATACTGGGAGTCAATTAGTGCTCTCGCAACTGAGCTCGATCGACATTGTTAGGTAAGGATATAGATCAGGTAAAGGGGGTTGACGTGCAGATCAGTTGAACGGCAGAGCAGACCCTGGCCGGTGGGTGGAAACTGAATGGCCCGCTCGTGTTCTTAATGTCCCTGTGTGTATTCCTCTCCGTTGCCCCAGGTGATTGCTGCGGAAGGCGAGAGGGATGCCTCCCGTGCCCTCAAAGAGGCGGCGCAGGTGATGTCAGTGAACCCGAACGCCCTACAGCTTCGCTACCTCCAGACGCTGGCCGAGGTGGCTGCGGAACGTCACTCTACCATCCTTTTCCCAGTGCCCATCGACATCATGCCAGAAATAAAGAAGAAGTGAGGCGGAGTTCTCGGATTGCAGGCGCACCAGGCGTTTTGGGGCACACGTTTTTTTTCCCCTCTAAAGCAACAAGCAACATTGCAAGTGGGCTACGGTACACATCGAGTTAAAAAAACGATCAATTACCCCCTTCCCCCACCCCCCCCCCCCCCCCCCCACCGACAGTCCAAGCAGCCTGCACCATCAGATGTTGATCGTTTATATGGGTCCGCCTTGCACACCATGTGTCCTAAGAGGCCAGCCAGTTGCAGCCTATCTCCTATTCAGCGGGATAAAGGAACCAGACGTACTCCTCTGTTTCTTTGCTTTGCCTTGCAGTGTTCCAGAAGATGCCCTTTAATCAAAAGCACTGGTTGGACTGACCCAAAAGAAGAAGGGCTAGTGCATGCAAATAGCGGGTACCCTCTGTCTCGTTACTCTGCATTGCAGCTCTGCCAACACCAACACAGCTTACCCCACTCTCAATCCACCTGTTCTGTGCCAAGAGGTTTAGGGGTAGAATTGGCACTTTGCTGTCTGCACAGCGTGGCTGTACGGTACACGTGCAGGAGTTGGGACCTCGCGCAAGCTAAGTGTGAACTCGTTGTCAGCTTTTACCAAGTGTGCATGTGACTAGTTTCATCTCTGAGCCCTGTGTTCTGGAAGGGAAAGCTATGTTAAGAGGTTTAAGCTTTCTTTAAGGTTTGTTTAATACTATGTTACTGTTTTCTAACTTTTTGACAATTAAAATGTTTCTAAACAAAGTTTTAAAGAAGCTCTTTGTCCATCCACACCCGGTTCGAATCAGTGTTTCATACCCAATATTCATCTTTCCTCTTGTGAAGGCCTTGACTTCTATGGGCAGCACAGGCCTCTGGTTACTCCCCCATTGTTTGACAGCGGAGGAGGGTTTGGGCAGACTCACACATCAGGAAGAGGAAGCCCGCCGCTGGTATGCCTGAAATTCTTACGGTGCTACAGTGGGATCGGCACCTGGAGAACGTGGGGGGATGACCATTTAAAAGGGAACAGAAGAGACCTGAGGTAAAAGGCCTCTGACTGGGCCAAGTCCTAAAAAAGTTAAGGTCTGAGGCCTAGGTGTCGACGACTAGTCCCTCTCCCTCCAAAAGGGACGGCTTCTTCAGGGCCTTCCAGAAGGCAGGGAAATGGAGCAGCTTACATAGAAACATAGTGAATAGGTGCAGGAGCAGGCCATTCAGCCCTTCGAGCCTGCACCGCCATTCAGTATGATCATGGCTGATCATGCAACTTCAGTACCCCACTCCTGCCTTCTCTCCATACCCACTGACCCCTTTAGCTGTAAGGGCCACATCTAACTCTCTTTTGAATATATCCAACGAACTGGACTCAACAACTTTCTGTGGTAGAGAATTCCACAGGTTCACAACTCTCTAGGTGAAAAAGTTTCTCCTCATCTCGGCCTTATATGGCTTACCCCTTATCCTTAGACTGTGACCCCTGGTTCTGGACTTCTCCAACATCGGGAAAATTCTTCCTGCATCTAGCCTGTCCAATCCCATCAGAATTTTATATGCTTCTATGAGATCCCCTCTCATTCTTCTAAATTCCAGTGAATATATCCTAGTCGATCCAGTCTCTCCTCATATGTCAGTCCTGCCATCCCTGGAATCAGTCTGGTGAACCTTCGCTGCACTCCCTCAATAGCAAGAATGTCCTTCTTCAGATTAGGAAACCAAAACTGCATACAATACTCCAGGTGTGGCCTCACCAAGACCCTGTACAACTGCAGCAAGACCTCCCTGCTCCTATACTCAAGTCCTCTAGCTATAAAGGCCAAAGTGCCATTTGCTTTCTTCACCGCCTGCTGTACCTGCATGCCAACTTTCAATGACTGATGTACCATGACACCCAGGTCTCGTTGCACCTCCCCTTTTCCTAATCTGCCGCCATTCAGATAATATTCTGCCATCCTGTTTTTGCCACCAAAGTGGATAACCTCACACTTATCCACATTATACTGCATCTGCCATGCATTTGTCCACTCACCTAACCTGTCCACGTCTCCCTGCAGCCTCTTAGCATCCTCCTCACAGCTCACACCGCCACCCAGTTTAATGTCATCTGCAAACTTGGAGATATTACATTCAATTCCTTCATCTAAATCATTAATATATATTGTAAATAGCTGGGGTCCCAGCACTGAACCTTGCGGTACCCCACTAGTCACTGCCTGCCATTCTAAAAAGGACCCGTTTATTCCCTCCCCCCATCTTTTGGGGCCCTAATATAATTTCTGCAGGAGATGGCTCCATCTCGAATCTCTTTGGCTCAGAGTCATTGTGCTGGAGTGCGCGTTGGAGACACTCCCAACACATAAGGGAGGGGGAGGAATTTCTGGACCGTTTTATCCAGAATACAGTCACCAGGAGTTAGGCTCTAAATTAATAAAGCAGGACCCCAGAGGAAAGTACAAGTTCAGGAAAGGGAGGGTGTGACTGTCAGAGAGTCGGGTAGCGGGGATTTAGGAGAGTTGAGAAGGGGGTCCCGCAGACACCGGTCCTGCCCAACAGGTATGATGTACTCGCTACCTTTGAGGACAAGGAGAAAGACTGCAGGAAGGACAGCCACAATGCAGACCAAGGCACCGTGGCTCAGAAAGCTGTTCATGGGGGGGGGGGGGTGGCGGGGGGAAAGAACAGAATAGAAATGTGGTAGTGATAGGGAACTCCATAATTAGGGGATAGATAGCACCCTCTGCAGCCATGAACGAGAATCCCGAAGGGTGTGGAACTTGGAAAGGGAGGGTGTAAATCCCGTTGTCATGGTCCATGTTGGAACAAACAATATAGGTAGGAACAGGGACGAGGTCCTGCTGAAAGAGTATCAGGAGTTAGACTCTAAATTAAAAAGCAGGTCCTCAAGGGTAATAATCTCTGGATTATTGCCCGGGCCATGTGCAAATTGGCATAGAAGCAGACAGATCAGGAGAATTAGCATGTGGCTAAAGGGCTGGTGTAGGGAAGAGGGGTTCCTTATCATGGGACACTCGCACCAGTTCTGGGACAGGAAGGATCTGTACCGATGGGAGGGGCTCCACCTGAACCAGGATGGGACCCGTGTCCTAGCGGAAAGGGTAAATAGGAAGTGGCCAAGGCTTTAAACTAGTAAGATGGGGGAAGGGATCTACAAGAAATGTAACCAGCCTAAATATAAACGAAACAGGAAAAGAGAGCATAGGAAAAAAATAAAGTAAGGGAGGACATTGATGGCAAGGGAATAAATAGAATTATAGAACAGCAGTCTAAAAAGAGGATTAAACATAAATTGAGAGGAAATCCTTTTAAAAATGAGTTAAACTCTGTAAAGCAATGCCGTAATAAAACAGGAGCTGGAGGCAATCATGCATTGCGAGGACCCAGACATAGAAGGGATTACCGAGGCACGGCTACAGAAACATCAGGACTGGGAATTAAACATTGCAGGGTATAATATATTTAGAAAAGATAGAAAGGAAAAAGGGGAGGTGGAGTCGCTGTACTTATTAGGGATAACATAATGGCAGTAGAAAAAAGTAACGCAGCTGTCAGCAAGACAAAAATGGAATCCATATGGATAGAGATAAAAGATAATAATGGATCAATCACACTAGTAGCTGCAGTCTACAGATCACCTAATAGTAGAAGGGAGGTAGAGGAAGAAATATGCAGACAAATTAGGGAAATGAGCAGTAAACTGAATAATAATCATGGGGGATTTCAACTATCCTGATATTCATTGGACAGAAGAGGTAGGTAAAGCTGATAAGGGAATGTGAGTACATACAATGTAGACAGGACTCTCTAAACCAATATGTAAAAAGCCCAACAAGGGAGGATTTGCCATTGGATTTAGTAATGGGGAATGTACCAGAGCAGATAAGAGAAGTAAAAGTAGGGAATATCTCGGCAATAATGACCATACTATAATATGTTTTAAGATAATAATTTAGAAGGAAATAAGTATGACGAAAGCCAGAGTAATAGATTTGAGAAAAGCTGATTTTGAGGGGCTGAGAATAGAACTTAGGAAAATAAAATTGTAATGTATGTATGCCTGGGTTTACCTGTAACCAGGGGGAGCGACCACCGGAGGTCATTGGGCCACAGACACACACGTGCAACCCTTGTATATAAAGAAAGCCTCCATGTTTAATCCTGACTTCGAGAGCTAATAAAGTAGAGTCAGGTCACACCTGATTGAGTTCACGGTACTAAACCTATTGAGTTATTGGATATGCAACATTTGGCGACGAGGCACAATACACACAAAACAAAAAAAGGAGCACCGTTGGAATCCTGGCACGATTCGGGGAGGGAGAAGACTGGGAGGATTTTACAGATCGCCTCGACCAGTACTTCGTGGCCAACAAGATGGATGAAGACGCTGACGCAGTTAGGCGCAGGGCGGTTTTCCTCACGGTTTGTGGTCCAAAAATCTATGGCCTCATAAAGAATCTGCTCTCACCTGCACGTCCAACGGAAAAGACCTACGAGGAATTGTGTGCTCTGATGCGAGACCATCTCAAACTTAAAGAAGGCATCATTATCTCGAGATAGCGCTTTTACAAGCATGGTCGTTCTGAGGGCCAGGACGTGGTGGAATTTGTTGCCGACCTGAGACGTCTCGCTGGGCCGTGTAAGTTTGGAACCGCGTTGGAAGACATTCTGCGCGACGTCTTTGTAATAGGCATAAACCACGAGGTGATCCTGTGGAAGCTGCTGGCTGCGGAGATGCTGGATCTGAGCAGGGCCATCACGATCGCCCAGGTTTGCCTGACCACGGTCTATAATACAAAGCAGATATCCTCGCAGAGTCGGAACTCCACGGCAAGTACTGTGCACCAGATTGTGTCGTCGGTTGGCAGAGCTGCACCTGGCAGGACCTACCCGACTGTGTTTGCAAAACCCTTAGCTGCTCGAAGTCTGCCATTGGGCACGAATCCGATTTCACTCTATTGGCATTGTGGGGGCAATCATCGGCCTCATCAGTGATGTTTCAGACAGTATATTTGTAGAGGCTATGCAAAAATGGGGCACCTTCAGCAGATGTGTCCGCAGCTCAGCAAGTGTGCTGCGACACATCACGTGGATGATGATGGCTGATCCGGAGCGGATCCGACAATGCAACCCAAGATACCCGAGGAGGAAGTGTATAGTGTACATTCGTTCCTGACAAAGAGCCAACTGATAATGATTGAAGTAAAATTGAATGGTGTGCCATATCTATGGAATTAGACATGGGTGCGAGTCAGTCAATTATGAGCCAGAGGACTTTTGAAAAGCTGTGGGACACCAAAGCCTTGAAACCCAAGCTGAGTCCAGTAAATGCAAAATTGCATACCTACACCAAAGAGCTCGTACCAGTGATTGGCAGTGCAGCAGTCAAGGTGTCGTATGATGGGGCGGTTCATGATCTATCGCTGTCGATCGTTCCAGGCAATGGTCCAACGCTGTTCGGCAGGAGTTGGCTCAAAAAAATAAAGTAAACTGGAATGATATTAAAGCTTTGTCATTGGTGGATGACGCTTTGTGTGCTCAAGAGCTGAACAAATTTCCCTCGCTGTTTGAACCGGGCATCGGCAACTTCACGTGAGCCAAGCTGCAGATCCACCTGGACTCGGATGTAAGACCCATCCATCACAAAGCCCGGATGGTCCCGTACATGATGAGTGAGAAGGTCGAAATTGAACTGGACTGACTCCAAAGTGAAGGGGTCATTTCACTAGTTGAATATAACGAATGGGCTAGTCCCATTGTTCCTGTGCTGAAGAGTGATGGCACTGTCAGGATTTGTGGAGACTACAAGGTTATGATCAACCGAGTTCCGAAACAGGATCAGTACCCGCGACCTGTTGGATCTGACGTCAGCCTATATGACACAGGAGCTTGTTGAATCGTCGAAGAAACTTACGTGCATCAATATGTATGAAGGGTTGTTCACTTACAACAGGTGTCCTTTTGGAATTCACTCAGCTGCAGCCATATTTCAGAGAAACATGGAGAGTTTACTAAAGTCCGTCCCGAGAACCATGGTGTTCCAAAATGACATTCTGGTCACAGGTCGTGACACTGCCGAACACCTGCACAATCTGGAAGAGGTTCTGCGTCATCTGGACAAAGTGGGGCTCAGGCTGAAACATTCAAAGTGTGTCTTTATGGCACTGGAAGTTGAATTCCTGGGAAGGAAGATTGCTGCAGACAGCATCAGGCCCACGGACTTGAAAACAGAGGCCATCAAAAATGCACCTAGACCTCAGAATGTGACGTAGCAGCATTCATTCCTTGGTCTTCTCAACTACTTTGGTAATTTCTTACCTAAATTGAGCACGTTATTAGAGCCACTGCACATGCTGCTCAGAAAAGGCGACAACTGGGTTTGGGGTGTATCTCAAGACAGGGCCTTCGAGAAGGCTAGAAATCTGCTTTGTTCCAACAAATTGCAGATACATTATGGCCCGTGCAAGCGTTTAGTATTGGCCTGTGACGCTTCATCACATGCGGTTGGTTGCGTGCTTCAACAATCCAATGAGTCGGGCAAACTACAACCCGTTTTGTACGTGTCGAGAAGCATGTCTAAAGCGGAAAGAGCCTACGGCATGGCAGAGAAAGGAGCTTTAGCCTGCGTATATGGGGTTCAAAAGATGCACCAGTATTTGTTTGGGCTTTGTTTCGAGCTTGAAGCCGATCACAAGCTGCTCATATCTTTGTTTTCAGAGCGTAGAGATATCAATACCAATGCGTCGTCCCGCATCCAGAGGTGGGCACTGACATTATCTGCCTATGATTATGTAATTCGACATGGACCTGGCACTGAGAATTGTGCCAGTGCATTGAGCCGTTTACCGTTGCCCACGCCGGAGGTGAAAACGCCACAGCCTGCAGACCTACTGTTGGTCATGGATGCCTTTGAGGGTGAAGGGTCGCCTGTCACTGCTCAAAAGGTTAGGACCTGGACCAGCCAGGATCCGATCTTATCGGTTGTAAAACATTGTGTCCTTAGTGATGATTGGTCGGCCATTCTCAGGGAAGTGTTTGATGAGACCACTTGCTATGGGGTAATCATGTTGTTATGCCCAAGAAAGGCTGGGAAAGATTTGTACGGGATTTACACAGTACCCATCCCGGTATTGTGATGATGAAGGGCATTGCCAGGTCTCACGTTTGGTGGCCTGGCATTGACTCTGATTTGGAGTCACGTGTGTATCAGTGCAACACTTGCATGCAGTTAAACAATGCACCAGTGGAATCTCCGCTAAGACTGTGGACGTGGCCATCCAAACCATGGTTGAGGATTCACATCGACTATGCAGGTCCTTTCCTGGGCAAAATGTTTTTAGTGGTGGTGGATGCGTATTCCAAATGGATAGAATGTGTAATCATGTCATCCAGCACATCCACAGCCACCATTGAGAGCCCTCGTGCCATGTTCTGCCCGACATCGTTGTGAGCGACAACGGATCGTGCTTCACGAGTTTGGAGTTTCAAGAGTTTATGAGACTCAATGGTATCAAACATATACGGTCAGCACCATTCAAACCCGCGTCCAATGGTCAAGCGGAGCAGGCCGTCCAAACCATCAAGCAGAGCCTGAAACGCGTAACTCGTGGTTCTTTGCAGACTCGCTTGTCACGCATACTGCTTAGTTACAGGACGAGACCCCACACGCTTACCGGGGCCCCCCCCTGCTGAACTGTTGATGAAGAGAGGTCTCAAGACCAGGCTCTCGTTTGTCCACCCTGATCTTAACGATCACGTTGAAAACAGACATCAACATCAGCAGTGGTATGATCACACTGCCGTGTCACGTGACATCTCTATTAATGATCCTGTGTATGTACTAAATTATGGTCAAGGCCCCAAGTGGGTCACTGGCACTATTACGGCCAAGGAGGGTAACAGGGTGCTTATTGTCTGGCTCACTAATGGGCAAACATGCAGGAGGCACATTGATCAGACAAAATTGCGGCACACAGACGAACTGGAACAGCTTGAAGAAGACACCATCAATGACCATATTCAGTCATCAGAAGACTCTGCTATTGTCAATGAATCTGGATCTTCAACCGCCGACATGGACACTGCCACTCCCATTAGATTGGCTCCCCAGCCTCAAGTCATGAATGACTTAGTGAGCTCATCCAGATCTGGAATTGAACTGAGACAATCAACTAGGGAGCGGAAAGCCCCGGACCATCTCAATTTGTAAATAGGACTGATACCAAGATCTTGTGGGGGAATGATATAATGTATGTGTGCCTGGGTTTACCTGCCACCAGGGGGAGCAACCGTCAGAGGTCATTGGGCCACAGACACACACATACAGCCCTTGTATATAAAGAAAGCCTCCATGTTTAATCCTCACTTTGAGAGCTAATAAAGTAGAGTCAGGTCACATCTGATACTAAGCCTATTGAGTTATTGCATACGCAACAAAAATGGACAACAATATTGGCAAAAAATGATGTAGAACAGCAGTAGGAAACATTTAAAATGGTGTTCAACAGGGTGCAGGAACAGAATATATTTCACTAAAAGGAAAGAACAAACTAAACACTAATGAGACTCCATGGATGAATAAAGCCATAAGGGAACAATTGAGGATAAGGAAAGAGGCATACATTAAATACATAGATAGCAGGGGAGTGCATGATAGGGGAGAATATGAAGAGATTAGGAGAGAAGTAAAAACAGACAATTAGGAAGGCAAAGAGGAACAATGAAATGAAATGATCAAGGAACATAAAACAAAATAGTAAAATATTTTACAGGCACATCAATAAAAAAAAGGAAGGTTAGGATGGGAATAGGGCCGTTAAAGGAGCGACAGGATAATACCACAGGTAACAATAGAAAGATGGCAGAAATATTAAATAATTATTTTGCTTCAGTATTTACCAGGGAGATAGAACAGGTGGACATGACGTTGGATGATGAGATTAGTAATGAGATAAGTGCATTTAAAATAAAAAGAGGGGATTATATTAAATAAACTAATCAAACTCAAAGTGGATAAAACCTCAGGTCCAGATGGATTGCATCCCGACATTTTGAAAGAATCTAGGGAAGAGATAGCACAGGCATTACTACACATATTTAATAATTCATTCGAAAAAGGTGCAGTGCCAGAGGACTGGCAAATAGCTAACGTAGTACCTATATTTAAGAAGGGAGAAGGAACATGATGGTAGGAAAATAATGGAATCCCTACTAAAGGAGAAAATAGAAGAACATCTAGAAATCAAAAATATAATAATGAATAGTCAGTATGGATCTCAAAAGAGAAAGTCTTGCTTGATCAACCTCATTAAATTTTATGGAGGTAACAGAGAGAGTAGACAATGATAATAGATTTTGAAAAGGCCTTCGATCAGGTACCCCATAATAGACTGATGAACAAGGTCAGAGAATGTGGAGTCAGAGGACAAGTAGCAGAATGGATAGCTATAATAAAAACAGAAAATGATGGAAATCTCAGCGGGTCAGGCAGTATCTGTGGAGAGAAAAACAGAGTTAACGTTTCAGATCGATGACCCTTCATCAGAAATGGCGAATGTTCAAAAAGAACATTCTTGAGGAGCACTGAACGGGGGAGGGGAAGAAAGAACAAAATGGAAGGTCTGTGATAGGGTGGAAGACAGGAGCGATTAGAGAGACAAAAGGGATGATGAGCCGAATTGAAATGGTAATGGCAGAAGTTAGAAAAAGGTTAGACCAGATAGGGCGGAATAATGACCAGCTGCCATTGGGGACAAAGAGAAAAAAAAGAATGGCTAGCTGGCTTCAAGACAGAAAGCAGAGAGTAGGAGTAAAGGGTAGCTATTCACAGTGGCCTGTATTGAACCTTGGCTAGACCACACTTAGAGTACTGCATACAGTTCTGGTCACTATATTATAAAAAGGTTATAGAGGCACAGGAGAGGGTGCAGAGAAGGTTTACAAGGATGCTACCAGAAATGCGAGGGTATAAATATCAGGAAAGGATGAACAGGCTGGTTCTCTTTTCTCTTGAGAAAAGAAGGCCGAGGGATGATCCAATATAAATTTTTTAAATTATGAAAGGTTTTAGAATATAAGAAATAGGAGCAGGAGTAGGCCATTTGGCACCTCGAGCCTGCTCCGCCATTTAATAAAATCATGGCTGATCTGATCTTGGGCTCAGCTACACTTCCCTGCCCACTCCCCATAAGCCTTCACTCCCTTATCACTCAAAAATCTATCTCCACCTTAAATATATTCAATGACCCAGCCTCCACAGCTCTCTGGGGCAGAGAATTCCACAGATTTATGACCCTCTGAGAGAAGAAATTCCTCCTCATCTTAGTTCTAAATGGGTGATCCCTTAATCTGAAACTATGCCCCCTAGTTCTAGATTCCCCCAGGCGGAGCAACATCCTCTCTGCATCTACCTGGTCGAGCCCCCTCAGTATCTTATATGTCTCAATTGATAGAGTGGATACAGAGAGAGTGTTTCGACTTGTGGGAAAGTGCATAACTAGAGGCCATCAATATAAGATAGTCACCAAGAAAGCCAATGGGGAATTCAGAAGAAACTTCTTCAGGAGGGAGAGCTCGCTGAAGGATTAGGGACAAAGTGTGCCTCTGTTGACTTGGGGAGACTTGTTTTTATGAGGGGTATTAGAATTTGGTGAGCTTTATTTTCCAATGAAGTTTGGCTCTATGGGCTGATATCTGGTTAATTAGATGTTGTATAATTTTATTATAAGACACTGAATGTTCTGAATGTAACAATATTTAATCCATCAGGTACAAAGCACCTGGAGTAAGGAAAGATTCTATGTCCATGACCAGGACAGTTAGTAAGTCAAAAAGAAGAAATAGAGATATTTTTCAATCATGAATGGGTTGCTGAAATCTGCGTCATGTGGGAACTTCAGGATGCTTCCTGTGTCTTGGGGGATCACATTGTAGGAAATGTCTCCAGCTACTTCAGCTTCAGCTCAGGATTTCCAAGATTGAGGGGCAGCTGGCATCATTGCGGGGCATCATAAGCGCATAAGAAATAGGATCAGGAGAAGGCCATATGGCCCCTCGAGCCTGCTCCGCCATTTAATACGATCATGGCTGATCCGATCATGGACTCAGCTCCACTTGAAACGTTTCCTCTACCCACCTGGGGCTCGCTTGCTGTGCAGGAGTTCCGAGTAGAGCGCTTGCTTTGGGAGTCTTGTGTGAGGCCTGGAGGCTTGTAGTTGCCTGGCACCATGGCATCAGTGGGCAAGGGACTGCACAGGGGGGAACAGCAAAGCTCAGTAATGCAGTCATTATAGGAGAAATTTAGAATTCAGCAGAGGAATATAAAAGGTTTAATTGGGAGGGGGAAAATAGAGTCTGAGAGTAAGCTTGCAGGGAACATAAAAACTGACTGCAGAAGCTTCTATAGATGTGTGAAGAGAAAAAGATTAGTGAAGACAAATGTAGGTCTCTTGCAGTCAGAATCAGGTGAATTTATAATGGGGAACAAAGAAATGACAGACCAATTGAACAAATACTTTGGTTCTGTCTTCACTAAGGAAGACACAAATAACCTTCCGGAAATACAAGGGGACCGAGGGTCTAGCGAGAAGGAGAAACTGAAGGAAATCCTTATTAGTCAGGAAATTGTGTTAGGGAAATTGATGGGATTGAAGGCCGATAAATCCCCAGGGCCTGATAGTCTGCATCCCAGAGTACTTAAAGAAGTGGCCCTAAAAATAGTGGATGCATTGGTGGTCATTTTCCAACATTCAATAGACTCTGGATCAGTTCCTATCAACTGGAGTGTAGCTAATGTAACCCCACTTTTTAAAAAAGGAGGGAGAGAGAAAACAGGGAATTATAGACTGGTTAACCTGACATCGGTAGTGGGGAAAATGTTGGAATCAATTATTAAAGATGTAATTTGGAAAGCAGTGACAGGATCAGTTCAAGTCAGCTTGGATTTATGAAAGGGAAATCATGCTTGACAAATCTTCTTGAATTTTTTGAGGATGTAACTAGTAGAATGGACAAGGGAGAACCAGTGAATGTGGTGTATTTGGACTTTTAAAAGGCTTTTGACAAGGTCCCACACAAGAGATTAGTGTGAAAAATTAAAGCACATGGTATTGGGGGTAATGTATTGACGTGGATAGAGAATTGGCAGACAGGAAGCAAAGAGTAGGAATAAATGGGTCCTTTTCAGAATGGCAGGCAGTGACTAGTGGGGTACCGCAGGGCTCAGTGCTGGGATCCCAGCTATTTACAATATACATTAATGATTTGGATGAAGGAATTGAATGTAATATCTCCAAGTTTGCAGATGACACTAAGCTGGGTGGCAGTGTGAGCTGTGAGGAGGATGCTAAGAGGCTACAGAGTGACTTGGACAGGTTAGGTGAGTGGACAAATGCATAGCAGATGCAGAATAATGTAGATAAATGTGAGGTTATCCACTTTGGTGGCAAAAACAGGAAAGCAGAATATTATCTGAATGGTGACAGATTAGGAAAAGGGGAGATGCAATTTGACCTGGGTGTCATGGTACATCGTCATTGAAAGTTGGCATGCAGGTACAGCAGGCAGTAAAGAAGCAAATGGCATATTTGCCTTCATAGCGAGCGGATTTGAGTATAGGAGCAGGGAGGTCTTACTGCAGTTGTACAGGGCCTTGGTGAGATCACACCTTGAATATTGTGTACAGTTTTGGTCTCCTAATCTGAGGAAGGACGTTCTTGCTATTGAGGGAGTGCAGCAAAGGTTCACCAGACTGATTCGCAGGATGGCAGGACTGACTGGAAGAAAGACTGGATCGACTAGACTTATATTCACTGGAATTTAGAAGAATGGGAGGGGATCTCATTGAAATATGTAACATTCTGACAGATTGGACAGGTTAGATGCAGGAAGAATGTTCTCGATGTTGGGGAAGTCCAGAACCAGGGGTCACAGTCTAAGGATAAGGGTTAAGCCATTTAGGACCGAGATGAGGAGAAACTTCTTCACTCAGAGAATTGTGAACCTGTGGAATTCTCTACCGCAGAGAGTTGTTGAGGCCAGTTCGTTAGATATATTCAAAAGGGAGTTAGATGTGGCCCTGACAGCTAAAGGGATCAAGGGGCATGGAGAGAAAGCATTAATTGTATACTAAAGTTGCATGATCAGCCATGATCATATTGAATGGCGGTGCAGGCTCGAAGCGCCGAATGGTTGACTCTTGCACCTATTTTCTATGTTTCTATGTTTCTTTGTTTCCATAGTTAGGGGGACAGACAGGGGTATCTGTAACCGTCATTGTGAGTCCCACAGGGTGTAGTGCCTCCCCGGTGCCAGGGTAAAGGACATCACAGAGACCGTGCATTCTGCAGGGGGAAGGGAGTGAGCCAGAAATTGTGGTACACATCAGTACCAACGAATATGGAGGTCCTATGCTCAGACTTTCAGGTGCTAGGGACGAAGTTAAAAAGTAGGACCTTGAAATTAGTAATCTCTGGTTTACTCCCAATGCCACACGCCAGCAAAAGTACAAATAGGTCGATAAGAAGGATCAATGCGTGGCTTGAGGCGTGGTGCAGGAGAGAGGGCTTCTGATTCTCGGGGCATTGGGACCAGTTCTGGGGCAGGAGACACCTATTCAAAAGGGACGGCTTACACCTCAACAGAACTGGGACCAATGTCCGCGCGGGGAGGATCATTCATGTGGTTGGGGAAGGTTTAGACTACATTGGCTGGGTGGGTGGGCACCGGCATACAGCAGTAGAAAAGAGGAATAAGGTGCATACATGAGTGGGAGTGTTGGATAGTACTAGAGAAGGAAGTAGTACCATATTAGATAGGAGCAGAGCAGGAAGGACTACGAGGGATACAAAGTCAGGGTTAGAATGCATGTATGTAAATGCACAAAATGTGGTGTCTAAGGTTGGTGAGCCACAAGCACGATTAGCCTTGTGGGAATATGATGTAGCGGCAATAGGAAATATGGCGTAAAAATGGTGAGGAATGGGTGCTTAATATTCACAGATACTGTTAGGTATGGAAGAACTCCACAAGACTGAGTACTGTCAGCTAAAACTGATGTCACCTTAGTCTCTTTAATACAACTCCAGAGTGCCTATGCAGCATGGCAGCCAACCTTTTATACTCTCTTGCACGAGGTGTGCAGGTGACTCTTGGGCCTCCAACAGTTACGCCCTCTGGTGGTAAGTCTCACACAATTACAATGTTTACATACATAACAGATACAAGGTGTTCAGAAAAGATAGGGAAGGTAAAAAAGGAGGTGAGGTGGCAGTACTGATAAGGGAAGACATTGTAATGTTGAAAAAAGAGGATGTCCTTGAGTGGGCAAGGACAGAATCCATTTGGTTAGAGTTGAGAAGCAAAAAGGGCATGATCACGCTATTGAGAGTATTCTATAGGCCTCCAAATAGTGAGAGCAAACCTGCAGAGAACTCAGAGATGAGCAAGAACTCGAGGGCTAGATTTTCGGCTTTTCTCAATTTGGAGCGGTAAAATTTGCGTCCGAGAACTGTCTGTGCTTCAGTCATCAAAACTGGGCAGCTGGGCCCTGAGTGTGGGGCGCAGCACTGAGGGAGGCATTGCACACCTATCTTAGAGGGCTAAGCTGGCTGAGCAAACGAAAATCCCGAGCTAAACAGCCAACCTGGGAGAGAGACCTGGCAAGAAAAAAACACCAAAAACATTCCCAAAACATAGCTCACACCACCACAACATAAATCGCAAAAAAAATTGAAAGAAAAAACAATCACACTTACCTGAGTTCGGCATTATTTACCTCACTGCAGCCGGTATATGTTGTACTGCCCGTTTTCATAGGCGGTCCCAGCAGGGCATACGGGTCGGGCGTGACTCAAAAAGCGAGTCGGTATCACAACCAGGGGCATTGCACACTGGATCATAAGAACATAAGAAAAAGGAGCAGGAGTAGGCCACCTGGCCCCTCGAGCCTGTTCCGCTATTTAATAAGATCATGCCTGATCCGATCATGGACTCAGGTCCACTTCCCTGCCCATTCTCCGTAACTCTTTATTCCATTATCGCTCAAAAATCTGTCTATCTCCACCTTAAATATATTCAATGACCCAGCCTCCACAGCTCTCTGAGGCAGAGAATTCCACAGATTTACAACCCGCTGAGAGAAGAAATTCCTCCTCATCTCAGTTTCAGATGGGCGGCCCCTTATTCTGAGACTATGTCCCCTAGTTTTACTTTCCCCTATGAGTGGAAATATCCTCTCTGCATCCACCTTGTCCAGCCACCGCATTATTTTATAAGTTTCAATAAGATCACCTCTCATTCTTCTGAACTCCAATGAGTAGAGGCCCAACCTACCGTCATAAGTCAACCCCCTCATCCCTGGAATCAACTGAGTGAACCTTCCCAATGCAAATATATCCTTCCTTCAATATAGAGACCAAAACTGTACGCAGTACTCTCGGTGTGGCCTTACCAATACCCTGTACAGTTGTAGCAGGACTTCTCTGCTTTTATACTCTATCCCCCTCGCAATAAAGGCTAACATTCCATTTGCCTTCCTGATTGCTTGCTGTACCTGCATACTAACTGTTTGTGTTTCATGCACAAGGACCGCCGGGTCTCTCTGTACTGCAGCACTTTGCAATTTTTCTCCATTTAAATATAATTTGCTTTGCTATTTTTTCTGCCAAAGTGGATAACCTCACATTTTCCCACATTATACTCCATCTGCTCAACTCTTCCTGGCGGTACAGTTCCGCACCGCCGCAAAACCGGCCCCGATAACCCCCGCAGGCCACTGGAAGCTGTCCGCCAGCTCAGAAGAGCTCACCGCTGCCATTGCCGACTCTCCGGGGCAAAAACAGAAGCGGACATCACCAAAAAATCCGCCCCATAGAGTGGTGATATTGGGGGACTTTAGTTACCCAAATTTCAATTGGGATAATGTTAGAGTAATGGGAAAGGAGGGGGAGGAATTTCTGAAATGTGTTCAGGAGGACTTCCTTCACCAATATGTTCTCTGCCAACTAGGAAGGAGGCATTGCTGGATCTGGTGCTGGGGAATGAGGCGGGCCAATTGGACCAAGTGTCGGTGGGAGAACACTTGGGTAAGAGTGATCAACGTATCACAAGGTTTTGATTTGTAATGGAGAAGAGCAGGAAATGATCTAAAGTGGAACTTGTAAAGTGGAAGAGCACTAACTTCAATGGGATGAAGGGGATCCAGCCAGGGTAAAATGGAACCAAAGATTGACAGGAAAAACTAACGGAACAAAAGGTGATCTTTAAGGAGGAGCTGTTTCAGGTACAGGCGAGGTTTATTCCGAGAGGGAAAGGTTGGGTGAACCAAAACCAGGGCTCCTTGGACGGCGAGGGAGATCGGGAATATGCTAAAACAAAAAAAGAAGTTGTATGATGCATGTCAGGTGAATTCTTCAAGCGAGAACCAGGCCAAAGACAATAAGTTGAGAGGGGATAATGCTGGAAATCTCAGCAGGTCAGGCAGCATCTGTGGAAAGGAAGCAGAGTTAACGTTTAGGGTCGATGACCTTTCGTCAGAACGTTGAGCGGGGAAATGAGGAAACTAAGACTGGCAACGACAGAACATGAGAATAAAATAGTGGTTAACATAAAAGAGAACCTAAAATCTTCTACCAGCATGTAAATAGTAAGTGAGTAGTAAGAGACGGGGTGGGGCCTATTGGGAATAAAGAAGGTGATATATGCTTAGAGGTGCCAGGCAAGGCACCCAGTTATCTCCCAGTTATGCCCAGCTTGTAGCCAGGTCTCAGTGATGGTCACTACGACATTCCTTTAAGCTGAATTTGCCCTTCTAATTCGCGTGTTTTACTTCTCATGCTGCGTGCATTAGTATCGACTTTTAATTGGGTAACAGACCCTACCCTGCCCTTGTGATGCTTTTAACACACATTTCAACTGCACGCCTTATTTTTATCCCTTCTGGAGTAATTTTATCAGTTATTTTGTGGTTGCCTGTATTTGTTTCTGAACCTGAATTGGTTTTATTTCTGCCTGAGCCTCCTCCCCTCCCTTTCCCCCCACCCCCGCCCCTTAATTGATTTAAAGTCCTTTCTACAGTCTCTAATTATTTTTTTCACTCGGACCTTGGAATAGAAGGATGCTCGACAAAGAGGAGTGGGAGGAGGCTTGTGGAGAGTAGAAGCCACTTGGGCCAAATGGCCTATTTCTGTGCTGTAAATTCGATGTAATTCTGTGCAGTTCTGTACACCGGAAGTTTGAAGTCACAATTCCACTGGAATCAGAGAATTTTACAGCACAGAAGGAGGCCAATTCTTTCTTTGTGCCTTCGCTAGCTCTTTGAAAATGCTGTCCAATTTAGTCCCGGGATATTCTTTCAAGAGATATCACAGCGCCTAAGTGCTCTCATCAAAGATTGAACAAGCTGGGGCTCTTTTCTCTGGAAAAGAGACTTTGAGGAGAACATAGAAACATAGAAATATAGAAAATAGATGCAGGAGTAGGCCATTCGGCCCTTCGAGCCTGCACCACCATTCAATAAGATCATGGCTGATCATTCACCTCAGTATCCCTTTCCTGCTTTCTCTCCATAGCCCTTGATCCCTTTAGCCGTAAGGGCCATATCTAACTCCCTCTTGAATATATCCAATGAACTGGCATCAACAACTCTCTGCATTAGGGAATTCCACAGGTTAACCACTCTCTGAGTAAAGAAGTTTCTCCTCATCTCAATCCTAAATGGCTTACCCCTTATCCTTAGACTGTGACCCCTGGTTCTGGACTTCCCCAACATTGGGAACATTCTTCCTGCATCTAACCTGTCCAGTCCTGTCAGAATTTTATCTGTTTCTATGAGATCCCCTCTCATCCTTCTAAACTCCAGTGAATACAGGCCCAGTTGATCCAGTCTCTCCTCATATGTCAGTCCGGCCATCCCGGGAATCAGCCTGGTGAACCTTCGCTGCACTCCCTCAATAGCAAGAACGTCCTTCCTCAGATTAGGAGACCAAAACTCAACACAATATTCCAGGTAGGGCCTTGGTGAGTAAGACCTCCCTGCTCCAATACTCAAGCCCCCTAGCTATGAAGGCCAACATACCATTTGCCTTCTTCACCGCCTGCTGTACCTGCATGCCAACTTTCAATGACTGATGTACCATGACACCCATGTCTCGTTGCACCTCCCCTTTTCCTAATCTGCCGCCATTCAGATAATATTCTGCCTTCGTGTTTTTGCCACCAAAGTGGATAACCTCACATTTATCCACATAATACTGCATCTGCCATGCGTTTGCCCATTCACCTAACCTGTCCAAGTCACTCAGCAGCCTCTTAGCGTCCTCCTCACAGCTCACACCGCCACCCAGTTTAGTGTCATCTGCAAACTTGAAGATATTGCACTCAATTCCTTCATCCAAACTATTGGTGTATATTGTAAAGAGCTGGGGTGTTGAAATGCTTCCACCAACCTTTCAGGCAGTGAATTCTAGATTGCGATTAATCTCTGCGTAAAATAATGCATCCTCATGTCGCCTTTGGTTCTTTTGCCATACTTCTGTAACCATCCCTACCCAGCTCCATGGAGGGGTATGAGCGCACCTAGTAGCACTATCTATAATCACCATTGAACCTGTTTTTCTGACTCTGGCTTTTCCCTTCCTTTCCCCCCTTCGTCCCACCATTGGTGGCCATGCCTTCAACCATCGAGGCCCCATGGGAGTCGAGGGATATGGGGATTTGGTGGGAAAGTGGAGTTGAGATCGAAGATCAGCCATGATCTTATTGAATGGCGGAGCAGGCTTGAAGGGCCGTATGGCCTACTCCTGCTCCTAGTTCTTAAGTTCTTATGCTTTGGAATTCCCTCCCTAAACCTCCTTTAAGGTTCTTCTATTAACACTCACCTCTTTAACCAAGCTCTTGGTCACCTCTCCTGAATCTCTCTTCTTTTTCCTGTATGGCCCTTTGTCCATTTTCCTCCTGCCCTCTGTGAAGCACCTTGGGATGTTTTTCCGCGTGAAACGACGTTACATCGATACAAGCTGTTTGCTACGAGCACGCTGATTCTGTGATCCTGCAGCGGTAACAGGTTGAAATGGGCCTTACCACCAATGCAAATATTTATTGGTGCACCAGCGCCCCTCCCCCATTGGCTGAGTTACTGTTGTATTTGTCTCCATCAAACAGTTTCATTCACAAACTCTTTACAAAGGGCATGGGGAAGGTGGAGCTGGGGTTGAAGATCAGCCGTGATCTTATTAAATGGAGTAGCAGGCTCGAGAAGCCTACTCCTGCTCCTAATTCTCATGTGTTTCTGTTCTGTCTCTATGGTAACCCCAGTTGATATTTGGCCGCCTGTTGATTCTGTTTGAAGTATGTCTTTTGGTGTTTGTCTTTTGCAAACAGTCATTGCATTCCAGGCAGCAGATGAACTGAACCTTTTTTTTTTGAATGTTTTTCTGCCGGTTGTGTTCTGATTATTTTTCCGTTCCACTTTTTAATTTCACGACCCTGAGGATTATGCTCCGTTGGTTAATGCTGTTTCTATGTGGCCTAGTCATCGCACCAGGTAACTATTTCTGGTTCGTTTCCACAGACAGAAGATTGCGGTTATATTGCAGTGGGTTCAGAACTGCGGACTAATGCAGAGTTCGTAGCGGAGAAAGTTCAAAGGGGCCAGAATGATGCAGGACAATTTCTTAGAATCGTCACAAACTGGCTGGTGCAAAGCAAGGCCAGAGCTGGATAATTATGGAGCCACTTGCCAGCTCATTCGGTGGCTGGGTGTAATACTGAACTGGGCGGCCTACTCGAGCCACAGATTCGATTCCCAGTCACGGCTGAGCGAGCTGGGGATGGATGGGCAGCCTGCTGAATCCCAGGCCAGGGAGGGGGGATGGTAGAGAGAGTTGGGAGATTGGGGAGACAGAGGATAGGTGGAGAGAGAAGGGAGAGAGAGGGAGAGGTGAGGGGGTGAGAGAGGTGGGAGAGAGAGTGAGAGAGGGACAGAGAGCTTGGAGAGAGTGGGGCAGGGAGTTGGAGGGGGAGACGGGGGAGAAGGGGTAGAGAGTAGGGGAGAGAGAGTGGGGGAGGGAGACGGCGGGGAGGAAGAAGGGAGTGAGAGGAAAGGGAGACAGGGGAAGGGAGAGGGGGAGGGGAGAGAGAGGGGGTGGAAGAGAGAATAGGGGGAGAGAATAGGGAGGAAGGGGAGAGGGGTGGGAGAGAAAGAAGGGGGCGAGGGAGGGAGAGAGAGATGGAGGGGGATAGAGAGGGGGAGGGGGAAGGAGGGGGAGGGAGAGAGAGGGGTGAGAGGGGGAGCGAGGGGAGAGAGGTTGGAAGGGGAGAAAGAGGGTGGGGAGGGAGGGAGATATGGGGAGGGGGAGAGAGGGGCAGAGATTGAAAGAAGGGGTGAAACCGGAGAGAGAGGGCGAGGGGAGCAAAAGAAGAGGTGAAGCGAAGGAGGGGAGGGAGTGGGGAGAGATCGGTGAGGGGGGGATAGGAGGGATGGAGGATGGGGATTTCGGCAGCAATTAGGTAATGATCGGAGGATACATTATCCGGGGGGGTGTAGGATGGTTATAACTTTCTATTTTATAGCGTAATCAGAGGTAACATCAACCAAGCGTTTAAACTTTTCTCACAATTAAGGTTATTAATATTAAAATACAACAAGTTTGCAGATACCTATGCTCACAACCTTAATTAGAAGTGCAACTCAAAACTCAGAATGGCCAATTATGATCGGCATCCTGCATGGACTGTCTTGGGTCTGTCTGTGGAATGTCTATGGAATGTCTGTGGATTGTCTGTGGATTGTCTCTGGTCTGTCTAGAACATAAGAACATGGAGTCGGCCATTCGGCCCCTCGAACCTGCTCCGCCATTCACTAAGATCATGATTGATCATCAACCTCAACTCCATTTTCCCGCCTGATCTCCATATTCCGTGATTCCCCAAGACTCCTAAAATTTATCGATCCCTGTCTTGAATATACTCAATGACTCACCAATTACAGCCCTCTGGGGCAGAGAATTCCAAAGATTCACCACCCTCTGAGTGAAGAAATTCCTTCTCCTCTCTGTCGTAAATGACTGACCCCTTATCACCTAGACTATGCCCCCTAGTTCTAGACACTCCAGCCTGGGGAAATAACCTTTCAGCTTCTACCCTGTCAATCCCTTTCGGAATCTTGTATGTTTCGATGAGATCACCTCTCATTCTTCTAAACTCCAGAGCGTATAGGCCCATTCTACACAAAATTGCCCCCCGCCGACTGTCTCTGGTCTGTCTCTGGACTGTCTGTGGTCTGTCTGTGGTCTGTCTGTGGTCTGTCTGTGGTCTGACTGTAAACTGTCTCTGGTCTGTCTCTGGTCTGTCTGTGGTCTGTCTGTGGTTTGTCTGTGGTCTGTCTGTGGTCTGACTGTAGACTGTCTCTGGTCTGTCTCTGGACTGTCTGTGGTCTGTCTGTGGTCTGTCTGTGGTCTGACTGTAGACTGTCTCTGGTCTGTCTCTGGTCTGTCTGTGGTCTGTCTGTGGTTTGTCTGTGGTCTGTCTGTGGTCTGACTGTAGACTGTCTCTGGTCTGTCTCTGGACTGTCTGTGGTCTGTCTGTGGTTTGTCTGTGGTCTGTCTGTGGTCTGACTGTAGACTGTCTCTGGTCTGTCTCTGGACTGTCTGTCGTCTGTCTCTGGACTGTCTGTAGTCTGTACAAACAACTTTCCGGATATCAAACAACCTTCCGGATATAAAAGGGGTCAGAGGGTCGAGGAAGGAGGAGGAACTGAGGGAAATCCTTATTAGTTGGAAATTGTGTTGGGGAAATTGATGGGATTGAAGGCCGATAAATCCCCAGGGCCTGATGGACTGCATCCCAGAGTACTTAAGGAGATGGCCTTGGAAATAGCAGATGCATTGACAGTCATTTTCCAACATTCCATCGACTCTGGATCAGTTCCTATCGAGTGGAGGGTTGCCAATGTAACTCCACTTTTTAAAAAAGGAGGGAGAGAGAAAACAGGGAATTTTAGACCGGTCAGCCTGACCTCAGTAGTGGGTAAAATGATGGAATCAATTATTAAGGATGTCACAGCAGCGCATTTGGAAAGAGGTGACATGATAGGTCCAAGTCAGCATGGATTTGTGAAAGGGAAATCATGCTTGATAAATCTGGAATTTTTTGAGGATGTTTCCAGTAGAGTGGACAAGGGAGAACCAGTTGATGTGGTACATTTGGACTTTCAGAAGGCTTTCGACAAGGTCCCACACAAGAGATTAATGTGCAAAGTTAAAGCACATGGGATTGGGGGTAGTGTGCTGACATGGATTGAGAACTGGTTGTCAGACAGGAAGCAAAGAGTAGGAGTAAATGGGGACTTTTCAGAATGGCAGGCAGTGACTAGTGGGGTACCGCAAGTTTCTGTGCTGGGGCCCCAGCTGTTTACACTGCACATTAATGATTTAGACGAGGGGATTAAATGTAGTATCTCCAAATTTGCGGATGACACTAAGTTAGGTGGCAGTGTGAGCTGCGAGGAGGATGCTATGAGGCTGCAGTGTGACTTGGATAGGTTAGGTGAGTGGGCAAATGCATGGCAGATAAAGTATAATGTGGATAAATGTGAGGTTATCCACTTTGGTGGTAAAAACAGAGAGACAGACTATTATCTGAATGGTGACAGATTAGGAAAAGGGGAGGTGCAACGAGACCTGGGTGTCATGGTACATCAGTCATTGAAGGTTGACATGCAGGTACAGCAGGCGGTTAAGAAAGCAAATGGCGTGTTGGCCTTCATAGCGAGGGGATTTGAGTACAGGGGCAGGGAGGTGTTGCTACAGTTGTACAGGGCCTTGGTGAGGCCACACCTGGAGTATTATGTACAGTTTTGGTCTCCTAACTTGAGGAAGGACATTCTTGCTATTGAGGGAGTGCAGCGAAGGTTCACCAGACTGATTCCCGGGATGGCGGGACTGACATATCAAGAAAGACTGGATCAACTGGGCTTGTATTCACTGGAGTTCAGAAGAATGAGAGGGGACCTCATAGAAACGTTTAAAATTCTGATGGGTTCAGACAGGTTAGATGCAGGAAGAATGTTTCCAATGTTGGGGAAGTCCAGAACCAGAGGGCACAGTCTAAGGATAAGGGGTAAGCCATTTAGGACCGAGATGAGGAGAAACTTGTTCACCCAGAGAGTGGTGAACCTGTGGAATTCTCTACCACAGAAAGTTGTTGAGGCCAATTCACTAAATATATTCAAAAAGGAGTTAGATGTAGTCCTTACTACTAGGGGGATCAAGGGGTATGACGAGAAAGCAGGAAGGGGGTACTGAAGTTGCATGTTCAGCCATGAACTCATTGAATGGCAGTGCAGGCTAGAAGGGCCGAATGGCCTACTCCTGCACCTATTTTCTATGTTTCTATGTTTCTATGTCTCTGGTGTGTCTGTCGTCTGTCTCTGGACTGTCTGTCGTCTGTCTCTGGTCTGTCTGTAGTCTGTCTCTGGACTGTCTCTGGTCTGTCTCTGGACTGTCTCTGGACTCTCTGTCGTCTGTCTCTGGACTATCTGTGGTCTGTCTGTGGTCTGTCTCTGGTCTGTCTCTGGTCTGTTTCTGGACTCTCTGTCGTCTGTCTCTGGACTATCTGTGGTCTGTCTGTGGTCTGTCTGTGGTCTGTCTGTGGTCTGTCTCTGGTCTGTCTCTGGACTGTCTCTGGACTCTCTGTGGTCTGTCTGTGGTCTGTCTGTGGTCTGTCTCTGGACTGTCTCTGGACTCTCTGTAGTCTGTCTGTGGTCTGTCTCTGGTCTGTCTCTGGACTGTCTCTGGACTGTCTCTGGTCTGTCTCTGGTCTGTCTCTGGACTGTCTGTGGTTTGACTGTGATCTGTCTGTAGTCTGTCTCTGGACTGTCTGTCGTCTGTCTCTGGACTGTCTGTCGTCTGTCTCTGGTCTGTCTGTAGTCTGTCTCTGGTCTGTCTGTAGTCTGTCTCTGGACTGTCTGCAGTCTGTCTCTGGTCTATCTGTAGTCTGTCTCTGGACTGTCTGTCGTCTGTCTCTGGACTGTCTGTAGTCTGCCTCTGGACTGTCTGTCGTCTGTCTCTGGTCTGTCTGTAGTCTGTCTCTGGACTGTCTAACGTCTGTCTCTGGACTCTCTGTCGTCTGTCTCTGGTCTGTCTCTGAACTGTCTCTGGTCTGTTGTGGTCTGTCTCTGGTCTGTCTCTGGACTGTCTCTGGACTGTCTCTGGTCTGTCTCTGGTCTGTCTCTGGACTATCTCCGGTCTGTCTCCTCAAACTTAACAAAATATCCGTGCCCGAATGTAGCAAGACCTAGACGACATTCAGGCTTGGGCTGATAAGTGGCAAGTAGCATTCGCGCCACAAGTGGCAAGCAATGACCATCTCCACTAAATGAGATTCTAATCACTGCCCCTTGACATTCAGCGGCATTACCATCTCCAAATTCCCCACCATTAAGATCCTGGGGGTCACCATTGACCAGAAACTTAACTGGACCCGCCATATAAATACTGTGGCAACAAGAGCAGGGTATTCTGCGCTGAGTGCCTCACCTCTGGACACCCAGCACAGACACGATGGGCCGAATGGCCCCCTTCTGTGCCATAGATTTCTATGATTCTATGGCCTAGAAATTCGTGGCTGCCAAAAATGGTGGTGCTAGCTGGACCAAAAAATTGGTGCTGGAGACTAATTATCATTAGCGCAGCGCTAAACTCCGTGTACCGTCCTGTTGGTGACATTGAACTGAGCAGAAGGCCCCCAATATGGTGTGGCTAAGCAGCATTGCTGCTTCAACAGCCTCTGAGAACGAGACTGATATTTCACAAAGCATTGTAGGATTCTTAAAATAGCAATGCCTTGTGAAATGATAAACATAAAAATGACGTAAAAATTTACAGTGGGCGAAATTCGGCACTAACTTTTAAAAGTTTGAAAAGTTAGCCCCAGGCACAAACGATTCTGAACTTAAGCTAAATTGGGCTTTAGCACCCGAGGAAGGAAGGGGGTGGTAAATGAGGTGGTAATGACCTCAGTTGGGCATTGCAGGGGCAGTGATTACAGAGTGTTACCCAATTTCAGATGTGTTGTATTCAGCAATCATCCTTCAATCCTGCACACTGGTTGATTCCAGCTCTTAAAGGGGAGGTAATATCCAGCTGCAGCTGCTCATTTTCAGCTTTGCTGTACTTGAGTCACAGCTCTGAGCAACCGAGAGAATCTTGGGGGATGGCTGATGCAGATCCTGCTGCGAGGGAGAGGGTCATGCGGTTCAACAATGTGACATTGGAGACATTGGTGGGGGCAGTGGAAAGAAGGATGGAATCGCTGTTGCCTGCATCTGTAGGAGGCCAGCGCCACAGGTCTTCAGGGCGATGTGGCGAGAAGTGGCCGAGGAGGTGTCGGCCAGCACTGTGGTGGACAAAACCCTGACATAGTGCCGCAAGAGTTCAATGACCTCAATCAGGTGGTGAAGGTGAGTACTTGCTTCCACACCTCCTGCATACCAGCGTCTGAACCTCAGTCTGTGCACACTGAGCAAACCATCACTCCCCCACCACTCCTCCATCACTCCCCCATCACTCCCCCACCACTCACCCACCCAGTCTCTGAACCTCAGCCTGTGCACACTGAGCAAGCCATCACTCCCCCGTCACTCCCCCACCCAGTCTCTGAACCTCAGTCTGTGCACACTGAGCAAGCCATCACTCCCCCGTCACTCCCCCACCACTCCTCCATCGCTCCTCCACCACTCACCCACCACTCCCCCACCCAGTCTCTGACCCTCAGTCTGTGTACACTGAGCAAACCATCACTCCCCCACCACTCACCCACCACTCCCCCACCACTGCCCCACCCAGCCTCTGAACCTCAGTCTGTGCAAATCACCACTCCCCCACCACTCATCCACCAAACATGTGCAGCTACTCACATCCTCATCTTGCCTACATTCACAGCTATTTGACCATGGTAGGCATATCTCCCACCTACAAAGCTGGACTCTTGCTCACACAAGCTTCTTTCTTTTGCAGGCCAAGATGGCACATAATCGGAGGGAGCAGCAAAGGATTGTAGGGGGTGAACCTCAGTGGTAGGAACCGTCTGACCTGGAGGAGTGAGTGCTGCGGCTCATTGGCCCACAGGTGGTGGGCGCCGTGGCCGGCGGAGACGTTGACCCCACTGGGGGCAACAATGGTATCTTTATCCCCTCTTCTTTTCTCATCCCACTTCCTTGTCAAACCGGAAGGCTTTGTCACTTTGCACCTCTTAATACTGTCTGCCTTCCTTGCTCCATTCCTGTTCCCCTGCCCTCACGCGAGTCTTGCGCCATTTATGCTTTCAGATAATCAGCGAGCAGGTGACCAGCCTGTCCCTGAGCCCCCGCAGCACAGTCAGGAGGGAGAGGAGGAGGAGGAGCAGGAGGAGCCAAGCACTGCGTCAATGCATCTCTCTCCCCACAGGCACCAGCTCAGAGACTTGCACTACGCGGTCCTCAGAGGTTCGGTTAGTAGAGGGGTCTGCAGTGGGTGATGCACCGGGGCCTAGCAGGTTGCTGCAAGGTGAAGGGGAAAGGGAATATCGGGAGCCAGCTCCCCGGAGGGAGAGTTCGCGCTGGAGTTCTGCTGTACAGGACTCAGATGAGGACCTCAATGGGGAGGCATACACACAAAGGGTGATGGCCATGCATACCGACATGATAGGTGCAATGGCACAGGGGCCCGAGAGCCTCTTTGTAATGGTAAGGAGCATGGAGGAGTCTGCCTCCCATGTTGTACAGAGCTGTGCGCACACCATGGAGCCCATCATTTCCAGTCTGCAGGCGATGGTGGACTCCCAGATGGATCAAATGACGTGCATCATGGGCGATGTGGCAGCTTCCATTGCAGCGCAGGTTGGAAGCAACGCAATGTCTTGGTGCTGTGACGCAGACAATGGTTGGTGCCATCGAGTCTCAGACTGCTCTCATGCAGTCTCAGCTGGATGCCATGTGTGCTTCCGTTGCCCCCATCGCCGCTGGGTCCACCACAGTCCACCGGGGATCTCACGGCGTTGCAGCAGCCCAGTAATCTGTGCTCCAGCAGATTGTTGGGGATGCTGAGGTGCTACCCCGGGGGAGTGGCAGTGGGTCAGTGGAGCGGGAACGTGCTGTCCTCTCTCAGGATGTCAGCATTCCTGATCCCACCACTGCCACTCCGCCATTGCACTTGTCGCTGCCTGTCACCCAACCAGCCCAGGCTCCGCCGTCCGGCCTGAGGTGGTGCAGTCTACAGCTGGGCCTTCCAGGCCCAGAGCTGGTCGAGGGCGTCCTGCAAGGCCATCTGTATCTCTGGGTCCGACTCACAGCAGCCTTCTACCTGTCATGCTGCAGCCACAGGGGACACAGTGCGGAGGAGTTAAGAACATAAGAAATAGGAGCAGGAGTAGACCATTTGGCCAATTGTAGAATAGTTAAACCAAAGAGGGGATATAAGGAAATGCAGAGGCGTAAATCATAAATACATTTGTGCTTTATGGTATTGTTAATTGTTATTACATAAATTCTAATTGGAATGTTTCATCTTTGCTGGCCCCTCTCATTTCAGTTTTGGGGCTTTGATATGGAAGGGCAAATTGAGGTATTGATGGGGATGTTCAGAGGAAATGGTAAGTGGGATGGAATTCACTGCAACCGAGGTCTGATGAGACGGTCGCGGACCGCCTTTCCAGAATCCGATTGTTTGCCTGCCTCCTCCGTCACTGGTGTTGCTGCTCCTGCTATTCCTCGTCCTCCTCCTCCTCCGCCTCCTCCTCTTCATTCTCCTCCTGAGGTGGTAGAGCTAGGCCTGGTGGCAATGGCTGCGCACTCATGATGGCCAGGTCGTGCAGCATGCAGCAGACGACGACAAATTGGGACACCCGCTCATCCGAATACTGGAGGGCTCCTCGCCAACGGTCAAGGCGGCTGAACCATCGCTTCAGCACTCCGATGGTCTGCTCAGTGATGTTCCTGGTGGCGGCGTGGCTCTTGTTGTATGAGAGCTGGGCAGGAGTGGTGGGGTCGCGGAGGGGAGTCACGAGCCAGGTGGAGAGCGGATAGCCCTCGTCTCCCAAGCTGTGCCGGCTGGCGCAGGGTGATGACATCGTGGCTGTTGCCAGGGCATCGGGCATTGGCGGTGAGGATTCTGTGTGTGTGGTCGCACACCAATTGCAGATTCAGTGAGTGGTAGCATTTGCGGTTACAGAATACCTGAGGATTGTTAAGCGGTGCCTGCAAGGCCGACGTGGGTGCAGTCAATGGCGCCCTGCACCATGGGGAAGCCACATGCTCACTCCAGCTGCTTCTCTCTGGTCATGGTCAGGTAGTCCCTCCTCCTTCTGCACAGAGCATCTGTGACCTCGCGGCTGGAGCAATGGACGGCACACTGGGAGATGTTGGAGATGCCTTGTGTTGCACCCTGGAAGGATCCATTGACCTAGAAATTGAGCGCGATGGTGACCTTGACGACCACTGAGAGAGCCATCCTCACCCTGGTCTGAGGCTCGAGGTCTGGTTGCAGCAGGAGGCAGAGCTCTGTGACAAATATGATGTGATTGGGATTATGGAGACGTGGCTCCAGGATGATCAGGGCTGGGAACTCAACATCCAGGGGTATTCAACATTCAGGAAAGATAGAATAAAAGGAAAAGGAGGTGGGGTAGCATTGCTGGTTAAGGAGCAAATTAAGGCAATAGTTCGGAAGGACATTAGCTTGGATGATGTGGAATCTATATGGGTAGAGCTGCAGAATACCAAAGGACAAAAAACGTTAGTGGGAGTTGTGTACAGACCTCCAAACAGTAGTAGTGATGTTGGGGAGGGCATCAAACATGAAATTAGGGGTGCGTGTAATAAAGGTGCAGCAGTTATAATGGGTGACTTTAATATGCACATAGATTGGGTTAACCAAACTGGAAGCAATACGCTAGAGGAGGATTTCCTGGAGTGCATAAGGGATGGTTTTTTAGACCAATATGTCGAGGAACCAACTAGGGGGGAGGCCATCTTAGACTGGGTGTTGTGTAATGAGAGAGGATTAATTAGCAATCTCATTGTGCGAGGCCCCTTGGGGAAGAGTGACCATAATATGGTGGAATTCTGCATTAGGATGGAGAATGAAACAGTAAATTCAGAGACCATGGTCCAGAACTTAAAGAAGGGTAACTTTGAAGGTATGAGGCGTGAATTGGCTAGGATAGATTGGCGAATGATACTGAAGGGGTTGACTGTGGATGGGCAATGGCAGACATTTAGAGACCGCATGGATGAACTACAACAATTGTACATTCCTGTCTGTCGTAAAAATAAAAAAGGGAAGGTGGCTCAACCGTGGCTATCAAGGGAAATCAGGGATAGCATTAAAGCCAAGGAAGTGGCATACAAATTGGCCAGAAATAGCAGAGAACCCGGGGACTGGGAGAAATTTAGAACTCAGCAGAGGAGGACAAAGGGTTTGATTAGGGCAGGGAAAATGGAGTACGAGAAGAAGCTTGCAGGGAACATTAAGACGGATTGCAAAAGTTTCTATAGATATGTAAAGAGAAAAAGGTTAGTAAAGACAAACGTAGGTCCCCTCCAGTCAGAATCAGGGGAAGTCATAACGGGGAACAAAGAAATGGCGGACCAATTGAACAAGTACTTTGGTTCGGTATTCACTGAGGAGGACACAAACAACCTTCCGGATATAAAAGGGGTCGGAGGGTCTAGTAAGGAGGAGGAACTGAGGGAAATCCTTATTAGTTGGGAAATTGTGTTGGGGAAATTGATGGGATTGAAGGCCGATAAATCCCCAGGGCCTGATGGACTGCATCCCAGAGTACTTAAGGAGGTGGCCTTGGAAATAGTGGATGCATTGACAGTCATTTTCCAACATTCCATTGACTCTGGATCAGTTCCTATGGAGTGGAGGGTAGCCAATGTAACCCCACTTTTTAAAAAAGGAGGGAGAGAGAAAACAGGGAATTACAGACCGGTCAGCCTGACATCGGTAGTGGGTAAAATGATGGAATCAATTATTAAGGATGTCATCGCAGTGCATTTGGAAAGAGGTAATATGATAGGTCCAAGTCAGCATGGATTTGTGAAAGGGAAATCATGCTTGACAAATCTTCTGGAATTTTTTGAGGATGTTTCCAGTAGAGTGGACAAGGGAGAACCAGTTGATGTGGTATATTTGGACTTTCAGAAGGCTTTCGACAAGGTCCCACACAAGAGATTAATGTGCAAAGTTAAAGCACATGGGATTGGGGGTAGTGTGCTGACATGGATTGAGAACTGGTTGTCAGACAGGAAGCAAAGAGTAGGAGTAAATGGGGACTTTTCAGAATGGCAGGCAGTGACTAGTGGGGTACCGCAAGGTTCTGTGCTGGGGCCCCAGCTGTTTACACTGTACATTAATGATTTAGATGAGGGGATTAAATGTAGTATCTCCAAATTTGCGGATGACACTAAGTTGGGTGGCAGTGTGAGCTGCAAGGAGGATTCTATGAGGCTGCAGAGCGACTTGGATAGGTTAGGTGAGTGGGCAAATGCATGGCAGATGAAGTATAATGTGGATAAATGTGAGGTTATCCACTTTGGTGGTAAAACCAGAGAGACAGACTATTATCTGAATGATGACAGATTAGGAAAAGGGGAGGTGCAAAGAGACCTGGGTGTCATGGTACATCAGTCATTGAAGGTTGGCATGCAGGTACAGCAGGCGGTTAAGAAAGCAAATGGCATGTTGGTCTTCATAGCGAGGGGATTTGAGTACAAGGGCAGGGAGGTGTTGCTACAATTGTACAGGGCCTTGGTGAGGCCACACCTGGAGTATTGTGTACAGTTTTGGTCTCCTAACCTGAGGAAGGACATTCTTGCTATTGAGGGAGTGCAGCGAAGGTTCACCAGACTGATTCCCGGGATGGCGGGACTGACCTATCAAGAAAGACTGGATCAACTGGGCTTGTATTCACTGGAGTTCAGAAGAATGAGAGGGGACCTCATAGAAACGTTTAAAATTCTGACTGGGTTAGACAGGTTAGATGCAGGAAGAATGTTCTCAATGTTGGGGAAGTCCAGAACCAGGGGACACAGTCTAAGGATAAGGGGGAAGCCATTTAGGACCGAGAGAGTGGTGAACCTGTGGAATTCTCTACCACAGAAAGTTGTTGAGGCCAATTCACTAAATATATTCAAAAAGGAGTTCGATGAAGTCCTTACTACTAGGGGAATCAAGGGGTATGGTGAGAAAGCAGGAATGGGGTACTGAAGTTGCATGTTCAGCCATGAACTCATTGAATGGCGGTGCAGGCTAGAAGGGCCGAATGGCTTGCTCCTGCACCTATTTTCTATGTTTCTATGTTTCTACCACGTCCTTGCTAAGGCCCAGCCTTCGAATACACTGTTCCTCAGTGAAATTGGTGTAGGCGAACTGCTGCCAGAATACCCTGGGAGGATAAGATCTCCTGTGACCAGCCCTGTTGGGCCTTCTCCTTCTGGCCACGTTTTGCTGCCTTTCTCTGTGCCTTTCTCCCTGCATTGCACCCAGCATTTCTTCCTGTATTTCTCTCTGCCTAAGCCGCCTCCAACGGTAACATCGGAGCAGGTGCCAACACAGCCCCCATGAAACGATTTAAATGTTATCCTTTCAAATCTGCCCTCAATGAAATACAGGAATGGTTAAGAGGCAGAACACTCCTTCTACCGAAAATCGTTCAAATCTGTCCCACAACAAGTCTGCCTATGTGTTAGTCCGACAAAAATTATTTCTAAAGGTGGCGCCTTTAAATTGTGCTCCTCCAGCCAACTCCCGACTGAAACTCGGCAGCTGAAGCTGGTGTGGTCAGCACCAGGCGGTAAGCGAGAGGGCACCACCGAATTTTTCTTCCGGGACGGTAAGGGCGTGCTGCGCATGGCAATGACATCATCATCGCCGGGAGCAGCCAAGTGGAGCGCTACCTCTTAGCACCTCCGCAAATCCCCAGGCCAATTTCACGGGGGTGTTATTCTCACCTCGCCCCCCCCACCCCCGCGCGTACTAACGGGGAGGTGCAAAGTGCCTTGAGTTCTGTCCCTGCAGTTTTTAGCCCTTTACAGCTCAACTTCCTTCTGAGAAAAAAATTAACATTAAAAAGAATTCCCAGATGGGAGTCCGGCTTTTAAAGCTGAATTCCCTTCCGCAGCTAAAAAAAAAATGGGAAAATGCTTCAGCACTAATGCAAAAGGCTTAGCAAGCCAGGGAAGGGACATCCAGGGTCTCGCGTGCAGCACTCCAGCTTTGTGCAGTGGGCCAACACTGCAAGACAGGCCCCCGACCCATAGGGGCCAGGAGTCCCTCCAGAAAGAAAGATGTGGGACCACATCACCGAGGCGGTCACCGCCAGCAGTGTCATCCATCACCTGGCTCCAATGCCCAAAGAAGCTTCATGATCTCAGAGCAGTAGTCGAGGTCAGTGAATGCATCTTCAAAAGCCGTCTCCTACCAACTGCACGACTAGCCTCACACACTGCTCAATGCACGGCTCCCCACCCCTCCCCCCCAATCACTCACCTACCAACAATGTGCACCACTCACAAGGCACAACGTCCATTGCTAGCTTCACCTCACCCCCTTGGAGGAGACGGTGCAGGCCATTCTTGGCAGGGGCATGGCTGAGCCCTTGGCCTGTGGTGGGACTGAAAAGATACAAGATGCTGGTATCCTCAGGCACTAACCTCCTTCTGGCATGCATTTCTTGCTTTCACACCCTCCCATCACCACAACTCCTCCCTTGTGCCTTCTTCATTTCACGCACCCAAAAATGCAGCCTGCCCAGCCAGTGGTTGACCAAGAAGAGGGACAGGACAGTGAAGGAGAGAAACAGAAACACCTTCACTGGATTCAACACTACCAGCCACCAATCCTCAAGGTCAACCAGCAAGGCCATTTGCAGTGCCCCCCAGTCTCCCCAACTGAATGTCAGCAGCCTTCCACCACTGGGGTAGCACTGCGTGACATAGAAACATAAACATAGAAACATAGAAAATAAGTGCAGGAGCAGGCCATTCGGCCCTTCGAGCCTGCACCAGCATTCAACATGATCATGGCTGATCAGGCAACTTTAGTACCCCATTCCTGCTTTCTCACCATACCCCTTGATCCCTTTAGCCGTAAGGGCCACATCTAACTCCCTTTTGATTATATCTAATGAACTGGCCTCAACAATTGTCTGTGATAGAGAATTCTCAGGTTAACAACTCTCTGAGTGAAGAAGTTTCTCCTCATCTCGGTCCTAAATGGCTTACCACTTATCCTTAGACTGTGACCCCTGGTTCTGGACTTCCCCAACATCGGGAACATTCTTCCTGCATCTAACCTGTCCAGTCCCGTCAGAATTTTACATGTTTCTATGAGATCCCCTCTCATTCTTCTAAATTCCAGTGAATATAAGCCGAGTCGATTCAGTCTTTCTTCATATGTCAGTCCTGCCATCCCGGGAATCAGTCTGGTGAACCTTTGCTGCACTCCCTCAATAGCAAGTATAGAAACATAGAAACATAGAAACATAGAAAATAGGTGCAGGAGTAGGCCATTCGGCCCTTCTAGCCTGCACCGCCATTCAATGAGTTCATGGCTGAACATGCTTTCTCGCCATACCCCTTGATCCCCCGAGTAGTAAGGACTACATCTAACTCCTTTTTGAATATATTTAGTGAATTGGCCTCAACAACTTTCTGTGGTAGAGAATTCCACAGGTTCACCACTCTCTGGATGAAGAAGTTTCTCCTCATCTCGGTCCTAAATGCCTTACCCCTTATCCTTATACTGTGTCCCCTGGTTCTGGACTTCCCCAACATTGGGAACATTCTTCCTGCATCTAACCTGTCTAAACCCATCAGAATTTTAAACGTTTCTATGAGGTCCCCTCTCATTCTTCTGAACTCCAGTGAATACAAGCCCAGTTGATCCAGTCTTGATAGGTCAGTTCCGTCATCCCAGGAATCAGTCTGGTGAACCTTCGCTGCACTCCCTCAATAGCAAGAATGTCCTTCCTCAGGTTAGGAGACCAAAACTGTACACAATACTCCAGGTGTGGCCTCACTAAGGCCCTGTACAACTGTAGCAACACCTCCCTGCCCCTGTACTCAAATCCCCTCGCTATGAAGGCCAACATGCCATTTGCTTTCTTAACCGCCTGCTGTACCTGCATGCCAACCTTCAATGACTGATGTACCATGACACCCAGGTCTCGTTGCACCTCCCCATTTCCTAATCTGTCACCATTCAGATAATAGTCTGTCTCTCTGTTTTTACCACCAAAGTGGATAACCTCACATTTATCCACATTATACTTCATCTGCCATGCATTTGCCCACTCACCTAACCTATCCAAGTCGCTCTGCAGCCTCATAGCATCCTCCTCGCAGCTCACACTGCCACCCAACTTAGTGTCATCCGCAAATTTGGAGATACTACATTTAATCCCCTCGTCTAAATCATTAATGTACAGTGTAAACAGCTGGGGCCCCAGCCCAGAACCTTGCGGTACCCCACTAGTCACTTCCTGCCATTCTGAAAAGTACCCATTTACTCCTACTCTTTGCTTCCTGTCTGACAACCAGTTCTCAATCCATGTCAGCACACTACCCCCAATCCCATGTGCTTTAACTTTGCACATTAATCTCTTGTGTGGGACCTTGTCGAAAGCCTTCTGAAAGTCCAAATATACCACATCAACTGGTTCTCCCTTGTCCACTCTACTGGAAACATCCTCAAAAAATTCCAGAAGATTTGTCAAGCATGATTTCCCTTTCACAAATCCATGCTGACTTGGACCTATCATATTACCTCTTTCCAAATGCGCTGCTATGACATCCTTAATAATTGATTCCATCATTTTACCCACTACCGATGTCAGACTGACCGGTCTATAATTCCCTGTTTTCTCTCTCCCTCCTTTTTCAAAAAGTGGGGTTACATTGGCTACCCTCCACTCGATAGGAACTGATCCAGAGTCAATGGAATGTTGGAAAATGACTGTCAATGCATCCACTATTTCCAAGGCCACCTCCTTAAGTACTCTGGGATGCAGTCCATCAGGCCCTGGGGATTTATCGGCCTTCAATCCCATCAATTTCCCCAACACAATTTCCCGACTAATAAGGATTTCCCTCAGTTCCTCCTCTTTACTAGACCCTCTGACCCCTTTTATATCCGGAAGGTTGTTTGTGTCCTCCTTAGTGAATACCGAACCAAAGTACTTGTTCAATTGGTCCGCCATTTCTTTGTTCCCCGTTATGACTGCCCCTGATTCTGACTGCAGGGGACCTATGTTTGTCTTTACTAACCTTTTTCTCTTTACATATCTATCAAAACTTTTGCAATCCGTCTTAATGTTCCCTGCAAGCTTCTTCTCGTACTCCATTTTCCCTGCCCAAATCAAACCCTTTGTCCTCCTCTGCTGAGTTCTAAATTTCTCCCAGTCCCCGGGTTCGCTGCTATTTCTGGCCAATTTGTATGCCACTTCCTTGGCTTTAATACTATCCCTGAGTTCCCTTGATAGCCACGGTTGAGCCACCTTCCCTTTTTTATTTTTACGCCAGACAGGAATATATAATTGTTGTCCTTCCTCAGATGAGGAGACCAAAACTGTACACCATATTGAAGTTGTCAGTAGTATATGCAAAGATACACACAAGACAATCACTAAGGGAATGCATACGGGTGATGAGTTGATTCCTTGATGTTGTAATGGATGGACTGATGTATAAATTTGGATTGGAAAGTTTGCTTTGTGGTAGCTTTTATTTCAGTATCACTGCCAAGAGGATGTTGCGATGGTCAGTTGTGGTCACTGGTACCGCAGGCAGATGATTCCAGCCCGAATATCCCGGCCACAAAGAGGTTGTCTGGGTTGCACCCTTCCTTCTGCTTCCTCCTCTTCTGTGTTCTCCTCTTCCCTCTGCGAGCGGATGCTGGAAACCTGAAATAAAAGCATAAAATGGTGGAAATGCACAGCAGATTAGGCATCTTGACCTGAGGTGTGAACTCTGTTTCTCTCTCCATGAATGTTGCCTGAGCTGCTGAGTATCTCCAGCATTTTCTGTCTTCTTAGAGGCCTTCCTTTACCATCCGAAACCCTGCAAGCATTCAGCAGCGCTCCCTGCACTCTTAAAAAAACTTCTAACATCTATTGCAGCAAGCCACTACTTCAATAAAATAAAAAAAATCTAGTCCAATATCTTAAATGCAAACTTACCTGAAAGATGTGTGTTGCTAACAGCACCTGTGTCAGTCTGCTGAATGCTGGTTTTTCATGGTGAGCTTCAGACCCAGCGCTGAACTCAACGCTAAGGTGCATGTTCGCTGAGGTGATGTTAAGTCGGAGTTGCAAGGCACCCTCTTTTAATTACATTTCCAGGGCCATCATGACTATTGGCAGTGCTAAAGCCCTCACCAAAATGGTGGCCGCAGAGTCCCGTGCCACAGAAGACCGCGAGAGTGCCGTCTGCCATTTTTAGACCTAATTGCGGCAAAAACTTGTGGCGGTAATGGGCCAATTTCTAGGCCTATGATCCCCCAAAGGCTTTTCACCACATGCAACGCACAAGTCAAATAGTGAGTGCAGCTCCAACAACAATCAAGAAGCTCAATATCATCCAGTACAAAGCAGCCCGTTTGATTGGCACCCCATCCACCACCTTAAACATTCACTCCCTCCACCACCGGCGCACCGTGGCTGCAGTGTGCACCAGCTACAAAATGCACTGCAGCAACTCACCAAGGCTTCTTCGGCAGCACCTCCCAAACCCGCGACCTCTACCACCTAGAAGGACGAGAGCAGCAGGCGCATGGGAACACCATTACTTCCACGTTCCCCTCCAAGTTACACGCCATCCTGACTTGGAAATATATCGACCGTTCCTTCATCGTCGCTGGGTCACAATCATGGAACTCCCTCCCTAACAGCATTGTGGGAGCACCTTCACCACACGGACTGCAGCGGTTCAAGAAGGTGGCTCACTACCACCTTCTCAAGGGGCAGTTAGGGATGGGCAATAAATGCTGATCTTACCAGCAACGCCCACATCCCAGGAACGAATAAAAGGAAAGATCTCTGCGCTCCTCCAATTCTGGCCTCTTGCGCATACCCAATTTTAATCACTCCACCATTGGCCGTCGTACCTTTACTCCTTCCCTAAACTCTACCCCTCTCTACCTCTCTCGCTCCTCCTTTGACGCTTTTAAAACCTACATCGTTGGTCAAATTTTGGTCACATGTCCTGATATCTCCTTATGTAGCTCCTGTGAAGCGCCTTGGGACGTTTTACTATGTTAAAGGTGCTATATAAATGCACGTTGTTGTTGTGTATGTGTAGTTACTGGAGATGTTTATGTTGATTACTAGAGATGTATGTTTTTTAATTATTCATGCATGGGGATGTAGGCGTCGCTGGCAAGGCCAGCATTTATTGCCCATCCCTAATTGCCCCTTGAGAAGGTGGTGGTGAGCCGCCTTCTTGAACTGCTGCAATCCGTGTGGTGACGTGCTCCCACACTGCTGTTAGGGAGGGAGTCCCAGGATTTTGACAGTGATTGCAGTAACGAATGTTCGAAGGTGCAGGCTGGGTGGGCCACAGGTCTTTTTCTCCTTCCACATTGTTCCTGAGTTTTATGTTTTCGCACCATTCTGTTTCCAGAAGCGAGTCAAGGGTCAGAATGCCCCAGCTTCACGCAGTTACCAATGACTGATTCTATTATCGGCACGGACCTGGTAGTGAGGCTCCTCCTGTACACAGGGAGGAACTCGAGCTGTGCCACCTTGATCAATGCCACCCACACCAGTCCGCTGGATGTCAACAAAAAGACCACCTTCCTTATCCATGGATACAGGCCATTTGGATCACCACCAAAGTGGTTGAATAAGATGATAGAGACTCTACAATTGGTAGATGACATGAACCTTATCATTGTTGACTGGAACAGGGGAGCAACCACCATTAATTATCCAGTTGCCGTTGCCAACTGCAAGAAAGTTGCCGACATTTTGGAACCAGTGATTGACAACATACGGGTAAGAATTTTTGTTTCGGTGTCAAAAGAATCCCTTTGGCTCAGTCAAAGTGACTATGATGGTTGTGTAAATATTGGATTTCTAGCAAGTCTTATGTATTACAACAATGACTATGCTCCAAAAGTACTTCATTGGCTGTAAAGCGCTTTAAGGCGTCCGGTGGTCGTAAAAGGCACTATATAAATGCAAGTCTTTCTTTTTGTGGTCTCGATCTCACCTTTTGGGGGACCTGCCAATGTTTGCTGAAGAAAATCCAAACCTTAGACCCTCTCTCCCCCAGTATCAGTTCAGAGAAATGTAGGTGTCTGTCCTATTACAAGAAACGCAGAGAATTAGCATGCAGGTACAGCAAGCAATGAGGAAGGCAAATGATATGTTGGCTTTTATTGCAAGCAGGTTTGGAGTACAAGAGTAAGGAAGTCTTGCTACAATTGTACAGGGCCTCGGTGAGACCACACCTGCAGTACTGTGCAGTTTTGGTCTCCTTATCTAAGGAAGGATATACTTGCCTTGGAGGTGGTGCAATGGAGGTTCAGTAGATTGATCCCTGGGATGAGAGGGCTGTTCTATGAGGAGAGATTGAGTAGATTGGGCCCATACTCTCTGGAGTTTAGAAGAATGAGAGGTGATCTCATTGAAACATATAACATTCTGAGGGAGATTGACAGGGTAGATGCTGAGAGGTTGTTTTCCCCTGGCTGGAGAGTCTAGAACCAGGGGGCACAGTCTCAGGGTAAGGGGCCGGCCTTTTAAGACTGAGATGCAGAGGAATTGCTTCACTCAGAGGGTTGTGAATCTTTGGAATTCTCTGCCTCAGAGAGATGCTGAGTCTTTGAGTTTATTCTAGACTGGACTGAGATCGATAGATTTTATGACTCGAGAGGAATTAAGGGATATGGAGCTAGAGCACGAAAGTGGAGTTGAGGTCGAAGATCAGCCATGATCTTATTGATTGCCAGAGCAGGCTCAAGGGGCCGTGTGGCCTACTCCTGCTCCTAATTCTTAAGTTCTTATGTTCTTATATTCTCAGAGCTCCTGAGTCTGGTTGTTAATGCACTGGAATAGAGTCCTGTCTTCTCTCCGTCAAGCAGCCACTTACAGTTTATTCATCCTGTAGGTGGGAAGTCTATCTGAATGGCATATACAGAGGTGGCAATTTCATGGAAACAGCACAGAGAGGAGACAGGAACTTTGTCTGGTCGCTTAACCCTTGGACGCAAGTAGGAAGTGGGCCTTTGAGAAACGTATGGCGGTGAAAGTGGGAAGACGGAAGAATGAATGGAATTACATATGAATATACGAATTAGGAGCAGGAGTAGGCCATTCAGCCTCACGAGCCTGTTCCGCCATTCAATAAGTTCATGGCTGATCCTCGACCTGAACTCCACTTTCCTGCCCGGTCCCTATATCCCTAGATTCCCGTAGAGCCCAAAAATTCCATCTATCTCAGCCTTGAATATACTCAGTGACTGAGCATCCACAGTCCTCTTGGGGAAGAGAATTCCAAAGATTCACAACTCTCTGAGTGAAGAAATTCCACCTCATCTATGAGTCGGAAGATTGGTGCTGATCAGTAAGCGTCTGACGCCTGGTGATCAAGTTGGAGAAGAGTGTCTTGATACTTTTATATTCACCTGTCCCAAAGAGCTTAACAGCCAATGAGGTACTTTTTGAAGTATAGTCACTGTTGTAATGTAGGAAACACAGCAGCCAATTTGCACACAGCAAGCTCCTACAAACAGGAAAGAGATAAATGATCGGATAATCTGTTTTGGGTAGTGTTGGTTGAGGAATAAAGGTTGGCCAGGACACGGGGGAGAACTCCTCTGCTCTTCTTCAAATAGTGCCATTGGATCTTTTACGTCCATCTAAGAGATCAGACGGTGCAATACATATAGCTCCACCCAGTGAACTACTGTGGTAATGCAGCCATTGCTGCTTACAACAATAAAGAGGGAACAGGTCACCTGACAGGTTCCTGAAGTTATCAGCCATCTTAAAGCCTGTGAGGTCGTACAGAAGATATCCTCGGTTTAATGTCTCATCCGAAAGACGACACTTCCAACAGTGCAGCACTCCCTCGGTATTGCACTGGGAGTGTCAGCCTAGATTTATGTGCTCAAGTCCCTGGAGCGGGACTTGAACCCACAACTTCTGACTCAGAGGCGAGAGAGAGCGCTACCCACTGAGCCACGGCTAAAAGGGGCACTGCGCCGATTTGGTGATGCCAGTTTTCAGGCAGTCATGGTTGTGGCAAAAGTATTTTGATAGACGCCATATTGGTCACAGGGAGAGGCTGTATCTGAGTGTGGCTTTAAAGCTCATGCCCTGGCCTCAGTTACAAATAACCAAATGTTAGCACCTCGGAAATGGAAAATACATCCCCAGAGTTACACTTAGAGAACTGCTCTGTGTTTACAGTGTTAAGATAATGGTTCCTTTCTGTTCATCGTCAATACTGTTTCTTCAGAAAAAAAGCAAAGGTTCCCTCGAATTGATTCATATGATCGGTGTGAGCCTCGGTGCACACATATCGGGCTTCGTTGGAAGTAGATTTCATGGGAAGATTGGACGAATAACCGGTGAGGAACATTAATCCATTTCTTTGGCAAAATTCTGCAGATGCTGCAAATCTGAAATACGGGTACAATCTCCGAAATCCGGAATCCTCGGAACCGAATCCAAATCCGTGCCAGGATTTTGGGTTTTGCCGGATTTCAGAAGTCGCCGCGGCCGGAATCCTACCCGATTTTGGATTTTGCCAGATTTTGGACCTCGTCGCCCGCCGATCCTCCGCTTCTCACCGCTCGCCGAAATGTCCGGTTTTCGGACAATTCCGGTTTTCAGAGTTCCGGATTCAGGACATTCACCTCTATAAACAGCAAATGCTGGAAATACTCAGCATCTGTGGAGAGAGAAACAGAGTTGACGTTTCAGGTTGGTAACCTTTCGTCAGAACTGGATAATGTTATGGATGTAACAGGTTTTAAGCACGTGCAGAGGTAGCACACCAGCCCTTTCATCTCCTCCCTTCCTGCCATCCGGGGCTTCAAACACTCCTTCCAGGTTAAGCTGCGATTTATTTGTAGTCCTTGCAATTTAGTATACTGTGGTCGCTGCTCACGGTGCGGTCTCCTCTACATTGGGGAGACCAAGCGTAGATTGGGTGACCGCTTTGCGAAACATTTCCGTTCAGTCCGTAAGTGTGACCCCGAGCTTCCGGTCGCCTGTCACTTTAATTCCCCGCTCCATTCCCACTCTGACCTCTCCGTCCTCGGCCACCTACACTGTTCCAACGAAGCTCAACGCAAGCTCGAGGAACAACACCTCATCTTTCGATTAGGCGCTTTACAGTATTCTGGACTCAAGATCGAGTTCAACAATTTCAGATCGTAACCACGGCTCCCATTTCCTCAGACAGCAGGTGCTGTTAATTGTCATGTATCTTACATTATTATATATAACTTTATCCTAACATGCTATACATGACTGTAATAAGATATGACCTGTAACTACCAGCATACCTTACCACCAGGGGTGCACTTGCAAGAGAGAGGTATGTAAGGAGAGGTCTCAGGCAAGTGCAGCAATCCAGAGCTGTGAAATAAAGGTGCAGGTCCAGAGTGACCTTGACTTCACTACATGCCTCATGTGAATCTGTACTGAGGGGGGAGGACTTCACATTAATGATCCTGTTGCCATTTATTCCTCCTCTAAGCTCATCTTTTGTGTCTTTACTTGTCCCATTACCATCTCCTTTTACCTCACACCATTGTCACTTTGTCATTTAATCACTCCTGTCTTCCACCCTATCACAGACCTTTCCTTTTGGTCTTCTTGTAAGGTCCTTACTCTACAGTATGAAACCACACGAGGCACATTCTGGTGACAAGGTCACTCTGTGACTTTAACTCTTTATTCACAGGACTCCAAAAAAAAGGACCCTGCGTGGGACCTCCCTTTTTATAGCTGTGTGATCAGGTAAGGAGTGTCTCCCACAAGTTCACCCCTTGTGGTCAAGGTGTGCATTTGGTTAAGTGTATACAGTAATACAGTGGTGTTACATTGTGGTTACATACATGACATCACCTCCCCCCCCCCCCCCCAAAGTCATATTGGGATCATAGGTTTAGTCTTTCAGGCGGTCTACGCTCCCTCGTGGAGCGCCGCAGTTGGGGCTCTGGTTCCTGGACACTGACGTGAGTTTCTGTCACCTGTGGTGATTCCGGCCTGTCCGGGCTGACCGCAGGGACTGTGCATTCTTCTGATTGCTCTTGTTGCTCGTTCACTGGCGGGTGTTGTGAGCTCCATCTCATGGTCATCTTCAGGTTCCTCTGTGTCGATGCTGAACCTTTTTTTTACTTGGTCCAGATGCTTACGGCATATCTGACCATTGTTGAGTATTGCCACGATGACCCTATTCCCCTCTTTGTCAATTACAGTACCCTCAAGCCATTTGGGCCCCATGGCATGATTGAGGACGAATACAGGATCATTTATGTCTATACATCTCCCCCTCGAATTATGGTCATGGTACTCGATTTGTGACTTGCGCTTGCCCTCAACTATTTCGGTCAGGACTGGGTGAATGAGGGACAACCGAGTTTTGAGTGTCCGTTTCATTAGTAGCTCTGCGGGCGGGACCCCCGTGAGCGAGTGTGGTCGGGATCTACAGGCCAGCAGGAGGCGCGATAGGCGGCATTGTAGGGAGGGTCCTTGAATCCTGAGCATACCTTGCTTAATGATTTGGACCGCACGTTCCGCCTGGCCATTAGAGGCCGGCTTGAACGGCGCAGTCCTGACGTGGTTGATGCCATTGCCCGACATAAACTCTCGGAATTCGTAGCTTGTGAACCATGGGCCATTATCACTAACCAGGATGTCCGGCAAGCCGTGGGTTGCAAAGATCGCATGTAGGCTTTCCACGGTGGTGGATGACGTGCATGAATTCAGAACGATGCACTCGATCCATTTCGAGTACGCATTTACTACAATAAGGAACATCATTCCCATGAATGGGCCCGCATAGTCAACATGAATGCGTGACCATGGCCTGGTGGGCCAGGGCCACGGGCTGAGCGGGGCCTTCCTGGGGGCATTACCCAGCTGGGCACACGTCGTGCACCTGCGAACACAGTGTTCCAGGTCTGAATCAATTCCAGGCCACCAAACGTGTGACCGGCCAAGGCCTTCATCAGCACAATGCCTGGGTGCTCGCTGTGGAGTTCCCTGCTGAATGCCGCCCTGCCTTTCTGGGGCATAACTACCCGGCTGCCCCATAGTAGGCAGTTGGCTTGGATGGAGAGCTCATCCATCCGTCTGTGGAATGGTCTGACCTCCTCAGGGCATGCTCCGTGTGTGGGCGCCCGATCCCCAGTCAGGATACATTTCTTAATCAGGGATAGGAGGGGATCTCTGTTTGTCCAGATTTTAATCTGGCGTGCTGCAATGGGGGAGCCTGCGCTGTCAAAGGCATCGACAGCCGTGACCATCTCAGCACTTTGCTCCGCTGCCCCCTCAATGGTGGCCAGTGGAAGCCTGCTGAGCGCGTCAGCGCAATTTTCAGTGCCGGGCCGGTGCCGGATGGAGTAGTCATAAGCAGCCAGCGTGAGAGCCCATCGCTGTATGCGAGCTGATGCGTTGGCATTGATAGCCTTGCTGTCTGACAACAGGGATGTTAATAGCTTGTGGTCCGTCTCTAATTTAAACTTCCTACCGAAGAGGTACTGATGCATTTTTTTTACACCATAGACACATGCAAGCGCTTCCTTCTCGACCATCCCATATCTCCATTCTGCTTGTGAGAGCGACCTGGAGGCATAAGCCACAGGTTGTAGTTGACCCTCAGTATTGCCCTACTGCAACACGCACCCAACCCCATAGGACGATGCATCACATGTCAGAACCAATTTTTTACAGGGGTCGTACAGGGTCAACAACTTGTTTGAACAAAGTAGGTTTCATGCCCGATCAAAAGCCCGTTCCTGACAGTCCCCCCAAAACCAATCGCGACCCTTATGCAGGAGCACGTGTAGCAGCTCCAACAACTTGCTCAAGTTCAGCAGAAAGTTCCCGAAATAGTTCAACAGTCCCAGGAATTAACGCAACTCCGATGTGTTGCAGGGTCTGGGTGCTCGTTGAATCGCCTCTGTTTTGGATTCGGTGGGCCGAATCCCATCTGCAGCAACCTTCCTACCCAGAAACTCAACCTCAGGAGCTAAGAACACACATTTAGACTTCTTGAGTCGCAGGCCTACCCGGTCCAGTCGGCGTAGCACCTCCTCCAGGCTGTGGAGGTGTTCCTCGGTGTCTCGACCCGTGATGAGGATGTCGTCCTGGAACACGATTGTTCCAGGAATGGATTTAAGCAGGCTTTCCATGTTTCGTTGAAAAATCACGGCCGCTGATCGAATGCCAAATGGGCACCTATTATAAACGAACAGTCCCTTGTGCGTGGTGATGGTGGTCAGTAGTTTTGATTCGTCGGCCAGTTCCTGGGTCATATAGGCTGAAGTGAGGTCCAACTTGGTGAACAGCTTGCCGCCTGCCAGCGTGGCGAAGAGGTCCTCTGCTCTCGGGAGTGGGTATTGATCTTGTAGGGACACCCGATTGATGGTGTCCTTGTAGTCGCCACAGATCCTGACAGAGCCATCCGCTTTTAGGACGGGAACGATGGGGCTCGCCCAGTCGCTGAATTCAACAGGCGAGATGATGCCCTCTCTCAACAGCCGGTCCAATTCGCTCTCGATCTTTTCCCGCATCACATACGGCACCACTCTGGCTTTGTGGTGCACTGGCCTGGTATCCAGGGTGATGTGTATCACTACTTTAGTGCCTTTGAAAGTCCTGACTCCAGGTTGGAATAGTGAATCGAATTGTTGTAGGACTTGTGAGCACGGATTTCGCTCCACAGCTGACATTGCGTGAACATCCCCCCCATTTCCAATTCATCTCGGCGAACCAGCTGCTCCCCAACAGTGCAGGACCATTGCCTGGGACAATCCAGAGCGGCAGCCGATTCACTAACCCATTGTGTGTGACAGCCAACATTGCACTGCCTAGCACCGGAATGATTTCTTTAGTGTAAGTCCGTAATTGTGTCTCAATACGTTCTAATTTGGGTCTACTGGCTTTACGTGGCCTTTGCTTCTCAAATTGCTGAATGCCTATGAGCAACTGGCTGGCCCCAGTGTCCAGCTCCATGCATACTGGGATACCATTTAATAAAACCCTCATCATCATTGGTTACGTTTTGGTGTATGAACTGTGAATATTCGCCACATGGACCCGCTGAACCTTGGCATCCATTGAATTGCCCCAAAAGTCATCCTCCCTCAAAGAACCCTCTTCTGGTCCATCCGCCTCATATATTAGTCTGGTTGCAGATTTCCTGCACATTCGAGCTAAGTGGCCACTGAGATTGCAGCTCCTGCAGACAAACTGTTGAAATCTGCAAGGTCTAACTCAGTGTTTTCCCCACACCTCCAGCATGAGTTAAAGTTTCCATTGTTGGAAACAAAAGGGCTATGGCCAGGCATTCCGTGCTGACTGTCCCTTTGACTGCTCTTAAGTACCCTATTAGTGGGTGTCAATGGCCCCATCACGGGCCGCATTGTCCACTGTGATGGCGTGAATGCCTGTTCAGCCTGCCATTGTCTCTGTTGAAGTCCTACTCTGGGGTCTATTGCTGCCTGGGGAGTGTCGGACTGCCCCTGCCTGCCTGCGGGGCTTTGAGTCGCATTGATGATGTTGACTCCCTGATCCATCGCCACGTTAGAGGCAGAATTGCGCGCGTATATTATTTTCGTCTCTTCCTCCCCGCCATGAAAGTTTGAGCTATCAACGCCGACGCTTCCAAGGCCAAATCCTTGGTCTCAATTAATTTGCAGAAAATCCCCGCATGACCGATGCCCTCGATAAAGAAGTCCTTTAGCATCTCCCCCTGCAGGCGTCTGTGAACTTACAGAGGCTGGCCAAACGCAAGAGGTCCGCTACGAAGTCCGGTATGCTCTGTCCTTCACGACGTCGGTGGGTGTAGAATCTGTGTCGGACCATATGCATGCTACTCGCCGGTTTGAGGTGCTCCCCGATCAATTTGCTAAGCTCTTCAAAGGTTTTGTCCGCCTGCTTTTCGGGTGCTAGTAGGTCCTTCATGAGCGCGTAAGTCTTTGGTCCGCAGCTGGTCAAAAGATGAGCCCTTCGCTTGTCGGCCGCTGCATCCCCCGGCCATTCTTTCATAACGAAGCTTTGCTGAAGCCTCTCGACAAAATTGTCCCAGTCTTCCCCAACACAGTACCGTTCCTCTGTGCTACCGGTGGCCATTCTCGTGTGTCGTGAATTCACGTTTCTCGTCACCAATTTAAGGTCCTTACTCTACAGTATGAAACCACACGAGGCACATTCTGGGGACAAGGTCACTCTGTGACCTTAACTCTTTATTCACAGGACTCCAAAGACGATGACCCTGCGTGGGACCTCCCTTTTTATACCTGTGTGATCAGGTAAGGAATGTCTCCCACAAGTTCACCCCTTGTGGTCAAGGTGTGCATCTAGGTTGAGTGCATACAGTAATACAGTGGTGTTACATTGTGGTTACATACATGACACTTCTCATCCCTGCCCGCCCTTTCCCTGCCTCTGTACTTGCTTAAAACCATCTCCCAGTTCTGCCGAAGGGTCACTGGTCTGAAACGTTAACTCTGTTTCTCTCTCCACAGATCATGCCTGAGTGTTTCCAGCATTTTCGAGAACCCATTTCTTTCATTGCTCCAGTGCTATGATGTTCTGAGCACTCTTTCCATGCACACTGAATATTTACTAAATGGTTTTTCCTGTTTCTTTAGCAATGTTTCTGTACTTTTCCTTGTCAGCTGTGCCTCAGTGGGTAGTACTCTCTTTCTCATTTATGAGTCAGAAGGTTGTGGGTTCAAGTCCCACTCCAGAGACTTGAGCAAATCATCATCATCATCATCATCATGGGCAATCCCTCAAAATCGAGGAAGACTTGCTTCCACTGTGAGTTCTCGGGTGACTGAACAGTCCAATACGGGAATTACAGTCCCTGTCACAGGTGGGGCAGACAATCGTTGAAGGAAAGGGTGGGTGGGGAGTCTGGTTTGTCGCACGCTCCTTCCGCTGCCTGCGCTTGGTTTCTGCACGCTCTCGACGATGAGACTCGAGGTGCTCAGCGCCCTCCCGGATGCACTTCCTCCACTTAGGGCGGTCTTGGGCCAGGAACTCCCAGGCGTCGGTGGGGATGTTGCACTTTTTCAGGGAAGCTTTGAGGGTGTCACTGAAACTTTTCCTCTGCCCACCTGGGGCTCGCTTGCCGTGTATGAGGTCTGAGTAGAGCACTTGCTTTGGGAGTTTTGTGTCGGGCATGCGGATGATGTGGCCTGTCCAACGGAGGTGGTCGAGTGTGGTCAGTGCTTCGATGCTGAGGATGTTGGCCTGAGCGAGAACACTGATGTTGGTGCATCTATCCTCCCAGGGGATTTGCAAGATCTTGCGGAGATATCGTTGGTGGTATTTCTCCAGTGCTTTGCGGTGGCTACTGTATATGGTCCACGGCTCTGAGCCATACAGGAGGGCGGGTATCACTACTGCCCTGTAGACCACGAGCTTGGTGGCAGATTTGAGGTCCTGGTCTTCAAACACTCTCTTCCTCAGGCGACCAAAGGCTGCACTGGCACATTGGAGGCGAGAGCACATAAGTCAAGGCCGACACTCCCAGTGCAGTGCTGAGGGAGCGCTGCACTGTCGGAGGTGCTGTATTTCGGATGAGACATTAAACCGAGGCCCCATCTGCCCTCTCAGATGGATGGAGAAGATCTCACGGCCACTATTTCAAAGAAGAGCAGAGGAGTTATCCCCAGTGTCCTGGGCCAATCTTTATCCTTCAATCAACATAGCTAAAACAGATTATCTGGTCATTATTGCATAGCTGTTTGTGGGAGCTTGCTGTGCGCAAATTGGCTGCCGTATTTCCCACATTACAACAGTGATAACACTTCAAAAAGTATTTCATTGGCTGTAAAGCGCTTTGGGTGGCCGTGAAAGGTGTTTTTTAAATACAAGTCTTTTTTAAATTTTCTTTAATTCAAACAAGAGCTGTAGATTGGGTCCAGCAGGCAACCAATACGGTGGCATCATTAATTTTAATGATCAAGTACAATTAGTTACACACAGTAACAGGCAGTAAGTACAAAAAGATGGATATTACCTCCAATCCTTTGGAAAACAGGATTGAAACCGTCAGTCCTGTGTTCTGACCGCCCTCCTTAAGGTAGTTCTTTCAAAGGAAGAAATAACTTGCATTTATATAGCACCTTTAATGACCTCAGAACATCCCAAAGCACTTTACAGTACTTTTGAACTGTAGTCACTGTTGTAATGTAGGAAACGCAGCAAGCTCCCACAAACAACAATGAGATAATGACCAGATAATCTGTTTTTCGTGATGTTGGTTGAGGGTTAAATGTTGGACAGGACACCGGGGAGACCTCCTCTGCTCCTCTTCGAAATATTGTCTTGAGATCTTTTACATCCATCTGAGAGGGCAGACATCCCACTGAAACAGACATCTCGATTTAACATCCCATTCAAAAGACAGCACCTCCGATAGTACGCCGCTCCCTCAGCACTGCACTGAAAGAGTCAGCCTGGATTTTTGTGCTCAAGTCTCAGGAGCAGGACATAAACCCATGACCTTCTGACTCAGAGGTGAGAGTGCTACCAACAGAGACAAAGGGCTGACATTTGATCTACCTCCCCTCCCCCATCTCCATGCGGGAGCCACGTGATGGGCCGGGTGACCTCCTTGTGTGCTGCATGATTCAGTACACCTGTTTCTGATCACCCACCCTTGTGGTAAGCATGTACCCATGTGGCTGTCAGGCGAGGGCAGAATCGAGGTGCAGCAGTGACACTGTTGGTGATCAATCAACCTGTTGGCATCCCCCGATCAGGCTCACACCCAAACTACGGGCACTGAGGGACAGAATGGTGCCGGTGCCAATTGAATCGTATCCCAGCTGTCTTTAGAAAGAAGAGGGGAAAAATCGAGCAAGCAAAAAAATATATATTTTTTAAATTATTTATTATTGACTTTTTTTTGTAGGTCTTGATCCGGCGGGCCCTTTGTTCACTGGGAAAGCAGAGGACGACAGACTGGATCCCTCTGATGCTCAGTTTGTTGATGTCCTGCACACAGACATCGATGGTACTCCGACTTACTTGCCTTTACATGTGATCAGATACATACTAAAATTATTATTTATATCGAGGGAGGAGCGCATGGATAATTATTTGGAACATCAATGTATTGTGGATCTAGCTACCGGATCCAAACACATTTTGGAACGTATTTTGGATTGGCTCAGTGACAGGAAACAGAGAGTAGTGGTGAACGGTTGTTTTTCAGACAGGAGGAAGGTGTACAGTGGTGTTCCCCAGGGGTCAGTACTGGGACCACTACTTTTCTTGATATATATTAATGACTTAGACTTGGGTGTACAGGGCACAATTTCAAAATTTGCAGATGACACAAAACTTGGAAGTATAGTGAACAGTAGGAGGATAGTGACAGACTTCAAGAGGCCATAGACAGGCTGGTGGAATGGGTGGACACAGGACAGATGAAATTTAACACAGAAAAGTGAATGAGAACGAGGAGAGACAATATAAACTAAAGGTATTGTGTTCCTAACACAGATGAGGCCGCACACGGGGAGGTTAAAGTAACAGTGACCTCAGTCTTTATTAAGACACTGCAGAGTGAGGAACAGGCCTTAGGGGCCGGCTTATATACAGTGCTCCCAAGGGATGCTGGGATCCCTTGGGACTTCAGGGGATGCACTCCCTGGTGGCGGAACTTGGGAGTGCATGCTTTACAGATACACAACATCACTCCCCCACAATGTCAAAGTGAAAACTATTTACAAGGTGAGGCGGTCGGGAGCCTTTCTTTCCCTGGTTGACCGCCTTGGTACAAATGTCTGTTCTGGTGTGTTGGCTGTGCCCTCGCTGGGCTGGCGTGTTGTTGGCCATGCAGGGCTGCTGGGTGAGCCTGGCCTTGCTGGGCTGTTGGGCGTGATGGGTTTGATTTCCTGGTTCGGCGTGGTGTTGTTGATCCTTTGGGTGTGTGTTGTGGATTCGGAAAAGGTGGTGTCTGCTGTGGGTTGTTCAGGGCAGTCTGTGAACCGCAGCCTCGTTTGGTCCAGGTGCTTTCAGCAAATTTGTCCATTGTCTAGTTTGACTACAAACACCCTACTTCCTTCTTCAGCTATCACCATGCCCGCGATCCACTTGGGACCATGTCCATAGTTTAGCACATACACAGGGTCATTCAGATCAATTTCCCGTGATACAGTGGCGCGACCATCGTTTACATTTTGTTGCTGCCGTCTGCTCTCTACCTGATCATGCAGGTTGGGGTGACCCAGCAAGAGTCTGGTTTTAAGTGTCCTTTCCATGAGTAGCTCAGCTTGGGGCACCCCTGTGAGCAAGTGGGGTCTCGTGCGGTATCTGAGCAATACTTGGGACAGGCGGGTTTGGAGTGAGCCTTCTGTGACTCATTTAAGGCTCTGTTTGATTGTTTGTACTGCCCGCTCTGCCTGCCCATTGGAGGCTGGTTTAAACGGGGCTGAGGTGACATGTTTAATCTCATTGCGGGTCATGAATTCTTTAAATTTGGCACTGGTGAAACATGGTCCGTTGTCACTGACCAGTATGTCAGGCAGGCCGTGGGTGGCAAACATGGCCCTCAGGCTTTCAATGGTAACGGTGACGGTGCTTCCCGACATTATTTCACATTCAAACCATTTTGAAAAAGCATCCACCACCACCAGGAACATTTTACCGAGAAACGGGCCCGCATAGTCGACATGGATCCTCGACCATGGTCTGGAGGGCCAGGACCACAAACTTAGTGATGCCTCTCTGGGCGCGTTGCTCAACTGAGCACACATTCTGCATTGCCGTACACAGGACTCCAAGTCAGAGTCAATACCGGGCCACCACACGTGGGATCTGGCTATCACTTTCATCATTACTATACCCGGGTGTGTGCTGTAGAGATCTGAGATGAACGTCTCCCTGCCCTTTTTGGATAGCACTACGCGACAACAGGCAGTCTGCCTGAATGGACAGCTCGTCCTTTTGTCACTGGAAAGGCTTGATTAGCTCTTGCATTTCAATGGGGATGCTGGCCCAGCTCCCATGCAGTACACAGTTTTTTACTCGGGTCAGCAGAGGATCTTCGCTGGTCCAAGTCCTAATCTGTCGTGCCATGACAGGTAATTTTTCATTTTCAAACTCTTCCATGACCATTAACAAGTCTGCGGGCTGCGCCACCATCAACTAGTTTGCAGGCTGCGCCATTTCCACCCCCGTGGTGGGCAATGGTAGCCGACTGAGAGCATCTGCACAGTTCTCGGTGCCTGGCCTGTGACGGATGGTATAGTTATACGCTGATAGCGCGAATGCCCATCTTTGTATGCTGGCTGAGGCATTAGTATTTATCCCCTTGTTATCAGTGAACAGGGATATGAGGGGCTTGTGATTTGTTTCCAGCTCAAATTTGAGGCGAAACAGGTACTGATGCGTTTTCTTTACCCCGAGCACACACGCTAATGCCTCTTTCTTAATCATGCTGTAGGCCCTCTCGGCCTTAGACAAGCTCCTGAAGGTATAGGCGACAGGTTGCAACTTCCCCGCAACGTTAGCTTGTTGTAATACACACCCGACTCCGTACGACGATGCATCACATGCTAGCATGAGTCTTTTACACGGGTTATACAATACAAGCAGATTGTTGGAGCATAAAATGTTTCTGGCTTTCTCAAAAGCAATTACTTAGTTTTTTTCCCCATACCCAGTTCTCACCTTTGCGCAATAACACATGCAGGGGCTCTAAGAGGGTGCTTAACCCCGGTAGGAAGTTACCAAAATAGTTGAGGAGTCCCAGGAATGACCGCAGCTCCGTGACGTTCTGTGGCCTGGACGCGTTCCTGATAGCCTCTGTCTTGGTGTCTGTGGGCTGAATGCCGTCCACTGCGATCTTTCTCCCCGAAAACTCCACTTCTGTTGCCATGAAGACGCATTTCGACCTCTTCAGCCGCAGCCCTACGCGATCCAGTCGCTGGAGGACCTCCTGCAGGTTTTGTAGGTGCTCGACGGTGTCCCGACCCGTGACCAATATGTCGTCCTGAAAAACCACCGTGCATGGTACCGACTTGAGTAGGCTTTCCATGTTTCTCTGGAAGATCGCTGCAGCCGACCGAATTCCAAACGGGCATCTGTTGTAGATGAACAGTCCCTTGTGCGTGTTGATACAGGTAAGGCCCTTCGAAGACTCCTCCAGCTCCTGCATCATGTAGACCGAAGTCAGGTCGAGCTTGGTGAACGTCTTGCCTCCTGTTAGTGTCGCAAATAGGTCGTCTCCCTTAGGTAGCGGGTATTGGTCCTGTCGCGAGAAACGATTAATAGTTACTTTATAATCGCCGCAAATCCTGACCGTGCCATCACTTTTGAGTACTGGCCCACTCGCTGAATTCCACTGGGGAGATGATGCCCTCATGTTGCAGCCTGTCCAGCTCGATTTCCACTCTTTCCCTCATCATGTGAGGTACCGCTCGCGCCTTGTGGTGAATGGGTTGTGCCTCTGGAACCAAGTGGATCCGCACCTTCGCCCCGGAAAAGTTTCCAATGCCTGGCTCAAAAAGGGAAGGAAATTTGTTTAGAATCTGGGTACATGAGGCCTCATCGACATGTGATAGCGCTCGGATGTCATCCCAGTTCCAGCGGATTTTTCCCAGCCACTCCTTCCAAGCAGTGTGGGGCCATTGCCCAGGACAATCCAGAGTGGCAGTTCGTGCACCGTGCCCTCGTAGGTGACCTTGACCATGGCGCTGCCCAGGACAGCGATAAGCTCTTTGGTGTACGTTCTCAGTTTTGTGTGGATGGGGCTCAGGGCTGGTCTGAGTGCCTTGTTGCACCACAGTCTCTCAAACATCTTTTTACTCATGATGGATTGGCTAGCGCCAGTGTCCAGTTCCATGGCAACGGGTAAGCCATTCAATTTTACGTTTAGCATTAAGGGTGGACATTTCGTTGAAAATGTGTGCACCCCGTGTACTTCAGCATCTGCCTCCTCTCTCTGAGGCTCAAAATTGCTTTGTCCACCATGGACCGATCTTCCTCTGCCACCTGGCGCTTAGCAGGTTTTGCAGAGCTTGCAGCTCATCTGCAAGCTCGTTGGAGGCGCCCCATTGTTCCACAGCTCTTGCAAACATACCCTTTGAAGCAGCATGAATACGCTGAATGGAAGTCTCCACAACACAAACAAGGTGTGAATTGCCTTGCATTCATCCTTTGTTGCGGACTCTGGGCCAACTGGGTCACCTGAGGCCTGCTGGCAGTTGCAGACTCATGGTTTCTGCCCTGTACATTTCTGCTCGCAAACACAGTTCCAGTTAATTTATGAACATTGCTGGCACTTGTGTGCTGAGAGATTTGTTTGGTGTTATCACTGGTGGACATAAACACCTGTGCTATCGCAATGGCCTTACTGAGGGTAGGTGTCTCTACAGTCTAAAGTTTTCGTAGGATGGTCTCGTGGCCAATGCCCAGTATAAAAAAGTCTCTGAGCATCTGCTCCAGGTAGCCATCAAACTCACATTGTCCTGCAAGTCACCTTAGCTCGGTGACGTAGCTCACCACTTCCTGACCTTCAGATGGCTGGCACGTGTAGAACCGATATCTCGCCATCAGCACACTCTCCCTCGGGTTAAGATTCTCCCGAACCAGTGTACCCAGCTCCTCATATGACTTATCTGTGAGTTTCACTGGGGCCAGAAGATTATTCATGAGGCTGTAGGTCGGTGTCCCGCAGACCGTGAGGAGGACCGCTCTCCTTTTTGCAGCGCTTCCTTCTCCATCCAGCTTGTTGGCTACAAAGTACTGGTCTAGCCGTTCGACATAGGCTTCCCAGTCCTCACCCTCCGAGAACTTCTCCAGGATGCCCACAGTTTGCTGCATCTTTGCGTTGGATTCATATACTCGTCGCCAGTTATTGTGTTGTGAACACAGATGAGACTGCACACGGGGAGGTTAAAGTAACAGTGACCTCAGTCTTTATTAAGATACTGCAGAGTGAGGAACAGGCCTTAGGGGCCGGCTTATATACAGTGCTCCCAAGGGATGCTGGGACCCCTTGGGACTTCAGGGGATGCACTCCCTGGTGCCGGAACATGGGAGTGCATGCTTTACAGATACACAACAAAAGAGTACAATTCTAAAGGGGGTGCATGAACAGAGACACCTGGAGGTATCGTTGCACAAGTCTTTGAAGGTGGCAGGGCAAGTTCTGAAAGCGCTTGATAAAGCATATGGGATACTGGACTTCATAAATAGAGGCATAGAGTACAAAAGTAAGGAAGTTATGATGAACCTTTATAAAACACTAGTTCAGCCTCAATTGGAGTATTATGTCCAATTCTTGGCACCGCCCTTTAGGAAGGATGTGAAGGCATTAGAGAGGATGCAGAAAAGATTTGTGAGAACATAAGAACATAAGAAATAGGAGCTGGAGTAGGCCATTTGGCTCTTCGAGCCTGCTCCACCATTCAACAAGATTCTGGCTGATTTTCTACCTCAACTCCACCCTCCCACATTATCCCCATTTCCCTTATTTCCCCATTGTTCTCAAAAATGTATCGACCTCGGTCTTGAATATACTCAGTGACTGAGCAGCCTTAGCTCTCTGGGGGTACAGAATTCCAAAGATTCACAACCCTTTGAGTGAAGAAATTTCTCCTCATCTCAGTCCTAAATAGACGACCCCTTATTCTGAGACTGAGACTGTGCTCTAGATTCCCCAGGCAGAGGAAACATTTTTTCAGCATTCACCCTGTCAAGCCCCTTCAGAATTTTATATATTTCAATTAGATCACCTCTCATTCTTCTAAATTCTAGGGAATATAGGCCTAGCTTACTTAAACTCTCCTCATAGGGCAATCCCCTCATCCCAGGAACCTGTCTGGTGAACCTTCGCTGCACTTCCAGTCAGAGGAAATGTATTAGCATGGATAGAGAATTGGCTGGCTAATAGAAAGCAGGGAGTCGGGATAAATGGGTCCTTTTTGGGTTGGAAATCGGTAGTTAGTGGTGTGCCACAGGGATCGGTGTTGGGACCACAACTGTTTACAATATACATAGATGACCTGGAAGAGGGGACAGAGTGTAGTGTAACAAAATTTGCAGATGACACAAAGATTAGTGGGAAAGTGGGTTGTATAGAGGACACAGAGAGGCTGCAAAGAGATTTGGATAGGTTAAGTGAATGGGCTAAGGTTTGGCAGATGGAATACAATGTCGGAAAGTGTGAGATCATCCACCTTGGGAAACAAAACAGTAAAAGGGAATATTATTTGAATGGGGAGAAATTACAACATGCTGCGGTGCAGAGAGACCTGGGGGTCCTTGTGCATGAATCCCAAAAAGTTAGTTTGCAGGTGCAGCAGGTAATCAGGAAGGCGAATGGAATGTTGGCTTTCATTGCGAGAGGGATGGAATACAAAAGCAGGGAGGTCCTGCTGCAACTGTATAGGGTATTGGTGAGGCTGCACCTGGAGTACTGCGTGCAGTTTTGGTCACCTTACTTAAGGAAAGATATACTAGCTTTGTAGGGGGTACAGAGACGATTCACTAGGCTGATTCCGGAGATGAGGGGGTTACCTTATAATGATAGATTGAGTAGACTGGGTCTTTACTCGTTGGAGTTCAGAAGGATGAGGGGTGATCGTATAGAAACATTTAAAATAATGAAAGGGATAGACAAGATAGAGGCAGAGAGGTTGTTTCCACTGGTCGGGGAGACTAGAACTAGGGGGCACAGCCTCAAAATACGGGGGAGCCAATTTAAAACCGAGTTGAGAAGGAATTTCTTCTCCCAGAGGGTTGTGAACCTGTGGAATTCTCTGCCCAAGGAAGCAGTTGAGGCTCGCTCATTATTTGTATTCAAGTCACAGATAGATAGATTTTTAACCAATAAGGGAATTAAGGGTTATAGAAACATAGAACATAGAAAATAGGTGCAGGAGTAGGCCATTCGGCCCTTCTAGCCTGCACCGCCATTCAATGAGTTCATGGCTGAACATGCAACTTCAGTACCCCATTCCTGCTTTCTCACCATACCCCTTGATTCCCCTAGTAGTAAGGACTTCATCTAACTCCTTTTTGAATATATTTAGTGAATTGGCCTCAACAACTTTCTGTGGTAGAGAATTCCACAGGTTCACCACTCTCTGGGTGAAGAAATTCCTCCTCATCTCGGTCCTAAATGGCTTCCCCCTTATCCTTAGACTGTGTCCCCTGGTTCTGGACTTCCCCAACATTGGGAACATTCTTCCTGCATCTAACCTGTCTAACCCCGTCAGAATTTTAAACGTTTCTATGAGGTCTCCTCTCATTCTTCTGAACTCCAGTGAATACAAGCCCAGTTGATCCAGTCTTTCTTGATAGGTCAGTCCCGCCATCCCGGGAATCAGTCTGGTGAACCTTCGCTGCACTCCCTCAATAGCAAGAATGTCCTTCCTCAGGTTAGGAGACCAAAACTGTACACAATACTCCAGGTGTGGCCTCACCAAGGCCCTGTACAATTGTAGCAACACCTCCCTGCCCTTGTACTCAAATCCCCTCGCTATGAAGGCCAACATGCCATTTGCTTTCTTAACCGCCTGCTGTACCTGCATGCCAACCTTCAATGACTGATGTACCATGACACCCAGGTCTCTTTGCACCTGCCCTTTTCCTAATCTGTCACCATTCAGATAATAGTCTGTCTCTCTGTTTTTACCACTAAAGTGGATAACCTCACATTTATCCACATTATACTTCATCTGCCATGCATTTGCCCACTCACCTAACCTATCCAAGTCGCTCTGCAGCCTCATAGAATCCTCCTTGCAGCTCACACTGCCACCCAACTTATGGGGAGCGGGCAGGTAAGTGGAGCTGAGTCCACGGCCAGATCAGCCATGATCTTGTTGAATGGCGGAACAGGCTTGAGGGGCTAGATGGCTTACTCCTGTTCCTAATTTTTATGTTATGTTCTTATGTTCCTCTAAGGCAAGTATGTCTTTCCTTAGGTCAGGAGACGAGAACTGAACAGAATACTCCAGGTGTGGACTCACCAATTCCTTGTATAATTGCAGTAAGATTTCTTTACTCTTTTACTCTAATCGCTTTGCAACAAAAGTTAATATATCATTTGCTTTCCTATGAGATTGCTTCCAGGAATGAAGGACTTAAGCTACGTGGAGAGACTGGAGAAGCTGGGGTTGTTCTCCTTGGAGCAGAGAAGGCTGAGAGGAGATTTAATAGAGGTGTTCAAAATCATGATGCGCCTAGACAGCGTAGATAGAGAGAAACTGTTCCCAATGGTGGAAGGGTCGAGAACCAGAGGACACAGATTTGGCAAAAGAACCAAAGGCGACATGAGGAATAACTTTGTTACACAGCGAGTGGTTAGGATCTGGAATGCCCTGCCTGGTGGTGGAGGCAGACTCAATCATAGCTTTCAAAAGGGAGTTGGATAAATACCTGAAGGAAAAAAAAATGCAGGGCTACGGGGAAAGGGCGGGGGAGTGGGACTGGCTGAAGTGCTCCCACAGAGAGCCGGCACGGGCTCGACGGGCCGAATGACCTCCTGTGCTGTAACCATTCTGTGATTCTATGATTCAACCATTCCACACAGAGAGTTCCTGATTTCAGCTCATGCCTGACTCTCCCGTCAAAGCCCATCCTTTTAGTACCCGAACAGTCCCACTGAAACCCATCCCTCTAATATCCTAACTCTCCCATCGGAATCCATCCCTCAGCTACTCTCATTCTTCCATTGCAGTCCATCTTATTTCTATATTGGTGGCATCATTATGATAAAAAATAACGTACAAATAATGTTTCTTCCTGCAGCTCTTGGCTACCGAGAATATCTGGGGCATATAGATTTTTATGCTAACGGAGGGACTGACCAACCGGGCTGCCCCGTGACTATCCTGGGAGGTTTGTATTGGCACTCAGCTTTATTCCCATTTTCCATTTCTTTTGCAATTGTTAACTTGTCAGTCAACATAAAAGGTCGCGCTGGTCTCCAAGCAAGTCTACCAACTCTCGCCAAGCTGGCCGGAGCATCTTGGGAGATCACCCCCTGCCTGAGGATCACAATCTTGGCAATTCCCAATGCCATTGTTACTATTCATCAGCAGCATGGGCAATCCCTCGAAGCGAGGATGACTTGCATCCACGTCAAAAAAGGATGAGTTCGCAGGTGTTTCAACGAAGGACCTAATATTCCAAGTCCTGAACTACATCCACCAAGGGTGGAAGATGCCTTTGCATGGATTTTATAAATGTGTGATGGCTATTGCACACCAGCCACCACACGGGCTTGACAGAGCAAGATCTTGGTCCAGTGGCAAGGATTAACCAAGACAACTGGAGACCTGCTTTGCTGCATGGACCCAGTGCACGCACATATATCGCAGTGTGGGCTGGCCCGTGCTGCCCCTGGGCCCCTGGCCCCGAACTCACGCTTCCCCTGGGCCTCGATCACGTCCCTCTACAGTCTCTCGTCACTCCTTCACCCCGATCTCGTCGCTCCTGCTGCATGGCGGCCGTGCCTTCAGTTGCCCGGGCCCCAAGCTCTGGAACTCCCTGCCTAAACCTCTCCGCCTCTCTACCTCCCTTTCCTCCTTTAAGACTCTCCTTAAAACCTACCTCTTTGACCAAGCTTTTGGTCATCTGCCATAATTTCTTCTTATGTGGCTCAGTGTTAAATGTATCCATTTTCTCTTTTAACACTGCTGTGAAGCACCATGGGACGTTTTACTACGTTAAAGATGCTTTATAAATAAAAGTTATTGTTGATGTTGTTGTCTTTCACTGTAAAGTGAGAGGAAGCAAGTTGATGCTCAGTCGATGCGTGTATTCAAGGCTAAGAGCGATAGATTTTTGGACTCTAAGGGCATCGAGGGATATGGGGATCGGGCAGGAAAGTGGAGTTGATGTCGAAGATCAGACAGGGTAGATGCTGAGAGGTTGTTTCCCCTGGTTGGAGTCTCTAGAACTAGGGGGCATAGTTCCAGGATGAGATGAGGAGAAACTTCTTCACTCAGAGGGTTGTGAATCTTTGGAATTCTCTGCCCCAGAGGGCTGTGGATGCTGAGTCATTGAATATATTCCAGGCTGAGATCGATGATTTTTGGGCACTAAGGGAAAGTGGAGTTGAGGTCGATGATCGGCCATGATCTTATTGAATGACGGAGCAGGCTCGAGGGGCAGTATGGCCGACTCCTGCTCCTATTTCTTATGTTATCTGCTGATGGATTACGATGGACGTGGGAGCTGGAGCCATAGTACTGATAGTGAAAGGTCTCCATTAAAAAGATAGGAACCGTCATATTAATGGAAGGCTTTTAATTCTGCATTGAATAATAGGTTGGGCTCATCTTTATATCGTCAGTCTGGGCTCAGTGGGTTGCACCCTTGCCTCTCAGTCCGAAGGTTGCGGGTTCTAAGCCCCACATCAGAGACTTGAGTGCCTAATCCAGGCTGGCGCTCCTAGTGCTGAGGGAGTGCTGCACTGTCAGAGGTGCCTTCTTTACGATGAGACATTAAACTGAGGCCCTCTCAGGCGGACATTAAACATCCCATCACACCATTTGAAGAAAAGCAGGGGAGTTCTCCTCAGTGTCCTGACCAGTAATCTTCCCTCAACCAACATATTGTCTGGTCATATTTCTCAACAACAACAACAACTTGTATTTATAGAGCGTCTTTAATTCAGTGAAACAACCCAAGGTGCTTCACAGGAGTATTATGTGATAAAAATATGACACCAAGCCGCATAAGTAGAAGTTAGCGCAGGTGACCAAAGAGGTAGTCAAGGAGTGTCTTAAAGGAGGAGAGAGAGGTAGAGAGGCAGAGAGGTTTAGGGAGGGTATTCCAGAGCTTGGGCCCAAGCAGCTGAAGGCACGGCCACCGATGGTTGAGCGATTATAATCAGGGATGGTCAGGGGGACAGAATTAGAGAAGCGCAGACCTCTCAGGGGGGTTGTGGGGCTGGAGGTGGTTACAGAGATAGGGAGGGGCGAGGCCATGGAGGGATTTGAAAACAAGGATGAGAATTTTGAAATCGAGGCGTTGCTTAACCGGGAGCCAATGTAGGTCAGTGAGCACAAGGGTGATGGGTGAGCAGGAATTGGTACAAGTTAGGACACGGGCTGCCGAGTTTTGGATGACCTCTAGTTTACATAGGGCAGAATGTGGGAGGCCAGACAGGAGTGCGTTGGAATAGTCAAGACTAGAGGTAACAAAGGCATGTCCCGTTGACGTTTGTGGGATCTTGCTCTGTGCAAATTGGCTGCCACATTTCCCAACATTGCAACAGTGACTACACTCCAAAAACAGCCCACTGTCTGTCAATTGTTCTGGCCAATATGAGGTTGCGAAAGGCGCTATATAAATGCAAGTCTTTTCTTTTGTTTTCCATCCTTTACCAGCAAGAGAAAATGGCCACAGGTCCAGCAATTGGGCAGAGGAAGCAAAGGAGACAAAGGAAGAGAGAAAAAGACAGGGCAGAAAAGGATAAGAAAAGGAAAAGAAGCGATATGTTAATGTTGCGTTGCGATCCACTGTGGGCCTGTGTGACAGGATTAGCTGATCCCTTTTATCCATGTTTATATAACTCACATGAGTATAGGCTGGTGCATAAAAATCTCATGCCCTTGTCGACAGCTCTGCTCAAAATTAAAGTTGTAGGCAAGTTGATGCGAGTTGGGCTTTGATTCGTCGAGTTTTCCTGCCTATATCCGTTAAGTTCCGAATTGTTCCCATCAGTTCAGTATTCCGTTAGCAGCAGCAGAGTTCCACATGGTTCTGGATATCGCCTTACAATTCAGAGGCCGGAATCTTGCCGGTGCTCTGAGGCGGGTCCACTGTCGAAAATATGAAATAAATGACTCCCTGTGACAGCGAGTTCCACATTCTCACCACTCTCTGGGTAAAGAAGTTTCTCCTGAATTCACTATTGGATTTAGTATTGGATTTATTCGGGAACATCTTATATCTATGGCCCTTAGTTTTGGTCTCCCCTTCAAGTGGAAACATTTTCTCCATGTTTACCCAATCATAGAAACAAAGAAACATAGAGACTAGGTACAGGAGTAGGCCATTCGGTCCTTTGAGCCTGCACCACCATTCAATATGATCATGGCTGATCATGCAACTTCAGTACCTCATTCCTGCTTTCTCTCCATACCCCTTGATCCCTTTAGCCATAAGGGCCACATCTAACTCCCTTTTGAATATATCTAACGAATGGGCCTCAACAACTTTCTGTGGTAGAGAATTCCACAGGTTCACAATTCTCTGAGTGAAGAAGTTTCTCCTCATCTTGGTCCTAAATGGCTTACCCCTTCTCCTTAGCCTATAACCCCTGGTTCTGGACTTCCCCAACATCGGGAACATTCTTCCTGCATCTAACCTGTTCAATCCCGTCAGAATTTTATATGTTTCTATTGAACCCCTTCATAATTTTAAAGACCTCTATCAGGTCACCCCTCAGCCTTCTGTTTTCGAGAGAAAAGAACCCCTACCTGTTCAGCCTTTCTTGATAGATACACCCTCTCAGCTGTGGTATCATTCTTATATGTCCTTTTTTTGCACCTTCTCCAGTGCCTCGATATAACTTGTGTAATATGGAGACCAGCACTGCGCACATTGGTCCAAGTGCGGTCTAACCAAGGGTCACTACAAGTTGAACATAACTGCTCTGCTTTTCTTGCATGTAGCTTTGTTTAACTATTATGTTACTTCCAGGAAAAAAGTACATGATATGCGACCATCAAAGATCTGTCTATATGTATATAAACTCCATGATCTCAACCTGTAATATCACCGCCTACCCTTGTGCATCGTATACCGAATTCCTAGATGCCAGATGCACACAGCGTGATGATACCGATCCTATATTTGGTAAGAAACCTCGTTCTGGAGCATGTTTTTTGATTTGGTCAGTTCTATCCTCTGCTCACCTGACGACACTGATTCTTGTCGGAGTATGACATGGTTCCATAGGCAACAGGCCACTCTCTGCTCTCCTTCACCCAACCAATCATCCTCAATGCGTCAGCCCAAATAGGGACTAGAGTGCAGACACTAGAGAGGTTCTCCTTAGAGCAAAGAACCTTTCCCCACCTCAGGACATCCCAAAGCGCTTCACAGCCAATTAAATACTTTTGAAGTGTAGTCATTGTAATGTAGACAACGCAGCAGCCAATCTGTGCACGGCAAGTTCCCACAAACAGCAATGCTGTTTTGACTGGATCATCTGTTTTCGTGATGTTGGTTGAGGGCTAAATATTGGCTCAGGACACCGGGGCTAACTCCCCTGCTCGTCTTCAAAATAGTGCCATGGGATCTTTTACGTTTACCTGGAAGAGCAGACGGCGCCTCTGTTTAACGTCTCATCCTAAAGACGGCACAGTGCAGCACTCCCTCAGTAGCCTTGGTAAAATCAGGAGAATCAGGCTAGTTTTTTGTGCTCAAGTCTCTGGAGTGGGATTTTTAATCGAGGTTTAATAGGGGAGATTTAATAGAGATGCTCAAAATTATGAAAGGGTTCGCTAGAGTAGGTTGGGAGAAACTGATTCCAGTCGCAGAAGACACCGATACTCTAACATGATTGAGTTCCTCCAGGAGATAACAAGGAGGGTCGATGAGGGCAGTGCAGTTGATGTAGTTTACATGGATTTTAGCAAGGATTTTGACAAGATCCCACATGATAGGCTGATCAAAAAAATGGCGAATTGGATCCAAATTTGGCTCAGTGGCAAAGGTTAATGGTTGAGGGGAGTTTTTATGACTAGAAGGCTGTTTCCAGTGGGATTCCACAGGGTTCAATACTGGGTATCTTACTTTTTATATATTAATGATTTCGACTTAAATATAGGGGGCATGACAAAGAAATTTGCACATGATACAAAAATTGGCCGTGTGGTTGACAGTGAGGAGGAAAGCTCCAGACTGCAGGAAGATATCGATGGACTGGTCAAGTGGACAGAAAAGTGGCAAATGGAATTCAATCCAGAAAAGTGTGAGGTAATGCATTTGGGGAGGGGCAACAAGGCAAGAGAATACACAATAAATGGGAGGACACTGAGAGGTGTAGAGGAACAGAGCATCTTGGAGTGTATGTCCACAGATCCTTAAAGGTAGCAGGACAGGTTGATAAGGTAGTTAAAAAGGCATATGGAATATGTTATGTTCAGAATAACTCCACATTGTAAACTCAAACTGTTGTGACCTTGGTCTCCTTAATGTGACTCCAGAGTGAGGAAGCAGCATGGTGGACTGCCTTTTATACCTGCTTGCCCAGAGTGCACAGGTGACCCTTGGGTCTCCCACAGGTGTGCCCCCTGGTGGCAAGTCTTACATATTGGTTTACATACATACATAACAGAATGCTTTCTTTTATTAGCCGAGGCACAGAATACAAGAGCAGGGGAGTTATGCTAGAACTGTATAGAACACTAGTTACGCCACAGCTGGAGTACCGCGTGCAGTTTTGGTCATCACATTACAGGAAAGATGTGATTGCACTCGAAAGGGTGCAGAGGAGATTTACAAGGATGTTGCCAAAACTTTAGCTATGAGGAAAGATTGGATAGGCTGGGGTTGCTTTCCTTGGAACAGAGGAGGCTAAGGGGAGATTTAATTGAGGTGTATAAAATTATGAGGGGCCTGGATAAAGTGGATAAGAAGGATTTGTTTCCCTTAGCAGAGGGGTCAATAACCAGGGGGCATAGATTTAAAGTAATTGGTAGAAAGATTAGAGGGAGATGAGGAAACATTTCTTCACCCAAAGGGTGGTGGGGTCTGGAACTCACTGCCTGAAAGGGTGGTAGAGGCAGAAACCCTCACCACAGTTAAACGTTACTTGGATGTGCATTTAAAGAACCATAACCTACAGGGCTACGGACCGAGTGCTGGAAGGTGGGATTAGGCTGGGTAGCTCTTTTTCGACCGGCGCAGACACGATGGGCCAAATGGCCTCCTTCTGTGTCGTAATTTTCGATGATTCTGTGATTTAAGACAATTGGCAAACGGATCAGGGAGGAGATGAGAATTTTATTTACGCAGCCATTATTTTTGATCTTCAATGTGCTGCCTGAAAGAATGGTGGAAGCAGATTCAAAAGTTGGGTAAATACCTGAAAGGAAAAATCTGCAGGGCTATGGGGAAAGAGCAGGGGGAGTGGGACTAACCTGGATCGCTCTTTCAAAGAGTTGGCACAGGCTCGATGGGCCGAATGGCCTGCTTCTGTGCTGCATTGTTCTATAGTGTGCTGAACATCATATTCGAGCTTGACCCTGTAATTTGGAAATAACATAAGAATTAGGAGCAGAAGTAGACCATTTGGCCCCTCGAGCCTGCTCCGCCATTCAATAAGACCATGGCTGATCTTCTACTTCAGCTCTACTTTCCCAACCTATCCCCATATCGTTTGATTCCCTTAGTGTCCAAATGTTTATGGATCTCAGTCGATCTCAACAATTCAGCATCCACAGTCCTCTGGGGTAGAGAATTGCAAAGATTCACAGCCTTCCGATTGAAGAAATCCTTCCTAATCTCATTGCTAAATGGATCACCCCTTTATCCTGAGACTATGGCCTCCAGTTCTCATTCTTACATGTGCTCATTTTTGCAGTAGGACTGAGTGGGAAGCAGTCAAGGATGGGGTGGAGGGGGCCCTGCTGACTGATATATCCCTTCCCCTAACCCAAATTCACTGTCTGCCAGCTGTGATCAGCTTACTCCGCACAGATCCAATCGAACTAGGACCTGCTGGCCTGTGTCTGAGTATTGTGCAAAATCGAACTGCCTTTCACCAGTGTCAGTTTGGCTCAGTTGGTAGCACTCTTGACCTCTGAGGCAGTAGATTGTAGGTTCAAGCCCCACTGTTGCACTTGTACATTTAATCTAGGCTGACATTTCACTGCAGTACTAAGGGAGTGCAGCACTGTCAAAGGAGCCATTTTTCAAATGAGACGTTAAAACGAGGCCCTGTCTGCCCTTTCAGGTGGATGTAAAAGATCCCATGGCACTATTTGAAGAAGAGTAGGGGTTATCTTCTGCTGTCCTGGGCCTATATTTATCCCATCAATAAAACAGATGATCTGATCATTAACACATTGCTGTTTGTGGGAGCTTGCTGTGCACAAATTTGCTATCGCGTTTCCTACATTACAACCGTGACTACACTTCAAAAAGTACCTCATTGACTGGAAAGTGCTCTGGGACGTCCTGAGGTCATGGAAATGCCAATCTTTCATGTAGTTTAGAAATATTGACACGTAGCATAAACATACTTTGAGGAGCCCTGGGATCTGATCTGTCTCTCGGTATATCCCATGCATTGTGATAACTGTAACATACAATAGACATTGTTATTTGCCATTGAATCCTCCTTGTTGATCCTTCACTAATCCTCAATGTTCAACTTCTCCTCACTGAACTGCAGGATATCACATTGAGAAGTGGAAAAATCATAGTCATGTAATGAAGCTTCCAAATAAGGTGTTCTTTCTAACCTCCACCGAAGAACCATTTTGCAGTAAGTAGTTTTAGCACTGTAAGAACATGAGAACGCAAGAATTTTTAGGAACGGAAAAAAGGCCTAACAACCCATCTCCTTTTTCATGGACCAATCTCACCCACCTTCTCCCCATATCCTCCAACCCCACCTACTCACCTTCTCCCCATATCCCCCAACCCCACCTACCCACCTTCTCCCCATATCTCTAAATCCCACCTACCCACCTTCTCCCCATATCCCCAACCCCACCTACCCACCGTCTCCACATATCCCCCAACCCCACCTACCCACCTTCTCCCCATATCCCCCAACCCCACCTACCCACCTTCTGTCCATATCCCCCAACCCCACCTACCCACCTTCTCCCCATATCTCTAAATCCCACCTACCCACCATCTCCCCATATCTCTAAATCCCACCTACCCACCTTCTCCCCATATCCCCAACCCCATCTACCCACCTTCTCCCCATATCCCCCAACCCCACCTACCCACCATCTCCCCATAGCCCTGAATCCCACCTACCCACCTTCTCCCCATATCCTCCAACCCCACCTACCCACCTTCTCCCCATATCTCTGAATCCCACCTACCCACCTTCTCCCCATATCCCCCAACCCCACCTACCCACCTTCTCCCCATATCCTCAACCCCACCTACCCACCCACCTTCTCCCCATATTCCCCAACCCCATCTACCCACCTTCTCTCCATATCCTCCAACCCCACCTACCCACCTTCTCCCCATATCCCCCAACCCCACCTACCCACCTTCTCCCCATATCCCCAAACCCCACCTACCCACCTTCTCCCCATATCCCCCAACCCCACCTACCCACCTTCTCCCCATATCTCTAAATCCCACCTACCCACCATCTCCCCATATCTCTAAATCCCACCTACCCACCTTCTCCCCATATCCCCAACCCCACCTACCCACCTTCTCCCCATATCCCCCAACCCCACCTACCCACCATCTCCCCATAGCCCTGAATCCCACCTACCCACCTTCTCCCCATATCCTCCAACCCCACCTACCCACCTTCTCCCCATATCTCTGAATCCCACCTACCCACCTTCTCCCCATATCCCCCAACCCCACCTACCCACCTTCTCCCCATATCCCCAAACCCCACCTACCCACCTTCTCCCCATATCCCCCAACCCCACCTACCCACCTTCTCCCCATATCCCCCAACCCCACCTACCCACCTTCTCCCCATATCCCCCAACCCCACCCACCACCTTCTCCCCATATCCCCCAACCCCACCTAACCACCTTCTCCCCATATCCCCCAACCCCACCTACCCACCTTCTCCCCATATCCCCCAACCCCACCTACCCACCTTCTCCCCATATCCCCCAACCCCACCTACCCACCTTCTCCCCATATCCCCCAACCCCACCTACCCACCATCTCCCCATAGCCCTGAATCCCACCTACCCACCTTCTCCCCATATCCCCCAACCCCACCTACCCACCATCTCCCCATATCCCCCAACCCCACCTACCCACCTTCTCCCCATATCCCCCAACCCCACCTACCCACCATCTCCCCATAGCCCTGAATCCCACCTACCCACCTTCTCCCCATATCCTCCAACCCCACCTACCCACCTTCTCCCCATATCTCTGAATCCCACCTACCCACCTTCTCCCCATATCCCCCAACCCCACCTACCCACCTTCTCCCCATATCCTCAACCCCACCTACCCACCCACCTTCTCCCCATATTCCCCAACCCCATCTACCCACCTTCTCTCCATATCCTCCAACCCCACCTACCCACCTTCTCCCCATATCCCCCAACCCCACCTACCCACCTTCTCCCCATATCCCCAAACCCCACCTACCCACCTTCTCCCCATATCCCCCAACCCCACCTACCCACCTTCTCCCCATATCCCCCAACCCCACCTACCCACCTTCTCCCCATATCCCCCAACCCCACCTACCCACCTTCTCCCCATATCCCCCAACCCCACCTACCCACCTTCTCCCCATATCCCCCAACCCCACCTACCCACCTTCTCCCCATATCCCCCAACCCCACCTACCCACCATCTCCCCATAGCCCTGAATCCCACCTACCCACCTTCTCCCCATATCCCCCAACCCCACCTACCCACCTTCTCCCCATATCCCTCAATCTTTTCTCTTCCTAGAAATACATCCAATTATCTTAAACACATTTACGTTGTCCTCTGTGTCATCTTCCTTGATAGCTTATCCCTCAAATCTATTGTCCTTGGTGTGACAAAGCCACGCCCCCGGCAAAGGCGATCGCCGCTGGCCCCCAATAAAGCTGCGGGCTGAGATCTTGCGATCTCTCTGTGGCGAGGCTTTCGGCTTTTTCGATGCGTTAGAGGTTGCAGCGGAGTATAGTGGGGATTCCCTAGTGCGATCTGCTGTGATGTCAACAAGCTGCCTTAGGCAGCCAATCACGATGCAGAATTCTCACAGACAGGGAGCCAGGAAGTGAAGAAGCAGCTTTTATTCGGACTTTAAAAAATGTTACAGAAAGCAAAACAGAGATCGGGGCTCCCGCAGCGGGCTAACGTATACCTGAAGTAAAGATGATCAACCTTCAAAAAAAATTAAATTTTTTTATTTAAGTTTCTGAAAAATTGTAAGTTTTATAATAATGGAGAAATTTTACACTCCACAGACTTAAAATTCGTTTTCCTGTTTAGCAATCTTTTTCTTCTTCGGCAGTCCCTCGGATCGAGGATGACTTGCTTCCACGCCAAAAAGGGATGAGTTCAATGAGTTCACAGGTGTTTCAGTGAAGGACCTAATATTCCAGGTCCCGAACTACATATTGAAGGGTGGAAACGTAGAAACATAGAAACATAGAAAACAGGTGTAGGAGTAGGCCGTTCGGCCCTTCGAGCCTGCACCACTATTATGGCTGATCATGCAACTTCAGTACCCCATTCCTGCTTTCTCTCCAGACTTGATCCCTTTAGCCGTAAAGGCCAATCTAACTCCCTTTTGAATATATCTAACGAACTGGCCTCAACAACTTTCTGTGGTAGAGAATTCCACAGGTTAACCACTCTCTGAGTGAAGAAGTTTCTCCTCATCTTGGTCCTAAATGGCTTAATCCTTATCCTTAGACTGTGACCCCCTGGTTCTGGACTTCCCCAACATCGGGAACATTCTTCCTGCATCTAACCTGTCCAATTCCATCAGAATTTTATATGTTTCTGTGAGATCCCCTAAATTCCAGTGAATATAAGCCTAGTTGATCCAGTCTTTCTTCATATTTAGTCTTGCCATCCCGGGAATCAGACTAGTGAACCTTCGCTGCATTCCCTCAATAGCAAGAATGTCCTTCCTCAGATTAGGAGACCAAAACTGTACACAATATTCAAGATGCCTGTGTGTGGATTTTTTTAACGTGTGGTGACCGTTGCACACCAGCCACCACACGGGCTTGACAGAGCCAGGTCTTGGTCCAGTGGCAAGGGTTAACCAAGACGACTGGAGACCAGCTCTGCTGCACGGACCTAGTGCGCACACATATCGCAGTGTGGGCTGGCCCGTGCTGTCCCTGGGCCCTTGCCTCTTCTGGGCCCTGAACTCACGCCTCTCCTGTGCCCCCGATCACGTCGCTGCACGATCTCGCGACGCTCCATCGCCCCGACCTCACTGCTCCTGCTGTACCTGTCCATGCTCCAATCAGCGACCTCGATTATGGTGACGTCCAATCCAGTTGCCCTCCTTCACCAGCTCGCGCTGTTCCCTGAAGTGATATGCTCCTTTTAAAGTCCCGACCTACCGCTGGTGTTCCCTCGCAATCCCTTTAGCAATCAATACGCTGTTGAAACCCCAGTTACACTTAATCCAACAAGGCCTAACATTTAATGTGGTGTTTAACAGCGATATTACCGTGAAAAAAACCAAGTCAGTCCACTGATTATACTGATTGCTGGCTGTCAGGGGAGGGCGGGGGGCGTGGGAGTCACAGCGCAGCCATTGAACACAACTTCAGGATTTCCTCATTTAGATACATATGTGCTACATCCTGAAGGTACAGTCAGTTTCAGAGGTGTAACGACAGCGAGCGCTGTTAGTTTGCCCTTATTACTTACCGCAAATACCGGGCTATTAGTGACTGTCCTATATTGATGAGCGCTAGTTTTGAATTCACCCACTAGTGGAAACAGCTTCTCTATATCTACCCTATCGAAACCCTTCATCATTTTAAAGACCTCGATCGGGTCACCCCCTCAGCCTTCTCTTTTCTAGAGAAACGAGCCCCTGCCTGTTCCATCTTTCTTGATAGGTGCTGCGTCTCGGTTCTGGTACGCTCCTTGTAAATCTTTATTTGCACCTTAGCCGGTGCCTCTATATCATTTTTGTAATATGGCTACCAGAACTGTGCATTTAAATATCCTTTCTTTCTTCGCATCATGCAGTGTACTATTACCTTTTGGACATCATCGCTTGGAACCGCAACACCAGGAAAGGTTACATTACAGTTGGGTTAACTGGAGAAAATGGAAGCGTGGTCAAATCGAAAGCCAATCGGTGAGTACGCTGAGCATAAAGTTACAAACGAACAGTCCACTTGGAAACTTCCATCACACATGGAACCTTCCCCAGAGGTGTGAATTGTCTTTTCATGCATGTCTATACTGCACCCCTCATGTCAGTTGGACGGTCTCGCTGGATAATGCAGTGCGGCAATGCAGGAGTGCATGCAGTGACAAAGAACATTGCAGCAGCAACAGCGTACACCCCAAAGCGATGTGCGTACAGATATCGTCCTCTTTATTTCAGTACACTAGTGATATAAGATTATGAGGGGGCTTGACAAGGTGGATGCAGAGAGGATGTTTCCACTGATGGGGGAGACTAGAACTAGAGGGCATGATAGAATAAGGGACCGCCCATTTAAAACTGAGATGGGGAGAAATTTCTTCTCTTACAGGGTTGTAAATCTGTGGAATTCTCTGCCTCAGAGAGCTGTGGAAGCTGGGACATTGAATAAATTTAAGACAGAAATAGACAGTTTCTTAAACGATAAGGGGATAAGGGGTTATGGGAGTGGGCAGGGAAGTGGAACTGAGTCCACGATCGGATCAGCCATGATCTTATGGCCTACTCCTGCTCCTATTTCTTATGTTCTTATAATTACATAGAATTGCAGCCCAGAAACAGGCCATTGGGCCCCACCGCTCCGTGCTGGTGTTTATGCTCCACACCAGCCCCCTCCCATTCCTCTTCATCTCACCCCATCACCATATCCTTCTATTCCTTTCTCCCTCATGTGTTTATCCAGCCTCCCCTTCAAGGCGTCTGTGCTTTTCACTCCACCCATTCCATGTAGTAGCGAGTTCCACATTCTCACCACCAGAGTTCCCTGTGAGCTGCGCTTTGTTTTGCACGCTCTGTTTCCTTTAATGCGTGGTCCCTTTAAATTTCTGCGCTGCGCGGTATCTACGATGGGAAAGCCGGTGAGTGGCCTGCGCAGGACCTTTGAAAATACTGTGTGGCCGCCGCACGCAGCTTAGAAGGAACAGTGCTCACCACTCTCCTGGGCAAAGAAGTTTCTCCTGAATTCCCAATTGGATTTATTAGTGCCTATCTTATACTTTTGGCCCCCAGTTCTGGTCCCCACCGCAAATGGAAACATCTTCTCTACGTTAACCCCTTCATAATCTTAAAGACCCCCATCAGGTCACCCCTCAACCTTCTCTTCTCTGGAGGAAGGAACACCAGCCTATTCCGCCTTTCCTGATAGTTATAACGTTAAGAAGCATCCCTACTCCAGCACAATCTGCGTCTTACCAATTAACAATCTCTTCTTGTGCAGTTACCTATTGAATCTACAATACGCCTGAGACACAAAAAAATGGCAAATGTAGCAGTGGGATGCCGATCAGGTGCAGGACGTCTCTGCTAAATTGGTCTCTTTAGCGCCCATTTTACGCCCGAAAAGCAGGCGCAGCACGTACCAATTTCTACCCCCGGTGATTCTTTACATTCTAAACATACAGCAGCCATGTTGAAACAACAGCCCAGAAATCCTGGCCTCCCAGAGTCCGTACGGAGTGTGTACGGAGTGTCTAAGGACCCGGGAAGTCATCGCAAAAGCCGGTTTTCAGTGTACAATGCGCATGCGCTGAAAATCGGCTTTTCCGTTCTGTCAAACTGGAGCTTGACAGATCCAATGCATCTCGGGAGCGAGGACAATTGCAAGGGGAAGATTACGGAATTTACCCAGATCTTGCCCAGCAAATGTCCTCAAAATTCTTGCACCTGATAAAAGCAGGGTATAGCCTACTTTTACAGGCGTAAGAGTCTTAAAACACATTTAAAACATAAAAAATAAAATTTAAAATACACATTTTACTTTTAAAAACCCCGCCCACTATGTTAAATTTATCTTAAACCATAATTAAAAAAACTTTTAAAAAATTTTGAAAATGTTTTTTCTCTAAGATATTTGTCAACTTTAATTTCAATTAATTTTAATTATGTGAGGTGTGTTTTTTATTCTTCCTTTGGTGTTATTGTGTTTGGTGTTTTCTTCCCTCAATTAACAGCAATGAGAACTGGTAGATACGGAGTTCCCGTTGCTATTAATTGAGAATACTGTACCTGATTGGTTGAGCAGTCACACGTGACTGCACCGTCTCCATGGGAACCTGGAGGACGGGAGTGCGCTCCGCAGCGCGGGAAGAGAAGGCCTCCCCACCGGAATCCCACGCTCCTCCCGGACCAGCAGGTAAATTCGTAGAAATGTTTCAGGTCGGAGGCCTCCGACCGCAATTTCAGCCCCAAGAACTCCGTACTCCGCTCCTGTATTTACAACTATTTCTGTCCTGACAGATGATCTGGGAGTTTATTTTTTGAAAGCCGACATAGCTCCGATTTCTGTTTTTGTTTTTTTTCAGATACGCAAAATCATTCGAAAAGTTCAAGGAGGTCACCCTCCTCGTAGGTGTTGATAAAGACATAGAAAATATCACCAGAGTTTCACTGATGTTCAGTTCAGCCATTCTGGTGGAACCCAAACTCAAACTGGGAATACTTCGAATGCAACTGAGATCACTAACCTACCCCCAAAGGTTAGTTACCGGGATTCTTGTAAACTTTACAATTTGACATGCCAGATTAAGAGAGAATAAAGTAATGGAAAGAAGAAAGAAGAAATTTGCATTTATATAGCACCTATCAGGACGTCCCAAGGTGCTTTACAGCCAACTAATTATCTTTTGAAATGTAGTCACTGATGCAATGTAAGGAATAGAGAGAAGGGAAGAAAGAGTAATTCAGAGCGATGGAGGGAAGCGTGGAAGATAATAACGAGAGGGAAGAGATGGACAGAGCGAGGGAGGAAGGAAGGGAGGTATGGGTTACAGGGATAATGATTGGCGTGTCCAAGGAGAGAGAGGATTGAAAACACAGGAAGGATAGAAAGCAAGAGGCACAGAAGGACACAGAGGGAGAGAAAGAAATTGAATACATGTTACAAGAATTATTTATAGATTAAGCCATGGTCAATGACAAGTAAATTCATTCATTGACTGGATGAACTAGGACGCTTTTCATCAAAATAGAAACGGTTCAGAAGAGGTCTAGAAATATAGAAACATAGAAATTTACAGCGCAGAAGGAGGCCATTTCGGCCCATCGTGTCCACGCCGGCTGACAAAGAGCTGCACGGCCCTTGGTCAGCAGCCCTGAAGGTTACATACAAACCCATGAACAATGACAGAAAGACAAAGAGCACCCAGCCCAACCAGTCCGCCCCACACCACTGCAACACCCCTTATACTGAAACATTCTGCACTCCACCCCAGCCGGAGCCATGTGATCTCCTGGGAGAGGCAAAAACCAGATAAAAACCCAGGCCAATTTAAGGAGAAAAAAATCTGGGAAAATTCCTCTCCGACCCACCCAGGCGATCGAAACTAGTCCAGGAGATCACCCTGGCCATATTCTATTCCCTGCAGTACTTACCATTATATCTGCACTGACCAATGAAAGGTCATCCAGTCCAATCTCAATTACCAACTCTAGGTCCGTAACCCTAAAGGTTACGGCACTTTAAGTGCCCATCCAACCATCTCCTAAATAAGAGATTAAAACTGTACACAGCACTCCAGCTGTGGCCTCACCAATAACCCGTACAGTTGCAGCAGGACATCCCCGCTTTTACACTTCACCCCCCCCCTGCAATTGGTTGCGCCTAAAAGGTTGGCGGTAACACTTCCTGCCATTAACAAGTGGCGCTGCAATGCCTGTTAGTGGCCCAATCTCTCCAGTCCACCTCCCGCACAATCCTGGCGAATTCCACCGGTGTCCCAATTTTCATTCAAGTCAATGAATTTTCCCAGATCTCTGCTAGAAGACATTTTCTTAACCGTTTGGAACATAGGAACCGGAGGAGGCCACCCAGCCCCTCCAGCCCGTCCCCCCATCCAATGAGACCGTGGGCCGATCTCCATCCGAACTCCATCCAGCCCCTGCTCCACAATCTTCTATACCCTTGTCCAGCAAAATCCAACAATCCAAAATTGAGCTGAGAGAGATGTTCAAAATTGAGAGCTTTCGATAAGGTGATTTGGAAATAATTATTTCCACTAGTTGGTGAGTCCATAACTAAAGCTCATAAATTGACAAAAATACGAATTGGGGAGTTGGTAGATGGTTGTTAGGGCATGGAATGCCCAGCCAGAAGCAGTGATGAGAGCATAATCCGAAATAGCTTTCAAAAGGGAATTGGACAAATATTCAGAATCATAACATCATAGATTGATACAGTACAGAAGGAGGCCATTCGGCCCATTTTGCCAGCCCTTCGGTAGAGCTATCCAATTAATTACACTGCCCTGCTCTTACCCCAGAGCAAATGTTTTCCCTTCAAACATTTATCCAATTCTCTTTTGATGTTGCCATTGTAGCATCCTCATCTCAGGGTCAGAAGATTGTGGGTTCAAGTCCCATTCCAGAGACTTGAGCACAAAATCTAGGCTGACACTCCGAGTGCAGTGCTGAGGGAGCGCCGCACTGTCGGAGGTGTCATCTTTCGGATGAGACGTTAAACTGAGGCCCCGTCTGCCCTCTCAGGTGGTTGTAAAAGATCCCGTCACTATTTCGAAGAAAAGCAGGGGAGTTATTCTTGGTACCCTGGCCAATATTTATCCCCCAATCAACAGCACAGAAACGGATTATCTGGTCATTATCACATTGCTGTTTGTGGGAGCTTGCTGAGCGTAAATTGGCTGTTGTGTTTCCTACATTTCAGCAGTAACTACACTTAAAAAACAAATGTACTTCATTGGCTGTGAAGCACTTTGGGACGTTCAGTGATCGTGAAAGGCATTATATAAATGCAAGCCCCTTCCCTTCCCTTCCCTTCCCTTCCCTTCTCTTCCCTTCCCATCCCTTCTCTTCCCTTCTCTTCCTTTCCCTTCCCTTTCCTTCCCTTCCCTTCCCACCCTTACTTCCTTTCCACCCTTCCCTCCTTTCATAGAAACATAGAAACTTAGAAAATAGGAGCAGCAGTAGGCCATTCGGCTCTTCGAGCCTGCACTACCATTCAATATGATCATGGCTGATCCTCTATCTCAACACCATATTCCCGCTTTTTCCCCATACCCCTTGATGCCCTTTGTTTCTAGAAATCTATCTATCTCCCTCTTAAATATATTCAGTGACTTGTCCACAGCCTTCTGTGGTAGAGAATTCCGCAGGTTCACCACCCTCTGTGTGAAAACATTTCATTTCGGTCCTAAATTTCCTACCCCGTATCCTGAGACTGTGACCCCTTGTTCTAGACTTCCCAGCCCCGGGGAAACATCCTCCCCGCATCCAGTCTATCCAACCCCGTCAGAATTTTAAACGTTTCAATGAGATCCCCTCTCACTCTAGTGATTACAGACCCAATCTCTCCTCATACGACAGTCCTGCCATCTCAGGAATCAGTCTGGTGAACCTTCGCTGCACTCCCTCTATGGCAAGTATATCCTTTCTTAGGTAAGAACATAAGAACATAAGAACAGAAGAAATAGGAACGGGAGTAGGCCATACGGCCCCTTGAGCCTGCTCCGCCATTCAATAAGATCATGGCTGATCTTCGACCTCAACTCCACTTTCCTGCACTATCCACATATCCCTTGATTCCCCGAGAGTCCAAAAATCTATCAATCTCAGGCATGAATATATTCAATGACTGAGCATCCACAGCCCTCTGGGACAGAGAATTGCAAAGATTCACAATCCTCTGAGTGAAGAAATTCCTCCTCATCTCAGCTTGAAATGCCCGAGCCCTTTACCTGAGACTGTGACCCCTGGTTTGAGATTCTTCCACAAGGAATAACAGCTTCAGCATTTACTCTGTCAGGCTCACTAGACTCGATTTAATTTGCAATGGTGAACATGGGAACATAGGAACAGGAGGAGGCGATTCTGTTCTGCCATTCTATTAGCTCATTGCCGATCTGTACCTTAACTCCGTCTACCTGCCTTGGTTCCATAACCCTTAATACCCTTTGTCCAACAAAAATATATCAATCGCAGTTTTGAAATTTTCAATTGAACCCCCCCCCCCAGCCTCAACAGTTTTTTGGGGGAGAGAGTTCCAGATTCCCACTGCCCTTTGTGTGAAGAAGTGCTTCCTGACATCACCCCTGAACGGCCTGGCTCTATTTTAAGGTGATGCCCCCTTGTTCTGGACTCCCCCACCAGAGGGAATAGTTTCTCACGATCTACCCTATCAAATCCTTTAATCATCGTAAACACCTCAATTAGATCACCCCTTAATCTTCTACACTGGAGGGAACACAAGCCCAGTCTGTGCAACCTGCCCTCGTAATTTAACCCTTTTATCCCTGGTATCGTTCTGGTTAATCTGCGCTGCCCCCATTTGAACTCCTGACCTTGATCTCTTCTCTTGTTCACAGGCCTCACCTGTGCAGGTACGATCTAGCCCTGGAGAGGGACGAGGAAGAGGAGTTCCATCCGATCGAATGCCAAGTGCAGGCGTTGTAGCGTGCGGCCATACCCTGCATCGTTGGCTGTGTGTTCCCGGGCCCTTGTCCTTCGCCATGGCTCTGTGTATAGTCACCGCTCCCTGCTCCTTGTTACATCTGATACCTGAAACGACCAGTAAAGTCCCATAGCGACCCGACCAATGACTGAGAGTCCTTCCTCTTTTGGCCATTGTTGCCAAGCCACATTTCCGACTTGTATTTACAGCACTACTTCTCAGCCCCGAGTCCGTGAAGGAGTCGATTTCCTCCCCCCCCGCGGGGCGAGGTCCTCAGAATGTGGGGTTGATCACCTCACCGCACGGTTAACACCGGTCATGCCGCTGCTGCCATTTGGAAAGTGGTCCTAACAACGGGTGTCCAAAGCACCCGCCTGTTTCAGGGGCCGATCCCCTTCTAAGATTGAAATCTGTGACGTAAATAGGACCCCAATTGCCGTCTTATGTGCAGAGGAACCTCGGAACAGGAGGAAGCCATTCAGCCCCTCGAGCCTGTTCCATTGTTCATTGAGATCCCGACTGATCTGTATCTTAATTCCATTTACCCGCCTTGGTTCTGTAACCCTTAATATCCATTGCCTAACATAAATCTATCAATCTCAATGGTGAAATTTTCAATTGCCCCCCAGCCTCAACAGCTTTTTGGGGGAGAGAGTTCCAGATTCCCACTGCCCTTTGTGTGAAGAAGTGCTTCCTGACATCACCCCTGAATGGCCTGGCTCTATTGTTAATGTTATTCCCCCTTGTTCTGGATTCTCCCCCCACCAGAGGAAATAGTTTCTCTGTCTCTACCCTATCAAATCCCTTAATCAGCTTAAACACCTCGATCAGATCATCCCTTAATCCACTATATTTGTGAGAACACCAGCGGCAGGTCGGGGCCATAAAAGGAGTGGAGATGCGGTGGCCCGGGAGCAGCGCGGAGGCCACTTCAGGGACCAGCGCGAGCTGGTGCAGGAGGGCGACGGCAGCGAAGAGTGATGTCATCAGGTCGGTGATTGGAGCGTGGGCCGGTACAGCAGGAGTGGTGAGGTCGGGGCGAAGGAGCAGCGAGAGATTGTGGAGCGACGCGATCGGGGCCCGGGAGAGCCGTGAGTTCGGAGCCCAGAAGAGGCGAGGGCCCAGGGGCAGCACGGGCCCAGCCCACACCGCGATATGTGCGCGCACTAGGTCCGTGCAGCAGAGCTGGTCTCCAGTCGTCTTGGATAACCCTTGCCACTGGACCAAGACCTCGCTCTGTCAAGCCCGTGTGGTGGCTGGTGTGCAACAGCCACCCCACGTTAAAAAAATTCACGCACAGGCATCTTCCACCCTTCGGGATGTAGTTCAGCACCTGGAATATTACGTCCTTCATTGAAACACCTGTGAACTCATCCCTTTTTGGCGTGGAAGCAAGTCATCCTCACTTCGAGGGACTGCCTACGATGATGATGCTCGAGGGAACACTCCGACCAGTTCTACGGACGATGTAACCTACGAGCCCGTCAAAGGTAAGTGTCAAATAGTTTTTGACTGAGCATGAGCAGGAGCGGACCCTCTGCGCCCCGGGACCCCACAGTCTCTTCCCGCCCCACCTCCGCCCACCACCACTTACCTTGCTGGAGGCCGCCCAGCCCAGATTTGAGGCATCAATCCCACAGAGCTGTTTTGGGACCCCCTGTTCGGCTCCCCTGCATCTTAACTGCTGAATTTAAATGAGGCTAGAGCACAACAATCGCACGGAGGGGGTCGGGGGCCCTCTTCACTACCGCTCGTTCATCCAAAAGTCAAAATTGATGCCCCCACCCGAGTCCCCACTATCGATGTAGAGTCTCTCCCGGCACTGAAGATTCAGCTGTGGAGATCAGTGCTGCTGGATTACCAGCCAGGGATTTTCGTGACCAGAAAACTGGGAATGCCGGGATTAGGAGGCAATTGTCCGCACTGCGATTGGGATTCAGCAACAGATGTCTCGCAATTTAGGATTTTGTGTTAATATGATATAAAAAAAAAGACTTGCATTTATATAGCACCTTACACAACCTCAGGACGTCCCGAAGCGCCTTATGGCCAATGAAGTACTTTTTGAAGTGTGCTCACTGTTGCACTGTGGGAAACACGGCAGCCAATTTGCGCACAGCAAGCTCCCACACACAGCAATGTGATAATGACCCGATTATCTGTTTCAGTGATGTTGGTAGAGGGATAAATATTGACCCCAGCACACCGGGGAGAACTCCCTGCTCATCTGCGAATAGTGGCCGTGGAATTTTTTACATTCACCTGAGAGGGCAGACAGGGCCTCGGTTTAACATCTCATCTGAAAGATGACACCTCCGACTGTGTAGCACTTCCTCAGTACTGCACTGGGAGTATCAGTCTGGATTACGCGCTCAAGTCTCTGGAGTGGGACTTAAACTCACAACCTTCTGACTTGGAGGCGAGAGAGAGTGCTACCCACTGAGGGAGATAGATAGATTTTCGGGTTGGAAATCGGTGGTTAGTGGTGTGCCACATGGATCGGTGCTGGGACCACAACTGTTTACAATATACATAGATGACCTGGAAGAGGGGACAGAGTGTAGTGTAACAAAATTTGCAGATGACACAAAGATTAGTGGGAAAGTGGGTTGTGTAGAGGACACAGAGAGGCTGCAAAGAGATTTAGATAGGTTAAGCGAATGGGCTAAGGTTTGGCAGATGGAATACAATGTCGGAAAGTGTGAGGTCATCCACCTTGGGAAAAAAAACAGTAAAAGGGAATATTATTTGAATGGGGAGAAATTACAACATGCTGCGGTGCAGAGGGACCTGGGGGTCCTTGTGCATGAATCCCAAAAAGTTAGTTTGCAGGTGCAGCAGGTAATCAGGAAGGTGAATGGAATGTTGGCCTTCATTGCGAGAGGGATGGAGTACAAAAGCAGGGAGGTCCTGCTGCAACTGTATAGGGTATTGGTAAGGCCGCACCTGGAGTACTGCGTGCAGTTTTAGTCACCTTACTTAAGGAAGGATATACTAGCTTTGGAGGGGGTACAGAGACGATTCACTAGGCTGATTCCGGAGATGAGGGGGTTACCTTATGATGATAGATTGAGTAGACTGGGTCTTTACTCGTTGGATTTAAGAAGGATGAGGGGTGATCTTATTGAAACATTTAAAATAATGAAAGGGATAGACAAGATAGAGGCAGAGAGGTTGTTTCCACCGGTCAGGGAGACTAGAACTAGGGGGCACAGCCTCAAAATACGGGGGAGCCAATTTAAAACCGAGTTGAGAAGGAATTTCTTCTCCCAGAGGGTTGTGAATCTGTCGAATTCTCTGCCCAAGGAAGAAGTTGAGGCTAGCTCATTGAATGTATTCAAATCACAGATAGATAGATTTTTAACCAATAAGGGAATTAAAGGTTACGGGGAGCTGAGTCCACGACCAGATCAGCCATGATCTTATTGAATGGCGGAGCAGGCTCGAGGGGCTAGATGGCCTACTCCTGTTCCTAATTCTTATGTTCTTATGTTCTTATGATTTCCAGAAACAAAAGGCATCAAGGGTTATGGGAAAAAAGCGGAAATATGGTGTTGAGATAGAGGATCAGCCATGATCATACTGAATGGCGGTGCAGGCTCGAAGGGCCGAATGGCCTACTACTGCTCCTATTTTCTATGTTTCTACGAGCCATGGCTGACACTGTCACATGAGCAGGATGGGAAGGAAAGGCACTTCCTGCACTGGAGTCACCGTCAGTTAGATCTCCGGGTGAAATGAAGTCATCCCAACTTTTCCTGCCCCTCTCTATTTACCCGCACCCATACTTGTTCCCCCTCCGAACTTCCCCACCTCAATCCCTCTGCGCCTCGCATCCCTTCCCATCATGTGTTGCCAGAACTGGTTGTACGTATTCAGGAGGTCTTGTCACATGGCGTCCAGATTCACACCATTGGTCGCCCGACGTGTCCATTCTCACGATGCCTCGCCCTGCCTTCCCACAGCCAAACGGAAAGCGAACAAGCTCTTTGTTACTCGATAGGCCGTCTTGAGCATCCCTGATTATAATCGTTCCATCATTGGTGGCTGTGCCTTCAGCCGTTTGGGCCTCTGAAATTCCCTGCCTAAACCACTCTGCCTCTCTACCTCTCTTTCCATCTTGAAGACACTCCTTAAAACCTAGCTCTTTGACTAAGCCAGCCCTAATTTCTCCTCATGCAGCTCGGTGTCAAATATTTTGTCTCATAACACTCCTGTGAAGCGCCTTGGGACATTTCACTATGTTAAAGGTGCTATATAAATACAATTGTTGTTGTTGATAGGCTGATTCTTGACTTTTAATCAAAAGGCCTTCCCCCCCGCCACTCTACAATATTGTTACAACTAGTAAACAAAGACGTTCAAAGAAAAAGCAAAATATATATATTTTTTAACTACCGGGATTTCCGCTGGTAACAGTGTCCAGCAGGTTAATCTTCAATTCCTGGAGACCCCAGGGCAAAGCTGGAGGGTTGCCAACCCCTATCTCCTGCACCCTCATGGTGTTTAAATCTGACAGCACCTTGGGGAGTCGGTGTAGACCAAACCGAGACTCAGCTAAAGGCAGCTGGGCTACGAGAGGACTTTGAAGAGCTGTGAATTTAAAATGTGTTGAAAAGGTTGTCACTGGTCAGATGGTATGATGGATGTTGCCACATGGGGGCAGTATAAGCACACAGTAAATACCACGTACGCTGCGCTTTGAAGGGCATGTGTGTAAGTGAAGGACACAACTTTCATTTTTTAAATGTTTTTCCCGATCTCGGGGTGTCCCAATGCACTTGGCAAACTATGTTTTTTTTCAGACTGGAGGAAGGTATACAGTGGTGTTCCCCGGGGGTTGGTACTGCCTTTCCCAATATATATTAATGACTTAGACTTGGGAGTACAGGACACAATTTCAAAATTTGCAGATGACACCAAATTTGGAATAGTGAACAGTGAGGAGGACTTCAACAGGACATAGACAGGCTGGTGGAATGAGCGGACACATGGTCGATGAAATTTAACGCAGAAAAGTGCGAAGTGATACATTTTGGTAGGAAAAACGAAGAAAGGCAATATAAACTAAAGGGTACAATCCTAAAGCGGGTGCATGAACAGAGAGACCTGGGGGTATATGTGCACAATTGGTTGAAGGTGGCAGGGCCGGTTGAGAAAGCGGTTAAAAACATCTTGGGCTTCATGAATAGAGGCATAGAGTACAAAAGCAAGGAAGTTATGATGAAATACTAGTTCAGCCTCAACTGGAGAATTGTGTCCAATTCTGGGTACCGCACTTTAGGAAGGATGTGAAGGCCTTAGAGAGGGTGCAGGAAAGATTTATAGAATGGTTCCAGGGATGAGGGACTTCAGTTACGTGGATGGACTGGAGAAGCTGGGGTTGTTCTCCTTGGAGCAGAGAAGGTTGAGAGGAGATTTGATCGAGGTGTTCAAAATCATGAGGGGTCTGGACAGAGTAGATAGAGAGAAACTGTTCCCATTGGCGGAAGGACCGAGAACCAGAGGACACATATTGAAGGTGATTGGCCGAAGAACCAAAGGCGACATGAGGGAAAACATTTTTCCGCAGCGAGTGGTTAGGATCTGGAATGCACGGCCTGAAAGGGTGGTGGAGGCAGACTCAATCGTGGCTTTCAAAAGGGAATTGGATAAGTGCCTGAAGGAAAAGGAATTGCAGGGCTACGGGGAAAGGGCAGGGGAGTGAGACTGGCTGAGGTGCTCTTGCAGAGAGCCGGCACGGGCACAACGGGCCGAATGGCCTCCTGTGCTGTAACCATTCCGTGATTCTATGATTTACAGCCAATAAAGTACTTTTGAAGTTGCAATGTAGGAAATGTGGCAGCCAATTTTACACAGCAAGCTCCCACAAACAGCAATGTGATAAGCAATTTTTTTGGTTGAGTGATAAATATTGGCCCCAGGACAACGGGGGGGAACTCCCGTACTCTTCTTTGAAATAGCGGCCATGAGATCTTTCATGTCCACGCAAGAGAGCAAATGCAGACCTCGGTTCAATCTGAAAGACAGCACCTCAGACACTGCAGTGCTCTCTCAGTACAGCACTCGAGTGTCATCCTGGATTTAAAAAACATTTTTTCACACGATGTGCGTGTCGCTGGAAAGGCCATCCCTAATTTCCGTTGAGAAGCTGGTGTTGAGCCACCTTACACAACTAAGTGGCTCGCTAAGCCATTTCAGAGGGCAGATAAGAGTCAACCATATTGTAGGTCTGGAGTCACATATAGGTCAGACCAGGTAAGGGCAGCAGATTTCCTTCCCTGAAGGACATTAGTGAACCAGCTGGGTTTTTTTGACAATCCAGTAGTTTCATGGTCACCATTACTGAATCTGGCTTTTTATTCCAGATATATTTAATTAACTGAATTTAATTTCCCCAGCCGCAGTGGTGGGATTTGAACTCACGTCTCTGGATAATTAGCCCAGTAACATAACCACTGTGCTGCCATACCCCTGGAACGGAACTGATGAACAAAGTCAGAGAATGTGGAGTCAGGGGACAAGTAGCAGAATGGATCGCTAGCTGGCTTCAAGATAGAAAGCAGAGAGTAGGGGTAAAGGGTAACTATTCACAGGGGCAGAAGGTGGGTAATGGTGTTCCACAAGGATCAGTGCTGGGACCACTGTTATTCACAATTTATATCAACGATTAAACTGTGGAATTGAAAACACAACTTCTAAATTTGGGACATTAAACTTTGCTCAGTAATAAAGGAGAGATACTATCCTGGAACACGGGTAGCCGATGGAACCCGTTATGTAAATGTGCGGTTCCTGCATTTTAATCGTTTCCACAGACGGGGAATCGTACATATCGGGGCGACCCCTTATTCTGAAACTATGCCCCCTAGTTCTAGATTCCCCTATGAGTAGAAACATCCTCTCTGCATCTACCTTGCCAAGCCCCCTCAGTATCTTATATGTTTCAATAAGATCACCTCTCATTCTTCTAAACTCCAATGAGTATAGGTCCAACCTGCTCAACCTTTCTTCATAAGTCAATCCCTTCTTCTCAGGAATGCAGGATAGAGATGGTGGAAAACACACCAAGTATGGTGGAAAAGGACAAAGTCAACAGAGAACATCATGGGTCAAGGACAGAGTCGAGCCATAATATGGTTTGCCTCTCCCTCAAGAATCAGATATCCGTGGGGGGAGCGGAGGCGGGAGTGGGGTGCAGTGTAAGTGTAGATACTCCAAAGAAAGACGGGGAGTCGTACATCTTGGGGAGCAGGAGGGGGCAAGACAGAGAGAGGTTGCAAGAGGCAGGAGCCTTAAAGGGGCAGCAGAACAGGAGCGGGGAGACAAAGGCAGCAAAAGGGAGCAAGATAGATGAAGATGTGTCATTGTCCCAGAGAGAGATGAAACAGGGAGCAAGGGTCAGCGGGTGGAGGTGAGGCTGACGGGAGTGGCACTGTTGGAGAAACCATGACAGCAGGAGGACTCTCTAATGAAGATTATGTAACTGCCGGGGAGCAGGGACAGGAGATTACAGAAGAGCTCGAGAGTGAGGAGTCAGTGGGGGATGGAGACATGGAATTGCGGGGTGGAGGGGCATCATGTGGAAAGGGAAAGGTTAGTGAGGGGCAGAAGGAGGGAGAAGGGGCAGCCCCTCGGCCTAAACCTAATGTAAGGAAGAGGCTGAAACTGCCGGGAAGGTTCAAACAGGAGGTGAAAAAGAGCCGGAGGCTGCAGGAGACAGCAACAGCTGCCCAAAATGTTGGGAAGGAGCATGAGAGGAGGGAAGGGCCGGAGATTAAATGATGGGGGGATTATCAGGCACACTTCCTTTATTAGGAGCCATGATTACATTGGTCTTGATCAATGTGAACGGACAGAGGGGGGAGAATAAATTGCAGCAGTTGTTGCAGTGTTTTAAAGGCAGTGTGTCTGCAAGAAACCTTTTGGGATGAGGATATCCTAGAAAGAGTTCTGAAGATTTGGAAGGGAGAGGTGTTTATAAGTTATGCAAATAATAACCATAGAGGGGTGGCTGCTTTAGTAAGTTTCTCCATAAAAGAGAACGTTGTCTTGGTGGACAAGGACACTGAGGGGAGATTAAATGGAGGAATTGAATTCTGATCTCATGAATATCTATGTGCCGAGTGACCATTGCAAGCGTCGCGAGTTTTTTCGGTGGTTATTCACAGAAGTGGCAGAGGTGGTAAACCCTTGTATATTTGGGGGATTTTAATGTATTTTTATCTCGGATAGACATTTCAGCCCAGATGACCTTTCAGGATGATAACTCCAGAGGGATGATTGTAAAAATTATGGCAAATTTAAATTTGAGAGACTTATGGAGGGATCGGTACCCCTTAAAACGGGAGTTCTCCAGAAGAGGTTGAGTGGGTGATGTTTTAAAACAGAGCCGAATAGATTTTGTGGTAATGCAGGAAGTGTTAAGTTCTGAGGTGATGGAGATTTATTATAAAAAAGTATTTTTTAGTGACCGCTCATCTTTGGTTCTTGGAATTAGGAACAGCAGAGTTAAGGTCGGTCCAGGGATGTGGATTTTAAACAATCAATAGCTCAAAGAAATTGCTAACAAAGAAGGGATATTAAATATAATAAAGAATGCTCGGAAGGAACCTTTATTTTTGAAAAACAAAGAGTTTAATGGGACAGTTTCAAATATGAGGTAAAAGTTTTTTCGGTACATTATAGAAAAGAGAGAGCAACAGCTAACCGTCGTCAAGAAGGTTTACAGATAACAGTAAAGCAGTTGGCAGAGGGGATAGGGGAGCAGAGACTAAGTGGAATGTTTTAAAAGAAGAGTGGGAATTATTGCTAGCTGAAAAATGCAAGGGGGCCATTCTCCACGCAAAGGTTAAAGATGCATTGGAGGGAGAAAGAGGCACTAGATATTTTCTAGAGCAAGAGAAGTTACGACAAAGGTTATCATTAATTGGAGAGTTGAAGGTTGGGGCAAAAATGATTAATGAAAGTGGGGAGATTTTGGAGACAGCTAGTAGCTTTTATCAAAAGTTATATACAAAAGAACACATTTCCAAATTGGCGATGGCGAAGGTTAGTGCTTTTATTGAAGAGGGTTTAAAGGAGGATGAGAGAAGAATGTGTGACAAAGAAGTAGGATTAGCGGAAATAAAAGTAGCACTACATGGAATGAAGGGAGGGGTGGGGGGAGCCCAGGGTCCGATGGACTAAGTGCAGAATTTTATGAAGAATTTTTAGAGATTTTAAGTCCATTGGTCTCAGAGGTTTTTGTTATGTCTGTAATGTACTTAGGAATGATTCCATGAGGCAATGTGTTGTACTCAAACTGTAGTGACCTTGGTCCTTTATTCGTAACTCCAGAGTGTTATACATGTAAACGTGTATTTACTCTGTTCAGCCACCAGAGGGCTCATCCCCTGGAGTCCCAAGGAATCCCATAATCCCTTGGGAGCACAGGTATTTAAGGAGGCTTCACAGGTTGGAAAGGCACTCTGGAGACCTGCAATAAAAGACTAAGGTCACACTTTACTTTGAGCTCACAGTGTTCAGTCTGACTCTTTCTACATACACAACAACTGGCGACGAGATACAGATAGCGAACCCAAAGATGCAGAGAACAGTGGGCATCCTGGAGAAATTCTCGGAGGGAGATGATTGGGAAACTTTTGTGGAGCGACTCGACCAATACTTCGTGGCCAAAGAGCTAGATGGGGAAGAGAGCACTGCCAAACGAAGGGCGATCCTCCTCACTGTCTGTGGGGCACCAACGTATGGCCTCATGAAAAATCTACTCACTTCAGCGAAACCCACTGAGAAATCATACGACAATTTGTGCACACTGAACCCAAAGGAAAGCGTTCTGACGGCGAGGTACTGGTTCGACACCTACAAAAGGTCTGAAGGCCAGGAAGTGGCGAGTTATGTCGCCGAGCTAAGACGCCTTGCAAGACATTGCGAATTTGAAGGACATTTGGAGCACATGCTCGGAGACTTTTTCGGACTTGGCATTGGCTATGAAACCATACTTCGCAAACTTTTGACTGTAGAGACCCCAACCTTGAGTAAGGCCATAGCGATAGCCCAGGCATTCATTGCCAGCACAGACAATACGAAGCAAATCTCTCAGCACACAATTACTGCTACAAGTACTGTGAACAAAGTGATGATGTTTTTGCATCGTAACGTACAGGGCAGGTCACACAGCTGCACGTCTGCAGATGTCTCACCATCAAAGGTGATGAATGCAAGGCCATTAACACCTTGTTGGTGCTGCGGGGGTGATCACCGTTTCCATTTATGCCGATTCAAAGAGTACTTTTGCAAGGGCTGTGCAACAATGGGACACCTCCAACAAGTGTGCAGGCGAGCTGCTAAGCCTGTTAAACCTGCAAACTACCATGTTGCAGAGGAGGACAGATACACGGAGGATCACGACGAACCAGAGCCTCAGATCGAGGAGGTAGAGGCACATGGGATGCACACATTCACCACGGAATTTCCCCCGATAATGCTAAATGGACTCCCGGTGTCAATGGAGCTGGACACGGGCGCGAGCCAGTCCATCATGGGCAAAAAGACTTTTGAAAGATTGTGATGCAACAAGACCTCAAGGCCAGTCTTAACTCCAGTTCGTACGAAACTAAGAACTTACACGAAAGAACTGATACCTGTAATCGACAGTGCTACCGTAAAGATCTCATACGATGGAGCGGTGCACAAACTACCACACTGGGTGGTACCGGGTGATGGTCCCACGCTGCTCGGCAGGAGCTGGCTGGGAAAGATACGCTGGAACTAGGACGACATCCGAGCACTATCGCCCACTGATGACACTTTGTGTGCCCAGGTCTTAAACAAATTTCCTTCGCTGTTTGAACCAGGCATCGGGAAATTCCAAGGAGCAAAAGTGCAGATCCACCTAATTCCGGGGACGCGACTCATCCATCACAAGGCGAGAGCAGGACCATACATGATGAGAGAAAGGGTAGAGATCGAGCTAGACCGGCTGCAAAGAGAGGGCATCATTTCCTCAATCGAGTTCAACGAGTGGGCCAGTCCTATCATCCCAGTCCTCAAGGGAGATGGCACCGTCAGAATCTGTGGCGATTACAAAGTAACTATCAATCGTTTCTCCCTGCAGGACCAATACCCACTACCAGAGGCCGACGACCTCTTTGCAACGCTGGCGGGAGGAAAGACGTTCACGAAGCTGGATCTGACTTCAGCCTACATGACGCAGGAACGGGAGGAATCATCGAAGGCCCCCACCTTTGTTTATAACAGATGCCCGTTTGGAATCCGATCGGCAGCGGCGATATTCCAGAGAAACATTGAAAGTTTACTGAAGTCGGTCCCGCACACCGTGGTCTTCCAGGACAACATCTTGGTCACAGGTCGGAACACAGTCGAGCATCTGCAGAACCGATTATTAAATTATTAAATGTGGAGTGTAACATCTTGGCGAGGGTGATGGCAAGGTCCCGCACAAGAGATTGGTGTGCAAAATCAAAGCGCATGGTATTGGGGGTAATGTACTGACGTGGATAGAGAACTGGTTGGCAGACAGGAAGCAGAGAGTCGGGATAAACGGGTCCTTTTCAGAATGGCAGGCAGTGACTAGTGGGGTGCCGCAGGGCTCAGTGCTGGGACCCCAGCTATTTACAATATACATTAACGATTTAGATGAAGCAATTGAGTGTAATATCTCCAAGTTTGCAGATGACACTAAACTGGGTGACGGTGTGAGCTGTGAGGAGGACGCTAAGAGGCTGCAGGGTGACTTGGACAGGTTAGGTGAGTGGGCAAATGCATGGAGATGCCGTATAATGTGGATAAATGTGAGGTTATCCACTTTGGTGGCAAAAACACGAAGGCAGAATATTATCTGAATGGCGGCAGATTAGGAAAAAGGGAGGTGCAACGAGACCTGGGTGTCATGGTTCATCAGTCATTGAAAGTTGGCATGCAGGTACAGCAGGCGGTGAAGAAGGCAAATGGAATGTTGGCCTTCATAGCTAGGGGATTTGAGTATAGGAGCAGGGAGATCTTACTGCAGTTGTACAGGGCCTTAGTGAGGCCTCACTTGGAATATTGTATTCAGTTTTGGTCTCCTAATCTGAGGAAGGACAATCTTGCTATTGAGGGAGTGCAGTGAAGGTTCACCAGACTGATTCCAGGGATGGCAGGACTGACATATGAGGAGAGACTGGATCAACTGGGCCTTTATTCACTGGAGTTTAGAAGGATGAGAGGGGATCTCATAGAAACGTATAAGATTCTGACGGGACTGGACAGATTAGATGCGGGAAGAATGTTCCCGATGTTGTAGAAGTCCAGAACCAGGGGACACAGTCTTAGGATAAGGGGTAGGCCATTTAGGACTGAGATGAGGAGAAACTTCTTCACTCAGAGAGTTGTTAACCTGTGGAATTCCCTGCCGCAGAGAGTTGTTGATGCCAGTTCATTGGATATATTCAAGAGGGAGTTAGATATGGCCCTTACGGCTAAGGGGATCAAGGTGTATGGAGAAAGCAGGAAAGGGGTACTGAGGGAATGATCAGCCATGATCATATTTAATGGTGGTGCAGGCTCGAAGGGCCGAATGGCCTACTCCTGCACCTATTTTCTATGTTTCTATGTTTAAATCGTATGAAGGAGATGATGCCGCAGATAGTTTCGCCCTCTCAGTCCTATGGACTCGTAGGCCGGGACATCGCAGACTCTGTGGTCTCAGTCCGAGATGCGATAGAGCTCATTGAAGAGCGTCGGAGGGAGGCTTTTTTGTTAAAGATAGATCGAGAAAGCCTTTGATGGAGTCTCTCAAGAGTTTTTATTGGTGGTTTTGGAAGCATTTGCTTTCAGGAAAAATTTTAATTGAGTGGATAAGGATTTTTTTATTCAAACATATTTAACTGTGTTAAATGTAATGTTTTTTTATCCAAGTATTTTCCAATACGGAGATCAGTGAAACACGGGTGTCCCCTGTACCCATTGCTATACACATTGGTAGCAGAACCATTAGGTTACATGATGCGAAAGGAACAGGACATAGTCGGGATTGTGGTTCCCAGTTCCGGGCAGGTGTCGGAGATACACCAATATGCAGATGACACGACCTGAACGTTGAGAGATGGGGCGTCAGTGGGGGAAGCTATGGGAGTAGTGGAGGAGTATTGTAGAGCTTCAGCAGCCAGAGTGAACTATAGTAAGACCCAATGCCTGGTTGTGGAAAGGGGTAGGGAGGAGTGTTTGGAGGAAGGCCCTTTAAGGTGGTGGAGATTTTGGAAGTTCTGGGGTGCATATGGGGTGTGAGAAGGATAGGGATGAAGTGGATCGATTAAATTGGGAACCGAAGGTTATGAAAATGAAAAAGATTTTGGGAGAATGGAAGGAAGGTGGCTGAAAGTGCAAGGAAGAGTGACAGTGGTGTCAGCTCTCCTGCTATCTAAACCATGGTACTGTACTTATTGATGGTGGAGGATATTCCTGAGTGGGTGGAAGAGTCAATCCGAGAGGCTTGTGTGAGGTTTTTATGGGAAGGGAAACCAGCCTTGGTGCTTACAATACCATCATTGGACAGCGAAATCAGGGAGGGCTCAATTTCACAGATACTGATTTGAAAAAAAAAGTCTCCACAATTAAATGGGTGAAGAGATTCCTTCAGAAGTCAAAAACAAGTTTTTGGAAGAGTTGTTTCCAGCATTTTTTTAAATTAAGTGGGCTTGGAGGACAGGGAATATTTTATATGGAATACAACAAGATGTTTTTGAAATCGATTAAACCTCTCCCTAGGTTTTATAAGGGGATTGTAGAGACTTGGGCCCAATTTTGTGCCCAAAGGTGCTGAGGAATTTTTAGAACAGCCCTTATTTTTGAGCAGGTGGGTCAACATTGAAGGAGAGGTATTATTTAATCAAGCTTTTCTAAAATCTGGTAACAGGTACAACGTCTGAAATCCGTAATCATCGGGATTGAGTCAGTTCCGTGTTTTGGGTTTTTCCGAATTTCACACAAGAAAATCAATAGTCTGAAATCCAGAATCCTTGACCTAATCCGTGCCGGGTTTTGGGCGGTGGCGTCCGAAATCCAGAAAAACCCAAAATCCGGTATGGATTTTGTCAAGAATTCCGGAATTCAGACTTGATTTTCTTGACTGAAATCCGGAATTAATCCGTGCCAGATTTTGGATTTCGCCTCAAAAATGTCCGGTTTTCGGACAATAATTCCGGATTCTGGACGACTCCATCAGCTATGCGCAAAATGTCCGGTGTTCAGACAATTCTGGTCTTCGGATTTCCGGATTCGGGACATTGCATCTGTATTATATATGTGAAAGATGTATTATATGAGGTAATTCCAGGTTGGTTACCGGAAGCGGTCGTGAGGGACATAGTTTGGGAGGAGGATCATAAGGTAGAGGAAAAAGCAATTAAGATCATGTATGAGAAGATTGTGAGGGCAATGCTACAGGTTTGGATCGAAGAAATAAATGCCCAAATTTTCAAAGGAGGTATAATGCGTCCCGCTTTTCCAAGCTTTCTGCTGGTGAAAGGGGAGGAGTTGGTCCAATTTGACAACTGTAATACTCGAGATTTCTATGGGGTGTTTACAGAATGGAAATTCAAGACACCTGCTGGTCAGGAGTTTTGGCAGAGTATATATCCACAGCTGGACTTCAACAGGATTTGGAAGGGAGTTTGAGCGAATGTTAAATGTCCAGAGTGGATTGAACTGGATTTTAAATTGGCTCATAACCAGATTTTTACCATGATAGTCTTATGTAAGATTGGGAGGGTAGAGATGGCAACTTGTCCCAGTGTGTGGGACGCGGGATGAGACTCTGTCCCATTTCTTCTTCTTAGGCAGTTCCCCGGAATCGAAGATGACTTGCTTCCACATTAACATGAGTTCTAAGGTGGCTGAGGAGACCAATGTGGGATCTACTGACTCTGTCACAGGTGGGGCAGGTGGTGGTTGGAGGGACGGGTGGGTGGTGTGCTTGGTTTGTCGTACGCTCCTTCCGCTGTTTGTACTCAACTACCGCCTGCTCCCGACGAAGAGACTCAAACTGTTCGGCACCTTCTCAGATGCTTCTTCTCCACTTTCAGCGGTCTTGGGGCGAGGGATTCCCAAGAGTTGGTGGGAATGTTACATTTTTTGAGGGAGGCTTTTAGGGTGTCCATGAAGCGTTTTCTCTTCCCTCCTGAGACTTGCTTGCCGTGTCGGAGCTCTGAATAGAGCGCTTGTTTTGGGAGTCTAGTATTGAGCATGCTGACTACGTGGCCCGCCCATCGGGAGCTGATTGAGCGTGGTCAATGATTCGATGCTGGGGATGTTGGCCTGAGCGAGAACGCTGATGTTGGTGCGCCTATCCTGCCAATGGATTTGCAGAATTTTGCAGAAGAAACCTTGGTGGTACTTCTCCAGTGTTTTAGGTGCCTGCTGTACAAGGTCCACATCTCTGAGCCATATAGGAGGGCGGGAATCATTACTGCTCTGTAGACCATGAGCTTGGTGCCAGGTTTGAAAACTGCACTGGCGCACTGAAGGCCGTGTTGGCTTTTAGGTATGGAAAGTGGTCCACGCTGTCGTGGATATTGCTAATCGGGGGGGCAGTACTGTGCGGCAGGGGCAGGTTGGGAGGGAACCTTTGTCTTACGGATGGTTAATGTAAGGCCCAGACTCTCGTCCGCCTCAGTGAAGGTGTCAATGATGGTTCGCTGCCTCAGAGAGCTGTGGAAGCTGTGACATTGAATAAATTTAAGCCATAAATAGACAGTTTTTGAATAAATAAGGGGATAAGGGATTATGGGGAGCGGGCGGGGAAGTGGAGCTGAGTCCATGATCAGATCAGCCATGATCTTATTGAATGGCGGAGCAGGCTCGAGGGGCCATATGGCCGATTCCTGTTCCTATTTCCTATGTTCTTATGTTCTTATGTTTGGAGTTTGGCCTCTGAGTGTGTGCAAACGCAAGCGTCATCTGTGTAATATAGAGCTTCACCTAGTGGCCTACTGCTCCAACTAGTGGACTACTGTGGTAATGCAACTGCTGATGTAAATACAATAAAAGCATCAGGTGACAAGGTCACGTGACAAGTTCATGTAGAGCAATCTTCTAGTGTGCGTGTTTGTTAGCCGTAAACAATATGTCACAGTCTGCTTACTGTAATTCAATGACAGAGGTGGGCGACTGGGTGATGTCATCAGGATCCAGGTCACCGTTTGGAGTTTGGGCAGGAACATCGGCTGGGCCCTGGTACAGCAGAGGAGCGGGAAGGTCGTGGCAGACTTGTGATGAGTGATCGGGGCGGAGGAGCGATGAGGGATCGTGGCTGAGATTTGATGGGTGATTGTGGAGGACGTTCTGCGAATGTTTGATGCAGAGGTGCGGCGGGAAACCGTGGCGGAGGTGCGGCGAGTGTTTTTGTGGTGGAGTAGCGCTGAGGGATCGTGGCAGAGGTGCGGTGAATGTTAGTGGTGGAGGAGCGGCGAGAAATCGTGGCGGAGGTGCGGCGAATGAGGGTACGGGGCCCAGAAGAGCCGGGGGCCCAGGGGCAGCACTGGGCCCAGCCCACACTGCGATATGTGCGAGCACTAGGTCCGTGCAGCAGATCAGGTCTCCAGTCGTCCTGGTTAACCCTTGCCACTGGATAAAGGCCGAGCTCTGTCAAGCCCGTGTGGTGACTGATGTGCAACGGTCACCACACGTTAAAAATATCCAGGCACAGGCATCTTCCACCCCCTCAACTGGAGTTCAGGACTGGAACATCAGGTCCTTCATTGAAACATCTGTGAACTCTTGTAGAAGCAAGTCATCCTCGTTCGAGGGACCGTCTATGATGATGAAAATGATAGCGGTTGTGACAACCTTGGTGCTCGACTGAGGCGACTGAAGTTGAATAATTTCCCGTTCATCCTGCAGAATAGCTCCACTCCAGCGGGAAGCTTGTTGGAGGTTAGATGAAGCATTGCAGTGAGAAAGATTTAGAAGAGCATTCGTGCATTAGCCCATCCTTGCTTGACCCCAACCTGCACTTGTATTGGGTCTGTGTAAGGATTGGGATTGGTAAGGATCATGACTTGCATGTCCCCCTTACTGGTGTTATGTCTGCAGGTAAAGGATTTTAAGTACTATGTTCGACAGTTGTGTGAAGTCTTCTTGCTGGGTAAGGACCGAAGAGCGAGAATGGGAATCCCGTGGGACTCAATTTTGAGATGGGGATTGCAACAGAGTCTGACCGAGTCCAGCAGAGTGGAAATTAATGTAATGTTCAGTTTGGCTAGATTTGTGACTGTGCAAAGAAGGAATGCTCTGTTTTTTAAGGGGTTGAGAATAAACCTAAAAGAGTATTTTAAATATAAGCTAAAAGATCGTTATAAGGCTCGGTGAATGTTTTATTCAGAAAAAAATTTAAAGATAGTATTTTATGAAGAATTTTTAAAGTACAATTGAGTAATATATGTTGCAGGAGACAAATTAAACTTCAGGTTTTAATGTTAATATATGTTAATATATGGAGGAACGGCTATACATAGGGGCGGAATGAATTTGTATGATACAATGGAATGATCACAATGTTGTAACTGTTCTTAATGTTCAATAAATATTAATTTTAAAAAGTGGGTATCACACTCGCCTCTGAGTCAGAAGGTCGTGGGTTCAAGTCCCACTCCGGAGACTGAAGCACATAAATCTAGACATTGTTGGAGTTGCTGTCTTTTGGATGAGATGTTAAACCGAGGCCCCGTCTGCTCTTTCAGGTGGATGTAAAAGATCCCATGCCCACTATTTCGAAGAAGAGCAGGGGTGTTATCCCCGGTGTCCTGGGCCAATATTTATCCCTCAATCAACATCACTAAAACAGATTATCTGGTCATTGTCACGTTGCTATTTCTGGGAGCTTGCCGTGCGCAAATTGGCTGACACGTTTCCTACATTACAACAGTGACTACACCCGAAAAGTACTTCAGTGGCTGTAAAGCGCATTGAGATGTCCGGTGGTTGTGAAAGGCGCTATATAAATGCAAGTCTTTCTTAATGGCAGTCCGCTTCAGGGGAGGTCGCAGAATCATCTCTGGAAACCAAATATTGGCAGCTCATCCTTTGTAAGGATTCCAAAATGTTTTTTTATCTTTAAAAGTCTTTGGTGATTGGTGGGGGGGGCGTCCAGTACTCACAAGGTGGAGCGCACATACACTTTTCTTCAACATACAGCCCCTGGAGCCTGATCCCCCATTCAGTCAGATCATGGGTGATCTGTATCGCAACTCCATCGACCTGACTTTGCTCCATATCACTCGATACCCCTTACCCAACAAAGGTGTATCGGGCTCAGTCTTGAAACCTCCAATCGACCCCCAGCCTCAACAGCTTTTTGGGGGAGAGAGTTCCAGATTCCCACCCCTGTTTGTGTGAAGAAGTGCTTCCTGACATCACCGCTGAATGGCCTGGCACTAATTTTAAGATTACGCCCCTTGTTCTGGACTTCCCCCACCAGAGGCAATAGTTATTCTGCATCTACCCTACCGAGTCCCTGAATCATCTTAAACACCTCAATTAGATCACCCCTCAATCTTCCAAACTCCAGGCAACACAGGCCAAGCTTATGCACCCAGTCTGCAAAACTTAACCCTCTAAGCCCCAGTGAATCTGCACTGCACTCCCTCCAAGGCCAATATACCCTTCCTGAGCTGCGGTGCCCATAACTGAATGCAATGCTCCAGGTGGGGTCTGATCTGTACAACTAGAATCATGGAATTATACAGTACAGAGAGAGGCCATTCTGCCCATCGTGCCTGTGCTGGCTCTTTGATAGAGCGATCCAAGTAGTCCCACTCCCCTGCTCTTTCCCCACAGCCTGCAAATTTTTCCCCTTCAAGTATTTAACCAATTTCCCTTTGAAAGTTACCATTGAATCTACTCCCATTGCCCTTTAAAGCAGCGCGTTCCAGATCACCACAACTCGCTGCTTAACAAAAATAATCCTTATGTCGCCTCTGGTTCTTTTGCCAATGTTCTTAAAACTGTGTCCTCTACTTATTGACCCTCCTGCCACTGGAAGCACTTTCTCCTTATTTACTCTATCAAAACCCTTCATCATTTTGAACACCTCCATCTATTAAATTGCCCCTTCACTGTCTCTGCTGGAATACTGCGTGCAGTTTTGGTTTCCATATTTACGAAAAGATATACTTGCTTTGGAGGCAGTTCAGAGAAGGTTCACAAGGTTGATTCCGGAGATGAGGGGATTGACTTATGAGGAAAGGTTGAGTAGGTTGGGCCTCTACTCATTGGAATTCAGAAGAACGAGAGGTGATCTTATCGAAATGTATATGATTATGACGGGGCTTGACAAGGTGGATGCAGAAGGGATGTTTCCACTGATAGGGGAGACTAGAACTAGAGGGCATGATCTTAGAATAAAGGGCTGCCCATTTAAAACAGAGATGAGAAGAAATTTCTTCTCTGAGGGTTGTAAATCTGTGGAATTCACCGCCTCAGAGAGCTGTGGAAGCCAGGACATTGAATAAATTTGAGAAGAAATAGACAATTTCTTAACCGATAAGGGGTTATGGGGAGCGCGCAGGGAAGTGGAGCTGAGTCCATGATCAGATCAGCCATGATCTTATTGAATGGCGGAGCAGGCTCGAGGGGCCGTATGGCCTACTCCTGCTCCTATTTCTTATGTTCTTATGTTCTACGAAGAACAATCCCAGCTCCGCCAGTCTCCCTGCATAATTTGAAGTCTCTCATCTCTGATACCATTCGAGTAAATCTTCTCTTGTACCCTCTCCAAGGCCCTCACATCCTTTCCTGAAGTGTGGTGCTCAGAACTGAAACATAACGTCCTCACTGTTATATTCCAGTCCCCTTGAGCTGAAGGCCAACAATCCATTAGCCTTTTAAGTATCAGCCGTGGCTCAGTTTGTAGCACGCTCGCCTCTGAGTCAGAAGGTTGTGGGTTGACATCCCACTCCAGGGGCCGGATTTTCGGCTTTGATTTTTTTGGGCCGATAATGGCAGCGGGGCGGGAAAGTTAGCACCCGGGAATAGTTTGCGCCTCAGTAAGTAAGCTTGGGCAGCTGGGCTAAACGTCAGGGGGCGCAGGGCTAAGGAAGGCGTTGTACATCTCTCTTGGGCGCTAGCATGGGAAACTCCCGAGCTAAAGAGCCGGGCCGGGAGCGCTCCGAGATGCCTGGATGGGAAAAAAACCCCCACAAAAACATTCCCAAAACATTGCCCATGCCACCACAACACAAATCGCAAAAAAAATTCAAAGATAAAACAACCACACTGACCTTAGGAGTCCATTACTCACCTCTTCGCTGATGGGATGGTTGGACTGCCCTGATTTCCCAGGCGGTCAGTGCGGAGTGCGCTTTGGGGCGTACGGATCGAGCAAGATTCAAAACTCGCACCGGTGTCGCAACCACGTGCGTTGCACACCGGGCGCAGCACTCCCAGGTGGTGTTGCTCCGTGCCACTACGAGGACCACTACGGGGCGCTAGAGGCTGATCGCCCGGCCAGAACACCTCACCACCTCCATTGCCGCCGCTCCGGGGCGAAAAACGCAGCGGAGAAGACCAGAAAATCCAGTCCCAGTGACTTGAGCACAAAAATCTAGGCTGACATTCCCAGTGCAGTGCTGAGGGAGTGCTGCACTGTCAGAGGTGCCGTCTTTCGAATGAGACGTTAAACCGAGGCCCCGCCTGCTCTTTCAGGTCGATATAAAAGATCCCATGGGTCTATTTCAAAGAAGAGCAGGGGAGTTCTCGTCTGTTATCCTGGCAATATTTATGGATGCGTCTATTTATACTGCCAAAATGGCCACCCTTGTCTCTGATTGGTTCCCTTGGAGGATAAGCCACACCCTGAAGTTTCTCTGGAATGTGTAACTGGAACCATCTCACTGACTTTACAAATTGTAACTCGATCCATTTTGACTTCAGAAGCCACAGAGGATAGATCTCCCCAAAAGCCACCAAGTGCCAGCCGAAGTCCCTTACCCCAGCACAAGTGCATGACCTTACTGCCCCCGCCCCCTGCCCCCCTTCCACCACAGATAGGGCATTACATGTTAACATCTTTATTGGGTATGAAGTGAATAGTGACAGTGTCGTGGCTTCTGAATTTCATCCACTCCAATGATGCCCCTTATGGGGTTGGAAGAACGGGATCCGTCATTCCTGAGTTCCCTCTCTCCCCTCCGATCCCCCCCCGCCACCCGTCTTTCTCTTCCCGCTCCACCCCATCTCTCTCTCACCCCCCGCCCATGCTCCTTCTTCCTCTTTCCCTCCCCCGCCCCCTTCCATCACCCCCCACCCCACCCCCCCGCCCAGGCTCTCTATCTCGCTCTCTCTCCCCCACTCCGTCTCTCTCTCTCTCCTTCCCCGCACCCCCCAGGCTCTCTATCTCTCTCTCTCCCCCCCACTCTGTCTCTCTCTCTCTCCTTCCCCGCACCCCCCAGGCTCTCTATCTCTCTCTCTCCTCCCCACTCCGTCTCTCTCTCTCTCCTTCCCCGCACCCCCCAGGCTCTCTATCTCTCTCTTTCCCCCCCCCCCCCCACTCCGTCTCTCTCTCTCTCCTTCCCCGCCCACCCCAGGCTCTCTATCTATCTCTTTCCCCCCATCCTGTCCCTCTCTCCTTCCCCCTCCCCCCTCCCCCCACCCCCAGGCTCTCTATCTCTCTCTCTCTCTCCCTCCCCCCGACCCCGTCTCTCTTTCTCCTTCCCCGCACCCTCCAGGCTCGCTATCTCTCTCTCTCCCCCCGACTCTGTCTCTCTCTCTCTCTCCTTCCCCGCACCCCCCAGGCTCTCTATCTCTCTCTCTCCCCCCCACTCCATCTCTCTCTCTCCTTCCCCGCCTACCCCAGGCTCTCTATCTATCTCTTTCCCCCCATCCTGTCCCTCTCTCCTTCCCCCTCCCCCCCTCCCCCTCAGGCTCTCGATCTCTCTCTCTCTCCCCCCCACCCCGTCTCTCTCTCTCTCTCCTTCCCCGCACCTCCCAGGCTCTCTATCTCTCTCTCTCTCTCCCCCCCACCCCTCCTCTCTCTCTCGTTCCCCGCCACCTCCAGGGCTCTCTACCTCTCTCTCTCTCCCCACCGCCCCATATCTCTCTCTCTCTCTCACCCCCTCCCCCCCCCTCCCAGGCTCTCTATCTTTCTCTGTCCCCCGCCCTCTCTCTCTCTCTCTCCTTCCCTGCACCCCCCCACCCCCCAGGGTCTCTATCTCTCCTCCCATCCCCACCACCCGCCGTTTCTCTCCCCGCTGCTCCTCTCGGCTACCCGCAGGCTCTGAGGAACAACGTGGCCTGTCCATTGCGGGGCCCCACTTCCGGTCCAGGCCCGACTTCCGGTTCTGGTTCTGGGCGGGAGGCGTCGGGAGTGCAGTCTCGAGGGGACACAGGTGCAGAAGGACCGAAAATGGGCAGTACAAATAGTCACAATATTTATTCCTCAATCAACATTACTAAAACTGATGATCTGGTCATTATCACATTGCTGTTTGTGGGATCTTGCTGTGTGTAAATTGGCTGTCACGTTCCCCATATTACAACAGTGACTACACTCCAAAAAATATTTCATAGGTTGCTTAAGGCGCTATATAAATTCCCCTGGGATCACATGGGCCGACCAATAAAAAAAGGGAATCTCCATTAATACTCACGGAGTTTCCGTTTGTACGGAACTCCAATAAAGTATGAATGAGAATCACTTAAAATATACATGAACACATGAAATAAATTTAAAATAAATATTGCACATTTAAATTGAATTAAAATGCCATTTAATTAAATATTTTGAATTAAAAAAATCTTTGGAAATTTTAAAAATATCGAGGAAGACTTGCTCCCACTCTAAAAGTGAGTTTTTCAGGACTGAATAGTCCAATACGGGAATTACAGTCTCTGTCACAGGTGGGACAGACAGTGGTTGAAGGAAAGGGCGGGTGGGGAGTCTGGTTTGCCGCAGGCTCTTTCCGCTGCCTGCGCTTGATTTCTGCATGCTCTCGGCGACGAGACTCGAGGTGCTCAGTGCCCTCCCGGATGCTCTTCCTTCACTTAGGGCGGTCTTTGGCCAGGGACTCCCAGGTGTCGGTGGGGATGTTGCACTTTATCAGGGAGGCTTTGAGGGTGTCCTTGAAACGTTTCCTCTGCCCACCTGGGGCTCGCTTGCCGTGTAGGAGTTCCGAGTAGAGCGCTTGCTTTGGGAGTCTTGTGTCAGGCATGCGAACAATGTGGCCCAACCAACGGAGCTGGTCGAGTGTGGTCAATGCTTCGATGCTGGGGATGTTGGCCTGATTGGGGACACTAACATTGTTGCGTCTGTCCTCCCAGGGGATCTGCAAGATCTTGCGGTGACATCGTTGGTGGTATTTCTCCAGTGATTTGAGGTGTCATTAAAAGAACTCACGCACAGGCATCTTCCACCCTTCAAAATGAAGTATGGGACCTGGAACGTCAGGACCCTCATGGACAACTCTAACATCAACAGACCAGATCGCCGCATCGCCATAGTTGCCCAGGAACTTAGACGCTTCGATGTCGACATCGCCACCCTGAGCGAGACCCGGTGGGCAGGGGAAGGCCAGCTCAAAGAACAAGGTGAAGGTACACCTTCTTCTGGAAAGGCAAACCAGAGGAAGAACGTCGCCTTCATGGAGTCGGTTTCGCCATCAAGAATGAGTTGGTCTACTGCCTCAGAGACTCCCCCTGTGGGGCTAATGAACGCCTCATGACTCTCTGACTCACCCTATCCCGGAACTAGTGAGCCACAGTTATCAGTGCGTACGCCCCAACACTCGATGCAACAGATGAGGCCAAAGAGGGTTTTTATTCCAGACTCGAACAATCACTGTCTCGCGTCCCTACGGATGACAAACCGATCCTCCTTGGCGACTTCAACACCAGGGTCGGTAAGGACACAGACCTCTGGGGAGGCGTGATCAGCAGAGAGGGGTAGGGAAAGTCAACTCCAGCGATACCCTGCTCCTGACAAAATGCCTAGAGCATGACCTTGTCATCACTAACACCTTGTCCCACCAGAGGGACAAGTACAAGGCATCGTGGCAACACCCTCGCTCCAAACACTGCCACCTGCTCGACTATGTCATTGTCCAAGCCAAGGATTGCAAGGATGGGCGCATCACCCGCGCTATGACAGGAGCTGATGACTGCTGGACAGACCACTGCCTAATCCGTTCCATCATCAACATCAACATAGCCCCAAAGCGGCGACGGCAGCAGAAGCAATGCCGCAGAAAAATCAACGCCGGGGCACTCAAAGAGAGCCCTATACAGTCAGCGCTTCACTGCTAACCTGGCGACCCTTGATGACCCTGGGACGCAGAATGCCACCAGCGCTTGGTCTCCCCCTCCAGGCCACCATAACCAGTGCCTGCAAAGAGACACTCAGTCACTCAACCAGGACTGGTTTGATGAGAATGATCAGGAGATCCTAGAGCTAATAGATCGCAAGCACAGGGCATTGCTGAACCCAAAATAGGTTTTAACTCTCTTGCGGCACTCGCACCAAGTCCCGCTCACCCATCACCCCTTTGCTCGTTGACCTACATTGGCTCTCGATTAAGCAACACCTTGATTTTAAAATTCTAATCCTTGTTTTCAAATCCCTCCATGACCTCGCCCCTCCCTATCTCTGTAACCTCCTCCAGCCCCACAACCTTCTGATAGCTCTGTGTTCCTCAAATTCTGCCTCTTGAGCATCCCTGATTATATTTGCTCAACCATTGGTTCTTCTGCCAAGGCTCCAAGCTCCAGAATTTCCTCCCTAAACCTCTCCACCTCTCCAACTCTCCTCCTTTATGACCTTCCTTAAAATTTACCTCTTTGATCAAATGTCCTAACACCTCCTTACCTGGCTCGGTGTCAAATTTTGTTTTATAGCTCTCCTGTGAAGCGCCTCGGGACATTTTACTAGGTTAAAGGTGCTGTATAAATATAAAGTGTTGCTGTTTTAATAAAGATTTAATAAAGAGGCTCATGATAAATCTGAGTCTAAAGAACAAAAGAAAATGAAGAATAAGAAATGTATCGGGGAAGGAAAAAAGGGGAGTTTCGAAAGGGGTAGAGGAGATATTGTTATTTGTTTATGGGACGTGTGTGTTGGGAAAGGTCACATTTATTGCCCGATCCGAGTTGTTCTGAGAAGGTTTCTCCGTGAACCGCTGCAGTCTATGATAGTGATGGTGCTCCCACAATGCTGCCAGGTGAGGCTTGAGAGATAAGACTGGCAGGGAATGTAAAAGGATAATTGTGAAAGATTTTACAGACACATAAAGAGTAAAGGGGTAGTTAAGGATCGAGAACAGAGAGAGGCCGAAAGCAGGCCTGTGCCCTCTGAAATACATTTTATTGATGTACTAGTGCTTGTTAGCTGACTTATTTTACAGTTTGCTCTGCACAGGTCTCACCTCGATGATTAAGCACAGACTCTATCTCTGCAGATACAGGGACCGCTGTAAATTCCCTTGGACAGAGGGCTCTGATTGATCAGAGCCTAGCACAGGTTATAGCCTTTGTAGTCAAGAGCCAGTCTGAGCCGATTTCGAACTCTATCGATCTGAGAAACATTCTCCATCTCTAACTTTCTCAGTTTCTTTCCTTTTCATTCCTATGTCTCCCAAGTTGCCCCTCTTACCTCAGGTTGCTCCCCCCTCTCCCTTCCATTGGCCCTCTGTCCCCAGACCTACCGCTACTCCACAGTCATGTCTGTCAATTCTGCTCAACAACAATTTTGCCTTTATATAGAAAAATGTCCCAAAGCACTTCAGAGGAACATAATCAAACAAAATTGGACACCGAGCCGCATAAGGAAATATTAGGACACGTGATCAAAAGTCTGGTGAAAGAGGTAAAAGCAGCGTCTTAAGAACATAAGAACATAAGAGCTGGAGTAGGCCTTTTGGCCCTTCGAGCCTACTCCGCCATTTCACAAGGTCATGGCTGATCTTCTCAATGTCTTAAAGGAGGAGTGAGAGGTAGAGAGGATTAGGGAGGGAATTCTAGCGCTTAGGGTCCAAACAGCTGAAGGCACGGCCGGCAATGGTGCAGTGATAGAAATTGGGGCCGCACACGGGACCAGAATTTGAGGAGTGCAGAGATTTCAGAGGATTGTGGGGTTGGAGGAGATTACAGAGATAGGGAGTGGAGAGGCCATGGGGGGATTTCAAAATGAGGATGCGCATTTAAAATGGTGGCGTTGCCAGACCAGGATCCAATGAAGGGCAGCCCTTATATTGTTTTTCTTTGCTGCGTCTGACTGTCTTCGAGCAGATCGGTTTATCTGAGCTTTAAGGGAATCACCTGAAGTCATTGACACAGGTAAGGGGAGGCTCGATGCATGGAATTAAGGGAATAGAGGGAGGAATTGAGGGCAGGGAGTGTTATACATGTAAACTTGTATTTACTCTGTACAGCCATCAGAGGGCACATCCCCTGGAGTCCCAAGGGATCCCATAAGCACAGGTATTTAAGGAGGCTTCACAGGTTGGAGAGGCACTCTGGAGACCTGCAATAAAAGACTGAGGTCACACTTTACTTTGAGCTCACAGTGTTCAGTCTGGCTCTTTTTCCATACATAACAACTGGCGACGAGATACAGATAGCAAACCCAAAGATGCAGAGAACAGTGAGCATCCTGGAGAAATTCTCGGAGGGAGATGATTGGGAAACTTTTGTGGAGCGACTCGACCAATCCTTCGTGGCCAACGAGCTAGATGGGGAAGAGAACGCTGCCAAACGAAGGGCGATCCTCCTCACCGTCTGTGGGGCACCAACGTATGGCCTCGTGAAGAATCTGCTCACTCCAGCGAAACCCACAGAGAAATCTTATGATGATTTATGCACACTGGTCCGAGAGCATTTTAGCCCGAAGGAAAGTGTTCTGATGACGAGGTATTGGTTCTACACCTACAAAAGGTCTGAAGGCCAGGAAGTGGCGAGTTATGTCGCCGAGCTAAGATGCCTTGCAGGACATTGCAAATTTGAAGGACATTTGGAGCACATGCTCAGAGACTTTTTCGTACTTGGCATTGGCCACGAAACCATACTTCGCAAACTTTTGACTGTAGAGATCCCAACCTTGAGTAAGGCCACAGCGATAGCCCAGGCATTCATTGCCACCAGTACGAAGCAAATTTCTCAGCACGCCAGTGCTGCTACAAGTACTGTGAACAAAGTGATGTTGTTTTCGAATCGTAACGTACAGGGCAGGTCACACATACCTGCAGCTACACGTCCGCAGATGTATCAGAGTCCACCATCAAAGGTGATGAATGCAAGGCCATTAACACCTTGTTGGCACTGAGGGGGTGATCATCGTTTCCATTCATGCCGATTCAAAGGGTACGTTTGCAAGGGCTGTGGAACAATGTGCCATGCTAATCCTGTTGACCCTCCAAACCACCATGTGAGCTGCTAATCCTGTTAAACCTGCAAACCACCATGTGAGCTGCTAATCCTGTTAAACCTGCAAACCACCATGTTGCAGAGGAGGACAGATCCACGGAGGATCACGACGAACCAGAGCCTCAGACCGAGGAGGCAGAGGTACATGGGGTGCACACATTCACCACGAATTGTCCTCCGATAATGCTGAATGTTGAACTAAATGGACTTCCGGTGTCAATGGAGCTGGACATGGGAGTGAGCCAGTCCATCATGGGCAAAAAGACTTTCGAAAGATTGTGATGCAACAAAACCTCAAGGCCAGTCTTAACTCCAGTTCGCACGAAACTAAGAACTTACACGAAAGAACTGATAGCTGTAATCGGCAGTGCTACCGTAAAGGTCTCCTACGATGGAGCGATGCACAAAGCTACCACTCTGGATGGTACCGGGCGATGGTCCCACGCTGTTTGGCAGGAGCTGGCTGGGAAAGATACATTGGAACTGGGCCAACGTCTGAGCGCTATCGCCCGCTGACGACACTTCATGTGCCCAGGTCTTAAACAAATTTCCTTTGTTGTTTGAACCAGGCATCGGGAAATTCCAAGGAGCAAAAGTGCAGATCCACCTAATTCCGGGGGCGCGATCCATCCATCACAAGGCGAGAGCAGTACCGTACATGATGAGAGAAAGGGTAGAGTTTGAGCTAGACCGTCTGCAAAGCAGGGGCATCATTTCAGTGATTGGGTTCAATGAGTGGGCCAGTCCTATTGTCCCAGTCCTCAAACGAGATGGCACCATCAGAATCTGTGGCGATTACAAAGTAACTGTCAATCGTTTCTCCCTGCAGGACCAATACCCACTACCAAAGACCGACGACCTCTTTGTAACGCTGGCGGGAGGTAAGACGTTCACGAAGCTGGATCTGACTTCAGCCTACATGACGCAGGAACTGGAGGAATCATCGAAGGCCCTCACCTGCATCAACACGCACAAAGGTCTTTTTGTTTATAACAGACGCCCGTTTGGAATCCGATCAGCGGCAGCGATATTCCAGAGAAACATGGAAAGCTTACGTAAGTCAGTCCCCCACACCATGGTCTTCCAGGATGACATCTTGGTCACAGGTCAGAGCAGTCGAGCATCTGCAGAACATGGAGGATGTTCTTAGTCGACTCAACCGCGTGGGGCTCAGGTTAAAACGGTCGAAGTGCGTTTTGCTGGCACCTGAAGTGGAGTTCTTGGGAAGGAGGATGGCAGCGGACGGCTGCAGGCCCACCAATGCGAAGATGGAGGCAATCGAGAACGCACCGAGGCCACAGAACATGACGGAGCTGCGGTTGTTTCTGGGACACCTGAACTACTTTGGTAACTTCTTACTGGGTCTCAGCACACTGTTAGAACCACTACGTGTCTAACTACGAAAAGGGAACGAATGGGTTTGGGGTAAAAGCCAAGAAAATGCCTTTGTAAAAGTGAGAAAATTGTTATGCTCAAACAAATTGCTTGTGTTGTATGATCCATGTAAATGTTTGGTACTAGCATGTGATGCGTCGTCATATGGCGTCGGGTGTGTATTGCAACAAGCTAATGATTTCGGGAAACTGCAACTGGTTGCTTATGCATCCAGCAGTCTGTCTAAGGCTGAGAGAGTCTGCAGCATGATTGAGAAAAAAGCATTAGCTTGTGTGTATGGGGTAAAGAAAATGCATCAATAACTGTTTGGGCTAAAATTCGAATTAGAAACTGACCATAAGCCACTTATATCCCTGTTTTCCGAGAGTAAAGGGATAAATACCAACACATCGGCCCGCATCCAGAGATGGACGCTCACATTGTCCGCATACAACTACACCATCCGCCACAGGCCAGGCACAGCAAACTGTGCCGATGCTCTCAAGTAGGTTGCCATTGCTCACCACGGGGGTGGAAATGGCGCAGCCCGCAGATCTAGCCATAGTTATGGAAGCATTTGAGACTGAGCAATCACCCGTCACTGCCCAGCAGCTCAAAGCCAGGACCCTTTATTATCTCTAGTCAAAAGCTGTGTGCTTCACGGGAGCTGTCCCAGTGTCCCGGTGGAAATGCAGGAAGAGACAAAGCCGTTCCAGCTGCGCAAAGATGAAATGTCTATACATCAGACTGCCTTCTGTGGGGCAATCGAATAGTGGTCCCCAAGAAGGGCAGAGACACCTTCATCAATGATCTCCACAGTACCCACCCAGGCATCGTAATGATGAAAGTGATAGCCAGATCCCACGTGTGGTGGCCCGGTATCGATACGGACTTAGAGTCCTGCGTTCACAGATGTAATACATGCTTTCAGTTAAGCAATGTACCAAGGGAGGCACAGCTAAGTTTATGGTCTTGGCCCTCCAAACCGTGGTCTAGGGTACACGTCAACTATGCAGGCCCGTTCTTGGGTAAAATGTTCCTTGTCGTTGTTGACGCATATTCCAAGTGGATTGAATGTGAGATAATGTCGGCTAGCACGTCCGCTGCCACTACTGAAAGACTGCTGGCCATGTTTGCCACACACGGCTTACCCGATATCCTGGTGAGCGACAATGAGCCGTGTTTTACCAGCGCTGAGTTCAAAGAATTCATGACCCATAACGGGATCAAACATGTCACATCTGCCCCGTTTAAACCAGCGTCCAATGGTCAGGCAGAGAGTGCAGTGCAAACCATCAAGCAAGTTTGAAGAGGGTAACTGAAGGCTCACTGCAGACTCGCCTATCCTGAGTCCTGCTTAGCTACTGCACGAGACCCCACTCATTCACTGGGATCCCACCTGTTGAACTGCTCATCAAAAGAGCACTTAAGACAAGGCTTTCGTTCGTTCACCCTGATCTACATGAACAGGTAGAGAGCAGGCAACTTCAACAAAGTGCATACCATGATAATGCAAATGTATCATGCGAGATTGAAATCAATGATCCTGTTTTTGTATTGAATTATGGACAAGGTCCCAAGTGGCTTCCTGGCACTGTCGTGGCTAAAGAGGGGAGCAGGGTGTTTTGGGTCAAACTTTCAAATGGACTCATTCACCGGAAACACTTGGACCAAATCAAACTCAGATTCACGGTCTATCCTGAGCAACCCACCTTGGACCCTACCTTTTTTGATCCCCCAACATACACACCAGTGGCTACCGACACCACGGTTGACCACGAAGCAGAACCCATCATCCACAGCAGCCCTGCAGGGCCCAAAACACCAGGCAGCCCAGCAAGGCCAGCTGCACAGCGAGGGCCCAACAAATGATTCAACAATACCAGCTTTCACACTGAGACAATCAACCAGAGCAAGAAGGGCCCAGATCGACTCACATTGTAAATAGTTACACTATTGACTTTGGAGGGGAGTGCTGTTATATATGTAAACGTGTATTTACTCTGTACAACCACCAGAGGGCTCATCCCCTGGAATCCCAAGGGATCCCATAATCCCTTGGGAGCACAGGTATTTAAGGAGGCCTCACAGGTTGGAGAGGCACGCTGGAGACCTGCAATAAAAGACTAAGGTCACACTTTACTTTGAGCTCACAGTGTTCAGTCTGACTTTTTCTCCATACATAACAGGGAGGAATTATAAAATCAGAGTAGGAGGAGTCTCACATGGAGGGTAAGGACCAGCATTAGTCATTTGGGCCGAATGACCTGTTTCTGTGCTGCAGATTCTGTGGCCTAGACATTTGACCATTCCCAGAAACGGCCACCCAGTAGGCCCAGGAATCCATTCCTGTGTCTGAATGGATAGGCCCGAGGAGCACCTGATATTAGGTCTCGGGCCTCAGTACCATCGAGCCAGCGAGCCACGGACCGCTAATGGCCCGAGCAGGCAGCTCGGCGGAGAAAACCTGAAGATTGGGTCAAGACAGCGCTGTCAGTAAAAAGGGCCGGTAGAGGGGGACATCGAAGGGTTCGGGGTAACTATCGTTCAAAGGGGTTGTGTGTGTGAGTGAGTGGGGTGTGTGTGACTGTGTGAGTGTGAGTGAGTATGTGTGAGTGTGTGTGAGTGTGTGGGGTGTGTGAGTGTGTGTGTGTGAGTGTGTGTGTTTGAGTGAGTGTGTGAGTGAGTGTGTGTGAGTGTGTGTGTGTGTGTGTGAGTGTGTGTGTGTGTGAGTATGTGTGAGTGTGTGTATGTGATCTGAGTGTTTGGGTGTGTGTGTGAGTGATTGTGAGTGTATGGGGTATGTGTTTCAGTGTGTAGTGTGGATATGTGTGTTGAGTGTGTGGGTTGTGTGAGGTGTGTGGGGTGTGTGTATGGGGTCTGTGTTTCAGTGTGGGATGTGGGTGTGCTTGAGTGAGAGGGTGTATTGGAGTGTGGGGTGTTGGTGTGTTTGAGTGTGGGGTGTGTTTGTGGGGTATGTGTGTGTGTGACGGGAGTGTGGTGTGTATGTATTGGGTGTGTGTGTGTGGAGTGTGTGTGTGTTTGTGTGTGGTGTATGTGTGCAGTGTGAGTGTGTGAGTGTGTGTGTTTGTGAGTGAGTGTGTGTGTGTATGAGTGTGTGTGAGCGTGTGTGTGTGTGATTGAGTGAATGTGTGTGTGAGTGAGTGTGTGTGAGTGTGTGAATGTGTGTGTGTTTGGGTGTGTGTGTGAGTGAGTGTGTGTGTGCGAGTGTGTGAGTGTGTGCGGTGTGGATGAGTGTGTATGTGTGAGAGTATGTGTGTATGTTTGAGTGTGTGTGGGAGGTATGTGTTTGGGTGTGGGATGTGGGTGTGTGTGTGGGGTGTGTGTGTGTGAATGTGTGGTGTGTGTGGGTTGTGAGTGTATGGGGTATGTGTTTGAGTGTGTGTGGGTTGTGTGTGAGTGAGATGAGTGTGTGTGTCTGTGAGTGGGTTGTGGGGTGGGTTGAGGGGTGTGGGTGAGTGTGAGGTGAGTGTGTGTGCGTGTGTGAGTGTGAGTGTGCGCGGTGTGAGTGAGTGTGGTTTGAGGGGTGTGGGCGAGTGTGAGTTGAGTGTGTGTGGGGTGAGTGTGTGTGGAATGTGTGAGTGTGAGTGTGCACAGTGTGAGTGAGTGTGGGTTGAGGAGTGTGGGTGAGTGTGAGGTGAGTGTGCGTGGGGTGAGTGTGTGTGGGGTGAGTGTGTGTGGTTTGTGTGAGTGTGAGGTGTGTGAGTGTGTGTGTGCACAGTGTGAGTGAGTGTGGGTTGAGGGGTGTGGGTGAGTATGAGGTGTGTGTGTGTGTGTTTGGGGTGTGTGAGTGTGTGTGTGTGGGGTGTGTGTGAGTGTGCGCGGTGTGAGTGAGTGTGGGTTGAGGGGTGTGGGTGAGTGTGAGGTGAGTGTGTGTGGGTTGTGTCTGTATGGGGTGAGTTTATGTGTGGGGTGTGGGGTGTGGGGTATGTGTGAGCGTGAGTGTGTGTGTATGTGGGGTGAGTGTGTGTGTAGGGTGTGTGGGGTGTGTGTATGGGGTCTGTGTTTCAGTGTGGGATGTGGGTGTGCTTGAGTGAGAGGGTGTATTGGAGTGTGGGGTGTTGGTGTGTTTGAGTGTGGGGTGTGTTTGTGGGGTATGTGTGTGTGTGACGGGAGTGTGGTGTGTATGTATTGGGTGTGTGTGTGTGGAGTGTGTGTGTGTTTGTGTGTGGTGTATGTGTGCAGTGTGAGTGTGTGAGTGTGTGTGTTTGTGAGTGAGTGTGTGTGTGTATGAGTGTGTGTGAGCGTGTGTGTGTGTGATTGAGTGAATGTGTGTGTGAGTGAGTGTGTGTGAGTGTGTGAATGTGTGTGTGTTTGGGTGTGTGTGTGAGTGAGTGTGTGTGTGCGAGTGTGTGAGTGTGTGCGGTGTGGATGAGTGTGTATGTGTGAGAGTATGTGTGTATGTTTGAGTGTGTGTGGGAGGTATGTGTTTGGATGTGGGATGTGGGTGTGTGTGTGGGGTGTGTGTGTGTGAATGTGTGGTGTGTGTGGGTTGTGAGTGTATGGGGTATGTGTTTGAGTGTGTGTGGGTTGTGTGTGAGTGAGATGAGTGTGTGTGTCTGTGAGTGGGTTGTGGGGTGGGTTGAGGGGTGTGGGTGAGTGTGAGGTGAGTGTGTGTGCGTGTGTGAGTGTGAGTGTGCGCGGTGTGAGTGAGTGTGGTTTGAGGGGTGTGGGCGAGTGTGAGTTGAGTGTGTGTGGGGTGAGTGTGTGTGGAGTGTGTGAGTGTGAGTGTGCACAGTGTGAGTGAGTGTGGGTTGAGGAGTGTGGGTGAGTGTGAGGTGAGTGTGCGTGGGGTGAGTGTGTGTGGGGTGAGTGTGTGTGGTTTGTGTGAGTGTGAGGTGTGTGAGTGTGAGTGTGCACAGTGTGAGTGAGTGTGGGTTGAGGGGTGTGGGTGAGTGTGAGGTGAGTGTGTGTGGGGTGAGTGTGTGTGGGGTGTGTGAGTGTGCACGGTGTGAATGAATGTGGGTTGAGGGGTGTGGGTGGGTGTGAGGTGAGTGTGTGTGTGTGTGTGTGGGATGTGGGGTATGTGGGTTGTGGGGAGTGTTTGAGTGTGAGTGAGCACGGTGTGAGTGAGTGTGGGTTGAGTGGTGTGGGTGAGTATGAGGTGTGTGTGTGTGTGTGTGTTTGGGGTGTGTGAGTGTGTGTGTGGGGTGTGTGTGAGTGTGCGCGGTGTGAGTGAGTGTGGGTTGAGGGGTGTGGGCGAGTGTGAGTTGTGTGTGTGTGGGATGTGGGGTATGTGGGTTGAGGGGTGTGGGTGAGTGTGAGGTGTGTGTGTGTGTGGGGGGGTGTGTGCGTGTGTGAGTGTGAGTGTGTGTGTGGGGTGAGTGTGTGTGTAGGGTGTGTGGGGTGTGGGGTGTGTGGGTTGTGGGGTATGTGTGAGTGTGAGTGTGTGAGTGCGAGTGTGTGTATGGGGGTGAGTGTGTGTGTGGGGTGAGTGTGTGAGTGGGGTGTGCGGGGTGTGGGGTATGTGGGTTGTGGGGTATGTGTGAGTGTGAGTGTGCGCGTTGTGAGTGAGTGTGGGTTGAGGGGTGTGGGTGAGTGTGAGGTGAGTGTGTGTGGGTTGTGTCTGTATGGGGTGAGTTTATGTGTGGGGTGTGGGGTGTGGGGTATGTGTGAGCGTGAGTGTGTGTGTATGTGGGGTGAGTGTGTGTGTAGGGTGTGTGGGGTGTGGGGTATGTGGGTTGTGGAGTATGTGTGAGTGTGAGTGTGCGCGGTGTGAGTGAGTGTGGGTTGAGAGGTGTGAGTGAGTGTGAGGTGAGTGTGTGTGTAGGGTGTGTGGGGTGTGGGGTGTGTGTGAGTGTGAGTGTGCACGGTGTGAGTGAGTGTGGGTTGAGAGGTGTGAGTGAGTGTGGGGTGAGTGTGTGTGTAGGGTGTGTGGGGTGTGGGGTATGTGGGGTATGTGTGAGTGTGAGTGTGCGTGGTGTGAGTGAGTGTGGGTTGAGAGGTGTGAGTGAGTGTGAGGTGAGTGTGTGTGTAGGGTGTGTGGGGTGTGGGGTGTGTGGGTTGTGGAGTATGTGTGAGTGTGAGTGTGCGCGGTGTGAGTGAGTGTGGGTTGAGAGTGTGGGTGAGTGTGAGGTGAGTGTGTGTGGGGTGTGTGCGTGTGTGAGTGTGAGTGTGCGCGGTGTGAGTGAGTGTGGGTTGAGAGGTGTGGGTGAGTGTGAGGTGAGTGTGTGTGGGGTGTGTGAGTGTGAGTGTGCGCGGTGTGAGTGAGTGTGGGTTGAGAGGTGTGGGTGAGTGTGAGGTGAGTGTGTGTGGGGTGTGTGCGTTTGTGAGTGTGAGTGTGTGCGGTGTGAGTGAGTGTGGGTTGAGAAGTGTGAGTGAGTGTGAGGTGAGTGTGTGTGTAGGGTGTGTGGGGTGTGGGGTGTGTGGGTTGTGGAGTGTGCGAGTGTGAGTGTGCGCGGTGTGAGTGAGTGTGGGTTGAGAGGTGTGGGTGAGTGTGAGGTGAGTGTGTGTGGGGTGTGTGTGTGTGTGAGTGTGAGTGTGCACGGTGTGAGTGAGTGTGGGTTGAGAGGTGTGAGTGAGTGTGAGGTGAGTGTGTGTGTAGGGTGTGTGGGGTGTGGGGTATGTGGGTTGTGGAGTGTGTGAGTGTGAGTGTGCGCGGTGTGAGTGAGTGTGGGTTGAGAGGTGTGGGTGAGTGTGAGGTGAGTGTGTGTGTAGGGTGTGTGGGGTGTGGGGTATGTGGGTTGTGGAGTGTGTGAGTGTGAGTGTGCGCGGTGTGAGTGAGTGTGGGTTGAGAGGTGTGAGTGAGTGTGGGTTGAGGGGTGTGGGTGAGTGTGAGGTGAGTGTGTGTGGGGTGTGTGCGTGTGTGAGTGTGAGTGTGCGCGGTGTGAGTGAGTGTGGGTTGAGAGGTATGGGTGAGTGTGAGGTGAGTGTGTGTGGGGTGTGTGCGTGTGTGAGTGTGAGTGTGCGCGGTGTGAGTGAGTGTGGGTTGAGAGGTGTGGGTGAGTGTGAGGTGAGTGTGTGTGGGGTGTGGGGTGTGTGAGTGTGAGTGTGCACGGTGTGAAGATCGAGCTGCTCTAACGTAGTTTATTTCTCCGTCTACTACAGTTCCTCCCACTGTGTCCGCCCTCTATTCTGGCATTGACTTTGCTCCCTAGCTGTCCTCTCTCTCCGTTATTTATTTCTCCTCCAGTCATCTTCACTTTCCTTGACCCGATCTGCAGAAAACCACCACTAAATCAGCTTAGTGCTTAATGCAGCCTTCCACTGTTTATTTGCACAGGGACTTATGAAAACTTTATTACCAACAAGGTCTGGGTTGTTTAATCAATTCTTTTTTGTTCTTCTCAAGGTTAAGATTGTTCGTGCTGCTGGTTCAACAAACTGCATTTCTATAGCGCCTTTAACATAGTAAAGTGTCCCACGGTTCTTCACAGAGGCATAATCAGAGAACGAATGGACACCGAGCCATGTCAGGAGACATTAGGACAGGTGATCAACAGCTTGGTCAAAGAGGTGAGTTTTTAAGATTTTCTTAAAAGGAGGAAAGAAGTAGAGAGGCGGGGAGGTTTAGGGAGGGAATTCCAGAGCTTAAAGCCTGGGCAGCTGAAGGCACGGCCGCCAATGGTGGAACTACGGAAATCGAGAGTGCACAAGGAGTCAGAAAGGGAGGGGGACCTTGCCTGAGGGGAGGGAACCATTTACAATGTCAGTTAGCATGGGGGTCAGGAAGAGTGGTCAGTAATTGGGAGCAAATGGGGCCCAAGGCAGCAGCAGTTGGGCCTCGTGGATGAGAGACTGAGAGGAGATAGGAGAGAAGCTGGAGAGAGAGAGAGAGACCCGGGTTCAGGGATACGACCGGGAGAATCAGGGCGGACATCTGGCTTGTTGGGAAAGTGCAAGGACGATATCTGCAGCGGCAGCTGAACGGATGATCTCAACCTTTGTGATAAAGTCCGTGAGCTGCTTGTTGTTAGAGGTGGGGGAGGCGAGTGGTATAAGGAGAGGGTTGGTGGTGGAGAATTACAGGGAATTACATAGACTCTATCTCACAGAAACAGGCATATCGGCCCAACCTGTCAATGTCAGTGTTTATGCTTCATGCACTATTTATTTCATCTCACTCTATCAGCATACCCTGCTGCTCCTTTCCCCCTCATGCATGTGTCTAGCTTCCCCTTAAATGCATCTCTGCTATTCGCCGCAACTGGATTACTCTTTGAAAGAGGCGCTACAGACTCGATGGGCCGAATGGCCTCCTTCAGTCCTGTACTATTCTATGATTCCAGCTAGACCTTGTGGAAGCGAGTTCCACATTCTTCATCACTCTCTGGGTAAAGAGGTTGCTCCTGAATTCCCTACTGGATTTATGAGTGACTATCTGATATTTTTGTTTTGACCTTCTGTGTAAAGTGCCAGATCCCAGGTCTGTACTGAATCTCTGATGGTTTGTAGAATCATGGAATCATAGAAAATTACACCATAGAAGGAGGCCAATCAGACCATTGTGTCCGCGCCGGCCGACAAAGAGCTATCCAGCCTAATCCCACTTTCCAGCTCTTGGTCCTTAGCCCTGTAGGTTATGGCACTTCAGGTGCACATCCAGATACTTTTTAAATGTGGTGAGGGTTTCTGACTCTACCACCCTTTCAGGCAGTGAGTTCCAGCCCCCCACCACCCTCTGGGTGAAAAAAGTTCTCCTCATCTCACCTCTAATCCTTCTACCAATTACTTTAAATCTATGCCCCCTGCTAAGGGAAATAGGTCCTTCCTATCCACTCTATCCAGGCCCCTCATAATTTTATACACCTCAATCAGGTCTCCCCTCAGCCTCTGCTGTTCCAATGCATTGACTCTCTGATGGTTTACTGGATAACGGTGGTGACCCTTGGTCGGTGCTGATTCCCCGATGATTTATTGGGCAAAGGATCCCGATCCCTGGTCAGCTCCCTCGAATCATTTAATAAAGAGCATAAGAACATAAGAAATAGGAGCAGGACTGGCCATATGGCCCCTCGAGCCTGCTCCATCATTCAATAAGATCATGGTTGATCTGATCATGGACTGCTATTCAAAGTCCAGAGAAACGTTCTGCAGCAATGTTCTAGAGTATAGAAGCTGTGAGCTCCTCAACTTGACTACATGCAGACAGTGCAAAGTTGGGTCTCCATTGCCACAGCTCTAGTACTAGAGCTGGTGCTTAACCCAGGTCCCCATCCCTTCCTGCAGACCTTGATCCAAATCTCGCAAAGGCAAGGACCCTCAAAGCCAGAGTGAGGAAACATTGAAGTGTTTCAGTAACTCATCATATCATCATAGGCAGTCCCTCGGAATCAGGGAAGACTTGCTTCCACTCTAAAAGTGAGTTCTCAGGTGACTGTACAGTCCAATACGGGAATTACAGTCTCTGTCACAGGTGGGACAGACAGTCACTGAGGAAAGGGTGGGTGGGGAGTCTGGTTAGCCGCACGCTCCTTCCGCTGCCTGAGCTTGTTTTCTGCATGCTCTCGCTGACAAGACTCGAGGTGCTCAGCGCCCTCCCGGATGCTCTTCCTTCACTCAGACAGGGATTCCCAGGTGTCGGTGGGGATATTGCATTTTATCAAGGAGGCTTTGAGGGTGTCCTTGAAATATTTCCTCTGCCCACCTGGGGCTCGCTTGCCGTGTCGGATTTCTGAGTAGAGCGCTTGCTTTGGGAGTCTTGTGTCGGGCATGCGAACAATGTGGCCCGCCCAACGGAGTTGTTCGAGTGTGGTCAGTGCTTTGATGCTGGGGATGTTGGCCTGATCGAGGACACTGATGTTGGTGCACCTGTCCTCCCAGGGGATTTGCAGGATCTTGGGGAGACATCTGGTGGTATTTCTCCAGCGATTTGATCCACGTCTCTGAGCCATACAGGAGGGTGGGTATCACTACAGCCCTGTAGACCATAAGTTTGGTGCCAGATTTGAGGGCCTGATCTTTGAGCACTCTCTTCCTCAGGCGACCAAAGGCTGCACTGGCGTACTGGAAGCGGTGTTGAATCTTGTCGTCGATGTCTTCCCTTGCTGATAATAGGCTCCCGAGGTCTGGAAAGTGGTCCATGTTGCCCATGGATTTTGATGACCGGAGGGGTCAGGTTGGTGGAGGACCTTTGTCTTACGGATGTTTAGCATAAGGCCCAAGCTTTCGTATGCCTCGGTAAAGATGTTGACGATGACTTGGAGTTCAGTCTCTGAATGTGCGCAGACGCAAGCATCGTCCGCGTAAAGTAGTTCAACGACAGAGGATGGGACAGTCTTGGATCTGGCCTGGAGGTGACGAAGTTTGAACAGCTCAACCCAACGTTCCACTGTCTGGATATGGGCCAAAGGCAGGTATAGGGAGTTAGGTCACAGATCAGCCATGATCTTATTGAATGGCGGAACAGGCTCGAGGGGCTGAATGGCCCACGCCTGCTACTCCGCTCATATGTCCTTATGATCCAGATCCTGACAGCACCAGAGAAACGATATCTCAACCACGATAAATCCAATCATCGATCACCATTTGGAATGTTTTGTCCTGCATTGTATTGTTTCATATCTGATTTGTTTTCCTGCATGCATCTTGATGTGTCTCATTGATCCTTTGAATGTTTTATATCTGAAAATTGATGTGGTGTATTGATCCAGTCCATGGTGTGTATTTGACCCTTAAAGATGTTCAATAATCCATTGCATTCTTTCTATCAGACTCTTGATGTGGTGTATTGATCCAGTCCATGTTACATAGAATATACAGCACAGAAACGGGCCAGTCAGCTAAACTAGTCTGTGCTAGTATTTATACTTCACACGAGTCTCTTTCCGTTCCATCTGCCTCAGCTCATCCTTTCTACATATCTGTCCATTCCCTTTTTTCTCATGTACTCATCTACTTTCCTTTTGAAAAGCTCTAAGCTATTTGCCTCAACCATTTCCAGTGGCAGTGAGTTCCACATTCTAACCACTCTCTGGGTAAATACATTTCTCCTTGTTTCCCTATTGGATTTAATAGTCATTATCTTGCATTTATGGATTCTCCCACAAGTGGAAACATTCTCTTCATATCTATCCTCTCCAACTCATTCATAACCTCCATCAGGTTACATCTAAGTCTTCTCTTCTTAAAGAAAAAAGCCCCAAACTGTTCAATCTATCTCGATAGCTATAATCTCTCAGTTCTGGTACCATTATGGTAAATCTTTTTTGTACTTTCTCTAGTACTCCTATGTTCCTTTTATAGGGCCCAAATTTCCCCATGAGTTGCACCGTTTTTTTTGGTGTAACTTGATTTTTCTGGTGTATCTTTTTAGTTGCAAATATGGCCATTTAATTTGCGCCAGTGTAAGTGAGTTAGTTAGGTTTTTGGTTAGGTCAGTTTTTTTTTCTAAAGGGGGCGTTCCCAGCCACTTACACCATTTATGCCAATTTGGCCAGAAAAAAATTGTACTAAACTAACTTAGGGCAGTGTATGTGTCCACTTCTGTCCACACAGAAAGACCTTACTTACAGTTAAGTAACTACATTTAAAGCACCACCAAGCACCAAACAAAGCACAAAAAGTAATAAGCAATTAATTAACAAATAAAATCGAAGGAACCCTGCACCTAAAGTACCAAAATCAATCAGTAAATAACAAATAAAAAATAGAAGTCCTACCTTGGGGAACGCAGCGGGCCGCCGATGAGGGAGCCCATTTGGCCAGGGCCAGGGACGGCGAGCTTCGGGCCCCTCCCACACAGCCTGCAGCACGCGTTTGCAGAATCGGCCTGCCAGGAGCTACTGCACATGCTCGCAGACTCTAGCGCGCATGTGCAGAGGTCCCGGCACTGTTTTCAGCACCGGGACCTGGCTCCGCCCCCAATTCATTGGGCCATGCTGCGCCATGACCGAGGAGAGGCTGTAGAGAGGCCAGAATACGGATATCTTTTCTCGGCGCGCTTGGAGGCGGACAAAAGCGCCGCACCTCGAGTGAGGGTGCCAGAAAAACAGGTTAGGGAAATTCTAGCTCATAGTGTGGAGACCAGAACTGTGCAACAACAACAAATTTTATTTATATAGTGACTTTAGAAAGAAAAAAGGACCTGTATTTATATAGCACCTTTCACGACCACCCAAAGCACTTTACAGCCAATGAAATACTTTTTGAAGTGTAGTCACTGTTGTAATGCAGGAAACGCGGTAGCCAATGTTCACACAGCACGCTCCCACAAACAGCAATGTGATAATGAGCACATAATCTGTTTTCTAATGATGTTGATTGAGGGATAAATATTGGCCAGGATACCGGGGAGGGCTCCCCTGCTCTTCTTTGAAATAGTCCCCTGGGATCTTTTACGTCCACCTGAGAGAGTAGACGGGGCCTCGGTTTAACGTCTCATCTGAAAGATGGCACCTCCAACAATGCAGCACTCCCTCAGTGCTGCACTGGAGTGTCAGCCTGAATAATGTGCTCAAGTCTCTGGAGTGAGCTTCTGACTGAGAGGTAAGGGTGACACTGGCTGACACACATAGTGAAACATCCGAAGGCACTTCACAGGAGAGTTATAAAACAAAATTTGTCACCGAGCCAGGTATTAGGATGATGAGATATTAGGGCAGATAACCAAAAGCTTGGTCAAAGCGGTAGGTTTTAAGGAGGGACAAAGAACGAAAGATAGGTCGAGAGGGGGAAAGGTTAAGGGAGGGAATTCTTGAGCTTAGGGCTCAGGCAGCTGAAGGCATGGCCACCAATGGTGGAGCGATTAAAATCGGCGAAGGTCATAGAGGCCAGAATTAGAAGAGCGCAGAGATCTCAGAGGGTTGTCGGGCTGGAGGAGGTTACAGAGATAGGGAGGGGTGAGGCCATGAATGCATTTCAAAACAAGGATGAGGATTTTAAAATTGAGGCCTTAACCAGGAGCCAATGTTGATCAGCGAGCACCGGGGTAAGCGGGACTTGGTGCGAGTTAGGACACAGGGCAGCTGAGTTTTGGACGAGCTCAAAGTTTACGGAGGGTAAAACGTGGGAGGCCAGCCAGGAGTTCTCATTCATGGGATGTGGGCGTCACTGGCAAGGCCGCAATTTATTGCCCATCCCTAGTTGCCCTTGAGAAGATGGTGGTGAGTCGCCTTTTTGAACCGCTGCAGTCCGTGTGGTGAAGGTGCTCCCACAGTGCTGTTAGGGAGGGAGTTCTAGGATTGTGACCCAGCGACGATGAAGGAACGGCGATATATTTCCAAGTCAGGTTGGTGTGAGACTTGGAGGGGAAAGTGGAGGTGGTGGTGTTCTCATGTGCCTGCTGCCCTTGTCCTTCTAGGTGGTAGAGGTCGCAGGTTTGCGAGGTGCTGCCGAAGAAGCCTTGGCGAGTTGCTGCAGTGCAGCTTGTAGGTGGTACACTCTGCAGCCACGGTGTGCCGGTGGTGGAGGGAGTGAATGTTGAAGGTGGTGAATGAGGTGCCAATCAAGCGGGCTGCTTTGTCCTGGATGGTGTCGAGCATCTTGAGTGTTGTTGGAGCTGCACTCAACCAGGCAAGTGGGGAGTGTTCCATCACACTCCTGACTTGTGCCTTGTAGATGGTGGATAGGCTTTGGGGAGTGTATTGGAATAGTTAAGTCTATAGGTCACAAATGGATGAGTGTTTCAGTAGCAGATGAGCTATGACAGGGACGGAGTCGGGCGATGTTCTGGAGGTGGAGATAGCTGGTCTTAGAAATGGTGAGGAGATGTGATCGGAAGCTCATCTTGGGGTCAAATAAGATACCAATGTTGCGAACAGTTTAGTTCAGCTTCAGACAGTTTCCAGGAAGAATCAGTGGCTGAGGAACAGAGTTTGTGGCAGGGACTGAAGGCAATGGCTTTGAACTTCCCAATATTTAGTTGGAGGAAATTTCTGCTCAACCAATGCTGGAAGTCGGACAAGCAGTCTGGCAATTTAGATACAGTGAAAGGGTCAAGAGAAGTGGTGGTGAGGTAGTCCTCAACCAGGCCAACATCCCCAGCATTGAAGCACTGACCACACTCGATCAGCTCCGCTGGGCGGGCCACATAGTTCGCATGCCAGACACGAGACTCCCAAAGCAAGTGCTCTACGCGGAGCTCCTTCATGGCAAATGAGCCAAAGGTGGGCAGCGGAAACGTTATAAGGACCCCTCAAAGCCTCCCTGATATAGTACGACATCATCACTGACACCTGGGAGACCCTGGCCAAAGACCGTCCTAAAAAGAGAAAGTGCATTCGGGAGGGTCTTGAGCACCTCGAGTCTCATCGCCGAGAGCATGCAGCGGTCAAGAGCAGACAGCGGAAGGAGCGTGTGGCAAACCTGTCCCACCCAACCCTTCCCTCAACGACTATCTGTCCCACCTGCGACAGAGTAAGTGGCTCTCACATTGGACTGTTCAGCCACCAAAGAACTCACTGCAGGAGTGGAAGCAAGTCTTCCTCGATTCCGAGGGACTGCCTATGATGATGGGTGAGGTGGAGCTGGGTGTCGTCAGCGTACATGTAGAAACTGACGCCGTGTTTTCGGATGATGTCGCCGAGGGGCAGCATGTAGATGAGAAATAGGATGGAGCCATGGATAGATCCTTGGGGGACACCAGAAGTAACGATGAGGGAATGGGAAGAGAAGCCATTGCAGGTGATTCTCTGGCTATGATTAGATAGATAAGAATGGAACCAGGCAAGTGCAGTGCTGATAACAGTGGAGAGTCATTGGAGGAGGGTGCTGTGGTCAACTGTGTCAAAGGCTGCAGACAAGTCAAGAAGGACGAGGAGGGATAGTTTACCTTTGTCACAGTCACAAAGGATGTCATTTGTGACTTTGATAAGAACCATTTCGGCACTATGGCGGAGCGGAAACCTGATTGGAGGGGATTCACAATACTCTTAAGTAAGGTGAGTGGCCTCGGGAACAGCGTGGAGACCCCGACCTGCGTGAGAACACCGGTGTGAAGGCCTCGGGGAGCAGTGTGGAGGCGTACCATTTCAGGGAGTAGCGCGAGCTGATGCAGGAGGGCAACGGCCGCGAAGAGTGACGTCCGCAAGGTCCAGGTCGCTGATTGGAGCGTGAGCAGATGCAGCAGGAGCGGTGAGGTCGGGGTGAAGGAACGGCGAGAGACTGTAGAGGGACGTGATCGGGGCCCAGGGGAGGCGTGAGTTCAGGGCCAGGGGCCCAGGGGCAGCACGGGCCAGCCCACACTGCGATATGTGCGCGCACTAGGCCCGTGCAGTAGAGCTGGTCTCCTGTCGTCTTGGTTAACCATTGCCACTGGACCAAGACCTAGCTCTGTCAAGCCTGTGTGGTGGCTGGTGTGCAACGGCCATCACACATTAAAAAAATCCACTCGCAGGTATCTTCCACCCTTGAGGATGTACTTTAGGTCCTTCATTGAAACACCTGTGAACTCATTCTTTTTTGGCGTGGAAGCAAGTCATCCTCGTTTCGAGGGACCACCCACGATGATGAAGTACAGCCTGACCAGGGTCCGATACAAGTTTATAATGTCACTACCTTTGAATTCTATACCCCGAGAAATAAATCCCGGCGCATTGCTAGCATTTTGAATTGCTTTGCTAAGCTGCGATGCTGCTTTTAATGATTTGTTCACCTGTATCCTTTTGCTCTTCTACCACATTCCGTTTCTTATTTTCTAAGGTGTAGGTAATATTTTTCCTACCAAAGTGCATCAACTCTCATTTATCGATGTTCAACTTTATTTGCCAATTAACCGCCCAGTCTGCAAGTTTTCTAATGTCTTCTTGTATTATGTTGCATTCTTCCTCAGTGTTAGCTATACCCCCCAGTATGGTATCATCTGCAAAGTTTGATATTGAGTTACTTGATCCTAATTCCAAACCAGGAATGTAAATTATTGAAAACAGTGTTCCCAGCACTGAGTCTTGTGGAACACCGCTTTCTTCCTTCCTCCAATCTGAATAACTACCCTTTACCCCGACTCTCTGCTTTCTAATTTTCAGCCAACTTACAATCCACTCAGCTATTTGCCATAACCTTTGTCACGAGCCTAGCATGTGTTCGGTATTTCACCCTAAATGAGGGTCATTATTCCAGTGCGTGTTTAACTAGTAGAGTGGACAAGGGAGAACCAGTGGATGTGGTGTATTTGGACTTTCAAAATGCTTTTGACAAGGTCCCACACAAGAGATTGGTGTGCAAAATCAAAGCACATGGTATTGGGGTAATGTACTGACGTGGATAGGGAACTGGTTGGCAGGCAGGAAGCAGAGAGTCGGGATAAACGGGTCCTTTTCAGAATGGCAGACAGTGACTAGTGGAGTGCCGCAGGGCTCAGTGCTGGGACCCCAGATCTTTAAAATATACATTAATGATTTAGATGAAGGAATTGAATGTAATATCTCCAAGTTTGCAGCTGACACTAAACTGGGTGACGGTGTGAGCTGTGAGGAGGACACTAAGAGGCTGCAGGGTGACTTGGACAGGTTAGGTGAGTGAGCAAATGCATGGCAGATGCAGTATAATGTGGATAAATGTGAGGTTATCCACTTTGGGAGCAAAAACACGAAGGCAGAATATTATCTGAATGACGGCAGATTAGGAAAAGGGGAGGTGCAACGAGACCTGGGTGTCATGGTTCATCAGTCATTGAAAGTTGGCATGCAGGTACAGCAGGTGGTGAAGAAGGCAAATGGTATGTTGGCCTTCATAGCTAGGGGATTTGAGTATAGGAGCAGGGAGGTCTTACTGCAGTTGTACAGGACCTTAGTGAGGCCTCACATGGAATATTGTGTTCAGTTTTTGTCTCCTAATCTGAGGAAGGACGTCTATTGAGGGAGTGCAGCGAAGGTTCACCAGACTGATTCCCAGGATGGCTGGACTGACATATGAGGAGAGACTGGATCAACTGGGACTTTATACACTGGAGTCTAGAAGGATGAGAGGGGATCTCATAGAAACATTTAAGATTCTGATGGGACTGGACAAGTTCGATGCAGGAAGAATGTTCCCGATGTTGGGGAAGTCCAGAACCAGGGGACACAGTCTTAGGATAAGGGGTAGGCCATTTAGGACTGAGATGAGGAGAAAGTACTTCACTCAGAGAGTTGTTAACCTGTGGAATTCCCTGCTGCAGAGAGTTGTTGATGCCAGTTCATTGGATATATTCAAGAGGGAGTTAGATATGGCCCTTACGGCTAAGGGGATCAAGAGGTATGGAGAGAAAGCAGGAAAGGGGTACTGAGGGAATGATCAGCCATGATCTTATTGAATGGTGGTGCAGGCTTGAAGGGTCGAATGGCCTACTCCTGCACCTATTTTCTATGTTTTCTATGTTTGTACCAGACCCTTGATGTTGTCTATTGATCCAGTCCATGTTCTGTATTTGACCTTCAATAAGGTTAATCGGATTACATTGAATTTTACAGCACGGAATTTGGCCATTTGGCCCAACTGGTCTGTGCCAGTGTTTATGCTCCTCCTCCTGTGATATCTTGAGACACAGTAAACACAGAGAACTGTACAACATGGCTCCTGGGTAGAACTGATGCAACACATGACTTTATTGTTATTACAGCTGTAGTCCACTAGGTGGCTCTACAATTCTCCCTCCTTATTGAAGAAGTTAATCATAGCACATAATCATTGTACATGACTTGCATGGTATACACAACTCTTGGTATACATTTCTCAAATGCAACCCATTTTATGTTCCCAAATTCTACTATAGAATTCTGTAACACAAACAAAGGATATAAATTTATTTTCCATATTTACTGATTAAACTTAACCACTGGTTTTCTGTTTTGAAGAGGATACTTTCTTTCTCGAACAGAACTTTCCAATCTTGTAAAAATTTGACTCATTCCCGGCTGAGCCTGAGCAGAGATTTTCTCCAAGGGCTGACCTTGATCTACATTTGGACACGCTACACTTTTAGACTGTTTGTCTGCCTGACTCGGACTCAGACTTAAATTCTGACTTTCTCTTGGATTTGTTTCTAGGATATCTGATGTAGGATTAGCCACCGGTATTATACTTGTAACAAGACTATCTGACTCATCAGAATAAATTGAATCATCCCAACTTTCAACTCCTTCCACATCTGCAGATAAAATATGATCAATGTGAATAATGCTAACCTGTCCATGATCAAACATCTTGACCAAATATGTGCGAGGGCCACATATCTTCACTACTTTTCCTGCTAACCACTTTAGCCATTCACTCTAACCTTCTGGTTTAACTTCACACTTCTCTCTCTTACTCTACCTCTATCATGATTCTCTTTCTGCCTTGATTGTTTCTCTTCCATTGGCTGTGCCAAGTTTGGCTTTAACAACAAGAACCTGGTTTGGGGCTGTCATTTGAGAAACAGCTCTGCTGGTTTTCGACCAATAGTGGTAAGGAGTATTACGATAGGTAATCAGAAAATTTGCCAGTTTGGGGTCCAACGACAACTGACGTTTCTTTGGAGTTGGATCCAAAATTTGCTTGATGAGGGCATGTTTGACAATTTGTACTGGTCGCTCTGCAGCGCCATTTGAAGCAGGGTGGTACAGTGGAACTTTGGTATGTTTCACACTGTTTCAGCTCATGAACTGTGTGAACTCTTCTGAACAAAATTGCGGCCCATAATCTTTGCCACATCCTGGGAGGCTATTTCCATGTTGGTAATGGTACTGATGGTGGTTTCTTGTTCACTAATTGACATGTTGTACACTGACTGATGATGTCCTCTATCTCTTTATCTAGACCTGGCCACCATAAGTAACTGCGTGCAAAACTCTTGGTGAAGTACATTCCCAGGTGCTGGTCATGAAGATCTCCTAACAATTTAGACCTGAACCTATTTGGGATAACCACTCATGCTCCCGACATGATACAATCTTTATCCACTGATTATTCATTCTTATGAATGAAGTATGGATGAATATCTTCCTCGGATACCTGGTTTGGCCAGCCATTTGCAAAGTAATCATACACCTTTGATATAACTGGGTCACGTTTGGTTGCTCTATCAATCTCTTCAGCTGTGACTGGTAGTTCATCAATGTATAAGAAATAGAACACTTCTTCCCTATTGAGTGTAACTTATGATGGAGATGACAACCTGGACATAGCATCAGCATTACTGTGATCAGCTGATCGTCTGTACTCAATGCCATACATATATGCTGACAAAACCAAAGCCCATCTTTGAATTCGGGCTGCAGCTAATGTTGGAACTGGGGACTTTGAATGGAGGATTGCTGTCAGGGGCTTATGGTCAGTAATGATAGTAAACTTATGATCAAACAAGTATTTCTGAAAGTTCTTGACCCCAAAATTCAATGCTAAAACTTCACTTTCGATCTGCGCATAATTCCGCTCTCTGGAACTGAAGCAAAAGCATTTGGTCTCTCCTCCCCACTACGTAATACATGAGAGATTACTGCCCCAACTCCATACGGAGAGGTGTCACATGCTAGCTTGATCTCCTTAGACACGTCATAGTGAATTAACATGGTCCTCTCTACTAAATGGCATTTGCATTCTTTGAATACTGTGTTGCATTCTTTTGACCACTTCCAAGGGACCTGTTTTCCCAACAGCTCATTCAGTGGATGTAACACTGTAGCCAAATTTGAGAGAAACCTTCCGTAATAATTCAAAACACCCAAAAATGATCGAAGTTCAGAGACATTTTTGGGAGTGGGTGCATTTCTGATTGCACCCAGCTTTCCCTTGGTTTGATGTAAACCATCTTTGTCTACTCTGGGCCCTAAGTACTCCACTGAATTTGAAACATCTCACACTTGTGAGCAGTCACTCGTACTCTGTGCTTCTCTAGTCGTTTGAGCACTTCATTCAACAGTTTATCATGGATTTGTCTGTTTGGTGCTGAAATGAGTATCTCATCTAAATAACACAACTCAAGTTGTAGTGAGGTGTTTGTTAGATCTAACTTTGAAAAGATCTGGCCACCTGTCAGCATTGTGAACAAATCTTGCATATTTGACAACATATTGGGGAGATTACCCTCTAGAATCTGCTTTACGGTTACCTTATAATCACCTCACAACCCTACCTTGCCACCTGACTTAGGTACAACAACAATGGGTGTAGCCCAATTATTTAGATCTATCTTAGAGATAATGTTCTCAGTTTCTAGTCTTTTGTTTTCTTGCTCAACTTTCTCCTTGAGTGCATATCGTACGGGATGTGGCTTGCAGTAAACTGGTCTAGCGTTCTTCTGCACTCTGACACTTGCCTGGAAGTCTTGGATCGGACTGTCCGTTTCACAGAACACTGCTTTATGACATCATCTTTCGATGCATATTTCACTTCTACACGTCAAATCTCATTCCAATCCAGCTTCAGTGATCCCAACCAATTTCTACCTATCAACCTATCAAGGCAGGCTTGTCTCCTTCCACTACTATGAGAGGCAAGCTCTGATACTGATCCTTGTATTTCACCGGTACAGTGATACGTCCTCCCACAGGAATTTGCTCTTCTGAGTAACCTCGCAGCTCTATCTTCGATTTCTCTAGTTTATAACCACGCAACTTTTCCCGATATAGCGATTCTGGTATAAATCTCACGGATGCACCAGTGTTGATTTCCATGGGTATCCTGGTTCCTGCAACTTCTACTTGGATCATGATACTTTGCGAATCACTGTTAGGTACCCTTGTGGTCCTGATGACGTGTATCTCCAGAACTTCCTCGCGTCGCTGCTCCTCTTCAATGCTATGCAGTCTCTAAGTACTTCTACTTCTAGCATTGAACATCGGTTTACTCTTCAGTCAGCATGCCTTCGCAAGATGGCCAGTTTTCTTGCAGTAGAAACACTCTGTCTTCACATATGGACAGCTTTGGGCGATGTGTTGTCCCAGGCTCCGATAGCACGACTTCACTGCATTGTTACCTTGGCCAGTTGCTGAAGCCTTGGAACCCAACTGCCTTTTACTTTTAGTCTGCAGGCGATTCAACTCAGTTGTCTGATGACTGGAAATGGCGCGAAATTCTCGGGAATATCGTTCAGCCATATCAATCGACATAGCTGTCTGACAAGCTGAATCAAAATTCAAGTTAGGGGGTTGTCAACAATTTACTTCTGATACATTCATTTCTCAACCCACAAAGTGCTCACACAATGCTCAATCCTGATAGTTTCCGAAATAAAAGTGAATGGATAGCTTTTTTAAAGCTACAATGTACTCACTGATACCCTCATCAGTTGATTGATTGCGTGTTCCAAAACCATAACTTTCAGCAATTACCAGGGGCTCAGACTGGAGTGCTGTTCTAACTTGGTTCGAATCTCCATCAGTGGTGTGCTCTTCGGCTTGGTGGGACCAAGCACATTTTTCAGGTTTCATACACCTCGGGGCCTGCTTCAGTCTAGAAAATAGCCCGTTTCCTTTCTAAAACCATCGATGATACTATTCGCAGTGAAAACCAATTCAAGCCGCTCCCTATATGCTCCAAAAATCTTTTGGTCGTGATGGAACTCACCCAAGCATCCTGCTCCCATAGGCACGGTCATCCTGCTCCCATAGGCACGGTCATCCTGCTCCCATAGGCACGGTCATCTGGCTCTAGCGACGTCGAAAGTTCAGCCACATGTGCTCAAAATTTACTTTGGATTTTTAAGCTTGCAGGATTATCCTCCAACCAAAATTTCAGCTAGGGAATCCAAAATCGCTTCCTCATCACCATCTCTGTGATACCTTGAGACACAGTAAACTCAGAGTACTGCACAATATGGCTCCCGGGTAGAACTTTGCAAGCACATGGCTTTATTTTTATTGCATCAGTAGTCCATTAGGTGGCTCTATGGCACCTCCCATCCCTCTTCATCTCACCCTATCAGCATATCCTTGTTATTCCTTTCTCCCTCATTTGTTTATCAAGCTTCCCTTTAAATGTATTTCTGCTATTTGCCTCAAGCACCCCCTGTGGGAGCGAGTTCCACATTCTCACCACTCTCTGGATAAAGAAGTTTCTCCTGAATTCCCTGTTGGATTTATTAGTAAATTTCTTATACATAGGGGAAAAACTTTTTCTAGTTTTTGATTCACCCACAAGTGGAAATATCTTCTACCTTATCAAACCCCTTCATAATTTTAAAGATCTCCATCAGGTCACCTCTCAATCTTTTCTTTTCTAACATGTTCAAACTTTCCTGACGGATGTAACCACTTAGATCTGGTATCATCCTTGGACATCTTTTTTTGTACTTTCTCCACAGCTTCGACATTATTTTTGTGCCCAGTACTCTGTGTGGTCTCGCCAAGTTAGCTATATAAATTTAACATAACTTCTATCCCTCTAGCAATGAACCCCAGTGCTTTGTTTGCAGTTTTATGGTTTTGTGAACCTACATTAGCACAAAATTGGGGAGGGGCACTTTGGGCACATTATATCCATCGGAAATTTGGGTCTTCGAAAGTCAGAATTTTAGACCTGGAAATTCGTGTCGTTTGCGCCTCCCGTTAGCGCCCCCGCTGGGCGCAGCGCCGATAGTGACTCCGCTAAATTAGGCAGGAGTTTAGCGGTGGCGGGAACCCGTAGCGCCCCGCTCCGCTGCGTCGGGCGGTGATGACATTATCACTGTGCGCAGAGTCCCGTCAGCACCCCAGACCCTAAATTGGGTTTTCCCCACTCCGCTGCACCGGGCAGTGGCAGCAACAGATTCAGGGGACGCTCCTGGGGCGGTAGTTAAAGGGGAGGTCAATTGATTCTTAAAAAAACCTTCTCCGATGTTTTGGTCCCGTGGGTGCTATGAACGCGGGGTCCATGCCGCGATCGGTCAGGCCGGCTCTCTGCTTGCGTGCCGGGCTGTTGGCCTGGCACCCCCCACTTCCTGGCGGGACAGGTAGGACCATTTAATTAATGCAGCGTTTTCAGCTTGGGCCCTTCCCTTTAATGAATGGAAGAGCCCCTCAGACGCGGAAGAGCCACGTGGCCCAGTGCGTAGTGCTGTGCCCCACTCCCGACGCGTCTGCCCCACTACCACCCCCAGAAAAGAAGCGGAGCACGTTATTTTGCAGGGGGCGGCAACTCTAATTTATATCGGTTGGCAAGACTTCTGCGCCTGGCATGAAGTGTCGCGGATATAAAAGGGGTCAGAGGGTCTAGTAAGGAGGAGGAACTGAGGGAAATCCTTATTAGTCGGGAAATTGTGTTGGGGAAATTGATGGGATTGAAGGCCGATAAATCCCCAGGGCCTGATGGACTGCATCCCAGAGTACTTAAGGAGGTGGCCTTGGAAATAGCGGATGCATTGACAGTCATTTTCCAACATTCCATTGACTCTGGATCAGTTCCTATGGAGTGGAGGGTAGCCAATGTAACCCCACTTTTTAAAAAAGGAGGGAGAGAGAAAACAGGGAATTATAGACCGGTCAGCCTGACATCGGTAGTGGGTAAAATGATGGAATCAATTATTAAGGATATCATAGCAGCGCATTTGGAAAGAGGTGACATGATAGGTCCAAGTCAGCATGGATTTGTGAAAGGGAAATCATGCTTGACAAATCTTCTGGAATTTTTTGAGGATGTTTCCAGTAGAATGGACAAGGGAGAACCAGTTGATGTGGTATATTTGGACTTTCAGAAGGCTTTCGACAAGGGCCCACACAAGAGGTTAATGTACAAAGTTAAAGCACATGGGATTGGGGGTAGTGTGCTGATGTGGATTGAGAACTGGTTGGCAGACAGGAAGCAAAGAGTAGGAGTAAATGGGTACTTTTCAGAATGGCAGGCAGTGACTAGTGGGATACCGCAAGGTTCTGTGCTGGGGCCCCAGCTGTTTACATTGTACATTAATGATTTGGACGAGGGGATTAAATGTAGAATCTCCAAATTTGTTGACACTAAGTTGGGTGGCAGTGTGAGCTGCGAGGAGGATGCTATGAGGCTGCAGTGTGACTTGGATAGGTTAAGTGAGTGGGCAAATGCATGGCAGATGAAGTATAATGTGGATAAATGTGAGGTTATCCACTTTGGTGGTAAAAACAGAGAGACAGACTATTATCTGAATGGTGACAGATTAGGAAAAGGAGAGGTGCAACGAGACCTGGGTGTCATGGTACATCAGTCATTGAAGATTGGCATGCAGGTACAGCAGGCAGTTAAGAAAGCAAATGGCATGTTGGCCTTCATAGCGAGGGGATTTGAGTACAGGGGCAGGGAGGTGTTGCTACAGTTGTACAGGGCCTTGGTGAGGCCACACCTGGAGTATTGTGTACAGTTTTTGTCTCCTAACTTGAGGAAGGACATTCTTGCTATTGAGGGAGTGCAGCGAAGGTTCACCAGACTGATTCCCGGGATGGCGGGACTGACATATCAAGAAAGACTGGATCAACTGGGCTTGTATTCACTGGAGTGCAGAAGAATGAGATGGGATCTCATCGAAACATTTAAAATTCTGACGGGTTTAGACAGGTTTGATGCAGGAAGAATGTTCCCGATATTGGGGAACTCCAGAACCAGGGGTCACAGTCTAAGGATAAGGGGTAAGCCATTTAGGACCGAGATGAGGAGAAACTTCTTCACCCAGAGAGTGGTGAACCTGTGGAATTCTCTACCACAGAAAGTTGTTGAGGCCAATTCACTAAATATATTCAAAAAGGAGTTAGATGTAGTCCTTAGTACTAGGGGAATCAAGGGGTATGGCGAGAAAGCAGGAATGGGGTCCTGAAGTTGCATGTTCAGTCATGAGCTCATTGAATGGTGGTGCAGGCTCGAAAGGCCGAATGGCCTACTCCTGCACCTATTTTCTATGTTTCTATGTTTTCTATGCCTCGCGAGTGTTACTGCCCCCAAACGGGTGCAATGGAATGTTCCCCCCTTAATGTTATATATGCAGCCAAATTTACAACTTCATTATTCCATTGCATCTTTTGTATCAGACCCTTGATGTGGTGTATTGATCCAGTCTATATTTTGTTTCTAGCCCTTGATATTCATTAATCTAGGGCATGGCTTGTGTTTGACACCAGAGCAGTGTCAGATCAAGAGAGATGGAGTGACCTGGAGGGACAAGGTAAGCACCAACCGGGCTGTGAAGGTTGTTTGAACAATATATATTTGAGCTGTTGTGAGTTACACGAGCAATGAACCTCTCCTGCAATGATCCTCCTCTGTTCACTGGGGTCTGGTTCCACAGGTACTGAGCCTCCATTAAAACCCTTGCCCAAATGGCCATTGTACAGGTGTGAGCCCCGTACACACAGTGGCAACAGGCTGTTTGTGGAAAGTGATTCAGCCAAGCCCACACTAGCCTCTGGAGGGGTAAAGGGGGGTGTAGGGGGAGGGGAAAAGGGGGAGGGAGGGGAGGGGGAAGAGGTGGAGGGAGGGGTAAGGAGGCGGTGAGCAAGGGGAGATGGTGGTTGGGGAGATGGTGGTTGGGGGATTGCAGTGGGGGAAGAGGGTGCGTTGCAGGTCCAAGGTGCGGAGCACTGTAAGTGCTGTATCTTGTCTGAACTCAAGAATGGAACGAGCTTCATTGCTTCTTGTCGGTCCGTCTGATTGGATCAAACAACACACACTGGGTGAGTGCGGACCAATTGCACCTCCCACATCCCTGCACATCGATCCAATTCAACACTGCGCAGATGGTCAGGGCCAGAAAACGCAGCCATATACATTATACTGCACTTTTTTTTTTTTTGAAATTCGTAGCCAATCGTTCCAATTCTTTGTCAAATCACAAACGCCAGAGGTCACCTTGGGCCCATTCAAGGATCACTCTGCGCCAATGCTCTTAGCCAAAAGGCCTAGAGCATTATACTGCACTGGCTGACCTCCTGTGCCATTGCTTATCAGTAGTCTGGGGTTCTGGAACCCAGTTGCGATGTGTAGCTGCTAACCTGAGCCTGTCTCTTTAAAGTAATCATTGTAACGAGGCAACTGCCAGGGAATTGTCGATACTTATAAACTGCTGAAGCCAATCAGAAGGCAGTTCTGTGCTTGTAACTTTCTGGCTCTTAGTCAATGAATATCTGTCTCTTTTTTTAAGATAGTTTGTAACATAGCTGAATTTAAGGGGAAGTTAGATAGGTACATAGGGACCATAAGGATAAGTTCTAAAAGCTCTCACAACCAGCAATGTGATAATGGCCAGATAATCTGTTTTAGTGATGTTGGTTGAGGGATGAAATTAGAGGTTGTGGGTTCAAGCCCCACTTAGCGGGACTATTGCCCGGCACTCTGGAACTCTTCTCAACCCTTTTAGCTTGTGGCCTCTGCCATCTTCCACCTGGAAAAATAAAGCCTCCTCCAAAATCACCACCTCAGCAATGCTTTCTGACGCCTCTCCTGGTTATTACCCGCTCAGTCTCCGCTGCTCCTCCTTCATCGTCACTGGGTCAATGTCCTGGGAACTCCCTACTGAGGGCCATTGTGGGAGCAACAACAACAACTTGTATTTATATAGCGCCTTTAATGTAGTAAAATGTCCCAATGCACTTCACAGGAGTATTATGAGACAAAAGTTTAACACTGGGCCACATAAGAAGAAATTACAGCAGATGACCAAAAGCTTGGACAAAGAGGTAGGTTTTAAGGAGCTCCTTAAAGGAGGAGAGAGAGGTAGAGAGGCGTAAAGGTTTAGGGAGGAAGTTCCAGAGCTTGGGGCCCAAACAGCTGAAGGCACAGCCGCCAATGGTTGAGCGATTATAATAAGGGATACTCAAGAAGGCAAAATTTGAGGAGCGCAGATATCGCGGAGGATTGTGAGACTGAGGGAGATTACAGAGATAGGGAGGTACTGAGGGAGTGCTGCACTGTCGGAGGTGTATTTCAAAGAAGCACAGGGGAGTTCTCCCTAGTGTCTTATGGGTGTACATAGAACTACGTAGAGTCTCCAGCACAGAAACAGGCCATTTGACCCAACTGGTTTATACTCCACAACAATCCCTCAACTAACATCGCTAATACAGATTATTATCACATTACTGTTTGTGGAAGCTTGCTGTGCACAAATTGGCTGCTGCATTTCCCTATTTTACAACAGTGACGACACTCCAAAAGTATTTCATTGCTTCTGAAGAGTTTTGGGATGACGTGATGTCATAAAAGGCGCGGTAGAAGCGCACGTTTTCTTTCTATCAAGTGAGCAGAAGTTCAGGCTAGTCTGTAATCGCCCCCATCTCCGCCCCTCGGGAAAACAGTGTGCTGACACTCACCGACGAGGTCCGCACGTTAACAACGGGCGAGGTAGTGAAGTTTCCACGGCAACCCCCCCACCCCACCACAGAACATAGGATGGGTCAGTCTTTCAAGAAGGGGGAGGGGTGAATCCTGCCTTGTTGGACATGACAGGCTTATCTTTCATGCAGTGTAATTTGGGGTCAGCTTTTAACTGCTGTTAACATTGTTTTCATTTTATTGAGAGCTTAGTACATCTTAGAGAAAAAAAATAGAGATGGCTGAGAGAGAGTAAAAGGCTGTAATTTAATGAGAAGGTTCAGAACACATCCATAAACCACTCCAGTTTAGCTTTTGTGGTCTGTGATGTCACCCGAACTTCCCTGATTGAATTACAGCATATTACTCAGTCCCATACCATCCATAATTCTATATATATCTGTAGGAAGGCATGAGCTCAGAATATGCGACTCCACCGTCTCAATTCATAATCCTGGCAGAGGCTACGGCAGGGTCGGGGGTCCATTCACTGTTCGTTGTAAAACCAAACAGATGTCTCAGATCAGGAAAAGGCCTTTAGGTCCAAAAAGCCTGTCTGTGTTTCCTGGGTCAGCCAGTAGCCCATAACCCTCAATCCCCACCTACCCAGCTTCTCATTTACCTCAACCCCACCTTCTCCCCATATCCCCCAAACCCACCTACCCACCTTCTCCCCATATCCCCCAACCCCACCTACCCACCTTCTCCCCATATCCCCCAACCCCACCTACCCACCTTCTCCCCATATCCCCCAACCCCACCTACCCACCTTCTCCCCATATCCCCCAAACCCACCTACCCACCTTCTCCCCATATCCCCCAACCCCACCTACCCACCTTCTCCCTATATCCCCCAACCCCACCTACCCACCTTCTCCCCATATCCCCCAACCCCAACTACCCATCTTCTCCCCATATCCCTCAACCCCACCTACCCACCTTTTCCCCATATCCCCCCCAACCCCACCTACCCACCTTCTCCCCATATCCCCCAACCCCACCTACCCATCTTCTCCCCATATCCCCCAACCCCATCTACCCACCTTCTCCCCATATCTCCCAACCCCACCTACCCACCTTCTCCCCATATCCCCCAACCCCACCTACCCATCTTCTCCCCATATCCCCCAACCCCAACTACCCATCTTCTCCCCATATCCCTCAACCCCACCTACCCACCTTTTCCCCATATCCCCCCCAACCCCACCTACCCACCTTCTCCCCATATCCCCCAACCCCACCTACCCACCTTCTCCCCATATCCCCAACCCCACCTACCCACCTTCTCCCCATATCCCCCAACCCCAACTACCCATCTTCTCCCCATATCCCTCAACCCCACCTACCCACCTTTTCCCCATATCCCCCCCAACCCCACCTACCCATCTTCTCCCCATATCCCCCAACCCCATCTACCCACCTTCTCCCCATATCCCCCCCAACCCCACCTACCCACCTTCTCCCCGTATCCCCCAACCCCACCTACCCATCTTCTCCCCATATCCCCCAACCCCACCTACCCACCTTCTCCCCATATCCCCCCCAACCCCACCTACCCACCTTCTCCCCGTATCCCCCAACCCCACCTACCCACCTTCTCCCCATATCCCTCCTACACTCCAACTCACCTTTTCAGCATTATCGCACAATCCAAACTCTTACATTCCTACCATATCCCTCAACTCACCTTCCCACTTATTCACCATTTCCGCCAATGCCATCTGTTCTCTAAATCTCTAAATCGCTCTCCAGTTGTCATTCAAACTAATTTAGACTGCTTCAATGTCCTTCCTGAGTATTTACCTTTTGGGTGAAAAGCACCTCACCGCTTTCACCTTTTATTATTTGCTTTAATTAATTTTGTGCTCATCAAGGTGAGGGTTGTCTTTGCTGCTGAACTTTCCATTCAAAATCGGCATCAAACACTCCCAGGGCAGGTACAGCACGGGGTTAGATACAGAGTAAAGCTCCCTCTACACTGCCCCATCAAACACTCCCAGGGCAGGTACAGCATGGGGTTAGATACAGAGTAAAGCTCCCTCCACACTGTCCCATCAAACACTCCCAGGGCAGGTCCAGGGGGTTAGATACAGTCTAAAGCTCCCTCTACACTATCCTGTCAAAAGGGATAGACAAGATAGAGGCAGAGAGGTTGTTTCCACTGGTCGGGGAGACTAGAACTAGGGGCACAGCCTCAAAATACAGGGGAGCCAATTTAAAACTGAGTTGAGAAGGAATTTCTTCTCCCAGAGGGTTGTGAATCTGTGGAATTCTCTGCCCAAGGAAGCAGTTGAGGCTAGCTCATTGAATGTATTCAAATCGCAGATAGATAGATTTTTAACCAATAAGGGAATTAAGGGTTATGGGGAGCGGGCGGGTAAGTGGAGCTGAGTCCACGGCCAGATCAGCCATGATCTTGTTGAATGGCGGAGCAGGCTCGAGGGGCTAGATGGCCTACTCCTGTTCCTAATTTTTATGTTCTTGTGTTCTTATGTTCAAACACTCCCAGGGCAGGTACAGCACGGGGTTAGATACAGAGTAAAGCTCCTACTACACTGTCCCATTAAACATTCCTAAGGTTAGATACAGAGTACAAGCCAGTCAGCCTAACCTCGGTGATGGGAAAATTATTGGAAATAATTCTGAGGGACAGGATAAATTTTCATTTGGAAAGACACAGATTTTCAAGGACAGTCAGCAAGGGTTTGTTAAGGGAAGGTCGTGACTGAATTTTTTGAGGTGGTAACATGGAGGGTCGATGAGAGTAGCGCATTTATGTTGTTTATATGGATTTTAGCAAAGCTTTTGATAAGTTCCCACATGGCAGACTGGTCACGAAAGTAAAAGCCCATGGGATCCAGGGCAAAGTGACAAGTCGGATCCAAAATTGGCTGAGAGGCAGGAAGCAACGGGTACTGGTTGATGTGTGATATTGTGACTGGAAGGCTGTATCCAATGGGGGTTCACAGGACTCAGTCCTTTGCTTTTGGAGGTATACATCACTATTGGTTGGAGCCAGCTTAATTCTACACACAGTAGGTGTCATGAAGTACTCCAGCCACAGGGTGGCATTTTTCCAATTGGACAGAAAAGACAAAGAGAAAGCAAAACCAGAGAGGAAACCAGCAGCAGCAGAGTAAACAAGCTTCCATTTTAGCTCAGACTATCTGTAACTTTTAGGGATTAGAAATGAATTACATGAATGTTAGATCTATCTTTTATTCTTTATCAACAGTTTTCACACTACGTTATTAAAAGATTTGGATTCTGAAGCTCTGACCTTTGGCCATATTTCTTGGTTTAGTGTTAAAGGAAGCTGGAGAATCAGAGCTACGCTCATGTTATGCTATGTTCTGACTGAGACTGGTACAGTGAAAACTCACTTTGAAACATGACCTAAGTATTACCCCGAGTAATCGCCCAGGTCACCAGCAGAAGATCATCATGTCAGGCAGTCCTGATAGCACAAATACCCTGCACGAGGAAACTCGATGCTCAGAGCTCGAGGAGATCTCTCCCCCTGAGCCAGACCCTCTGAATCGATCATGGAGAGAGAGGTACCCTACCCTACCATAAAAGCCTTTAGCAATGACATAGAAGCAAGAAAAAATAAATTATATCATCACTGGCGGGGAACCCAAAATAATTCTTGAAGAACTTCAAGATGCCCCAGACGATGAGAATGCCCTTTAAACAGCCACGGCCGAGGTTTGAACATAGAACATAAGAACATAAGAATTAGGAACAGGGGTAGGCCATCTAGCCCCTCGAGCCTGCTCCGCCACTCAACAAGATCATGGCTGATCTGGCCATGGACTCAGCTCCACTTACCCGCCCGCTCCCCGTAACCCTTAATTCCCTTATTGGTTAAAAATCTATCTATCTGTGATTTGAATACATTCAATGAGCTAGCCTCAACTGCTTCCTTGGGCAGAGAATTCCACAGATTCACAACACTCTGGGAGAAAAAATTCCTTCTCAACTCGGTTTTAAATTGGCTCCCCCGTATTTTGAGGCTGTGCCCCCTAGTTCTAGTCTCCCCAACCAGTGGAAACAACCTCTCTGCCTCTATCTTGTCTATCCCTTTCATTATTTTAAATGTTTCTATAAGATCACCCCTCATCCTTCTGAACTCCACTGAGTAAAGACCCAGTCTACTCAATCTATCATTATAAGGTAACCCCCTCATCTCCGGAATCAGCCTAGTGAATCGTCTCTGTACCCCCTCCAAAGCTAGTATATCCTTCCTTAAGTAAGGTGACCAAAACTGCACGCAGTACTCCCGTTGAGGCCTCACCAATAACCTGTACAGTTGCAGCAGGACCTCCCTGCTTTTGTACTCCATCCCTCTCGCAATGAAGGCCAACATTCCATTCGCCTTCCTGATTACCTGCTGCACCTGCAAACTAACTTTTTGGGATTCATGCACAAGGACCCCCAGGTCCCTCTGCACCGCAGCATATTGTAATTTCTCCCCATTCAAATAATATTCCCTTTTACTGTTTTTTTTCCCAAGGTGGATGACCTCACACTTTCCGACATTGTATTCCATCTGCCAAACCTTAGCCCATTCGCTTAACCGATCTAAATCTCTTTGCAGCCTCTCTGTGTCCTCTACACAACCCGCTTTCCCACTAATCTTTGTGTCATCTGCAAATTTTGTTACACTATACTCTGTCCCCTCTTCCAGGTCATCTATGTATATTGTAAACAGTTGTGGTCCCAGCATTGATCCCTGTGGCACACCACTAACCACCGATTACCAACCCGAAAAGGACCCATTTATCCTGACTCTCTGCTATCTGTTAGCCAGCCAATTCTCTATCCATGCTAATACATTTCCGCTGACTCCACATACCTTTATCTTCTGCAGTAACCTTTTGTGTGGCACCTTATCGAATGCCTTTTGGAAATCTAAATACACTGTAAGGTTCGAAAATCCACGGCCGCATTTGAAACACCGTAAGGACAAGAAAACTAACATGGGATCGTTCTATACACTAAATGAACAATTTTGGCCAAGTAAAAGCAGCTGGGAAACGTGTGGGCAGATACAGACATTGTGGAGTCTGGCTCACAAGCAAGACCGAGGCACTGGCCAATGGGAGAAAAGGACATTCTGGCAGGCCAATCAGGGGTCGAGTCGGGCCTGAAGTGGGGAAATCTTCAACCAATAAGGAATCCCCGGCCCAGTTTGAAAATGACTTCCCCCCCCCAAATCAAACTACGAATGTGGGCCATTATCTACCTAATTAATATGGACAATAGCTCTGAATCAAAACTATGAATCACTGCAGGAATGGCCCACTGACTCCCAGTACTATAACAAAGGACCCACAGACATTCAGGCACCTATGTGCACTGAAACAATACCCTGGTCCTCTCACCTGCGTGTACCTGTGACATCTTCTGATTAAATATTCAAAGCTATCTCCCCGCCCAAACTTACACAATGGACCACCCACTGGGTTTGAGCGCGAAAAGACCAGAACTGAACTGAATACAAATATAGGACACAGAACCACCAGAAAAACAATTGGAGAAAAACAGTTGTGGAAAAAGGGAGTTGTGGAAAAAGGGAGTTGTGGAAAAAGGGAGTTGTGGACCAAAAAGGAGCTGAGAGAGTTTTGCAAACATTGATTTTGATCGAGACAAGCCAACCTCCTGGTTGGTAAGTGGCAGCAGGTGCTGCTGTTAGCCCTGAACACACTGGACAGGGTGAGAATAGCCGAAGCATCAGGCTGGGGCACGCAGAGCTGTGCAGACCTGGACACCTGGTTCAATAACCTGGATTCACAGCTGTAGTCTGACGATAACCGAGAGGCAGATAGAAGAAACCGACGCAACATCGAAGAGGAAACCCGAACAAAAACATAAACCCACCCAAGAGGGACCCCGAGCTGAAATAAGTGCGACAGAACCCCGGAGTTGATAGGATTGTGAATATAGCCCAAACCCCCTCACAGACTCAATTTAGGATTGGAAATGGTAGGAAGGGTGGGAGTGGGAGGTGTGGTTGTGTGCGAGTGGAATGTTTTAACCTCTTGTTTTCCCCTTCCCTGTTGCAAGCTTTTTCGGGTTGTTGAATGAGATTTTGCCATTACTGCTATTTTATGACCTCTTCCTATGCCCTCTATCTTTGTGTTTGCTATTATAATTAAACAACATGAGCCATTTTGTACTCTTACCCACTGTGTCTGGTGCCTCATTACTCACCCACCCTCATAAATCGCACGTACAGAACCCCAGGGGAGTGTGGATTCGAACCCACACCCCAAGCTCCCCTTACACAATGGCGACCACGAAGGGACGTGCGTTGAGTGAGGATGAAGAGACAGTCAGTGTTGGTGGAGAGGAGTATAAAATGGAGGGTAGGATTGCTAGGTATGTAACAGCAAGGATAAACTGCTCGAGGAAGTGGGTGCAGGCGCTGCTGAGGGCTGAACGGCCTGAGGACGCAGCAGCCAGGTGGACCCAGAGTAAAGATCATCAAAGATCAGTGGAAAAGGCAGTGTGGCTGATGTGCTTTCAGAAGCAAATACAGGTTTTGGACAGGCAGATAGACGTCTTGCAAACCGAGTTAGCTGAGCAGAGAGAGGAGCTAGTAAAGACCAGCAAAGAAAGGGAAAAGCTGGATCAGGATTTAAAGTGGGAGAGGCAGGAACGAGAGAGAGATGGAGAAAGCTATCGCAACCACAGGGAGTGCCTACAGTCCCAGGTAACTGAGGGGAAAGGTTACGTCAGGGGACTGCAGGAGGAACTTGCCCAGGCTCAGAACCCGGGAAGGTTGGGAGAGGGTAAGAGTCTCCAGCTACAGGCTGTGCTTCAGGCGTGCCACAGCAGGGCAGAGGTGGATCATCGTTCCTTTCAGGAACAAATTGATCGGCTCACCCTGGCTCTGGCTGTAGCCAAAGCAGCCCTTGTTCTAGCCGGAGCAAAAGATCTGGAAGTGCCCGAGACTCGAATCCCCACCCGACCCGACACCAAAGCTCTGGCCCTAGCTGAGGCAAAAGCCCTTGGCTGGCCTGAAAGCCAGGCACCCAGTAAAGGAGTGGTGTGCCTTATCAGCCCAGCCGAGGTGCGGAAGGGGGAGCAGAGTGAAACAGGCTGTAGGGAGGAGGATAGGGAGGAGGAATCCTACAGGCCCTCTCCCACAGCCCCATTGGGGATCCCGGAGGAGAGGCAGGGTGAAATGCTGGAATCTAAACCTCCGGGACCAGCCCCAATGTGCCCCATCAGGCAGAGTAGATTCGGACCATCCGCAGTGGGTCAGGCTGAGGGTCCCCTACAGAACCAATACGTGCTTCCCCACAGTGCGACCCAGCTGCGGCAGATGGTGGCCCATGTGAATAAACTTACCCGAAAAGGAGACCCCTCTGTCCACTTTATGGAAGTAGAGCAGGTAGGAGACATAAATGACTGCGATGAGGCCGAACGGAGCAAACTGCTCCTGTTCTCATTGGAGGCCATGGGGTTGAACAACGGCTGTCTGTTCGACTGGGTATAGGCCACTGTCCAGAGACCCGGGGAGACCCCCCAGGCATTTGCTGATCGACTGTGGCCAGTGTATGAGGAAGCCAGTGGGGGGAATTTGGACCGAACCCAGCTAGATGCACACCGGCGTGGTCGCTGGCTGCGTGCACTGGTGGCAAACAGCCTCCCGGAGTTGCACGCCCAGGCCAACCTGTGGTTCGATTTCAGAGACCCCCAAGCCACAGAGGAGACGGTGCTGAGGCAGCTGACCCTCTCTTTTCGCAATGGCAGAATCGGGGGGGGGGTGGGGAGAAACCCACCAAGGGGAAGGTGTGTGAGATCCGCCCCGGCTCTGATAAGAGAGAGTGGAGGCAAGAAGGGAATTGGCAGGCAGGCAGAGAGGTGGTTTGCTATGGGTGCAGGAAGACAGGGCATATGAGGAGGGAATGCCGGGCTCCGAGGCAGGAAAAGTGAGGTCCAGGGGCCCCAACCTCAGCCCCAGTCCCCCACGGCTGCAAGCCCTCCCAAGCCAGCTGTGCCCAGCCCTGCCGCCCCACTCGAGGGTCTCCTCGCGGCTCTGCAGGCACTCTTTACCCAGACTGGGAAGGTCACAGCTGTAACCGGGGGAGAAGTCCCTCAGGTCCAGACCAACACCCCCCAATGACTAGGCCCCAAGGAACCCTTGTACCTCTGCCCGGTCACCTATGATGCGTGGAACAGACCACGTGTCATGATGGGGGTTGAGAGGGTCCGGGGGGAGTATCTGCTGGACACAGGGGCCTCGTGCACCCTGGTTCATGTAGACAACCCGACCTCCTCACCCCTATCCAGTGGGATCCCCTACTGCCTAACCAGCTTCACTGGAGAAGAACGCAAGGGCTTCTTCTCCAAACCACTGCAGATACACAAAGGCCCCCTCCACACCATGTGGAAGTGTATCCTTCTGCCGTGGGAGGGAGTGGGTAAAGGCATCCTAAGGGCAGATTTCCTCAGCGGCCAGAAAATTCTGGTCGACCTGAGGAACCACTGTCTGTGGGGCACAGCTGACACCGGGAAGGGGGAAGGTACAACAGTCATCCAGGAGAAGCAGGGGAAGGGTTCCCTCTGCACTGTAAAGCCGAAGGAGGGATATGACCTCGGCGCTCTGGTAGACGGCACCCCGATGATCTATCAGGCTCTTGTGCGGGCCAACCTGGCGCCATTTTCCAGGCATAAGCACGACTGTGGACGGGTAAATGGGGTCGAGGTCAGAGTAGATGGGGACCCCATGTCTAAGCCCCAGAAGTAGTATAATTTTCCCAGGGAGCCTGAGGCAGACCTAGAGGTCGCATTGGGATCTCTAGTCAGAGAGGGAGTGTTGAGACCAATAGCCACACGTGTGAACTCTCCACTTTGGCCGGTTAGGAAAACGGACAATTCTTGGAGGGCCACAGTGGACTACCGAGTCCTCAATAAAAATATCCCCGCCTGTGCACCCACAGGGGCAGCCATAGCCAACCTAGTCACAGCCATCTCCGCGTCCGCAGCCGTCTTTACGGTGCTGGACATCTCGAATGGGTTCTGGTCCATCCCGCTGCAGACAGCAGTATACCTGGAACTGTCTTCCCCAGGGCTTCCACAACAGCCCGAGCATTTTTCATCAGTGTATGGCCAACTGCCTGAAGACCCAGACAGCTAGTCCAGTATGTGGACGACCTGCTGCTATTCTCCGATTCGGAGGAAGAGCACGGTCCCCTGCTTGCAGAGCTGTTGGGACTGCTGCACGAGGAGGGTTTTAAAGCAAACCCGAAGAAGGCACAGATCGGCCAGACAGAGGTAAAATTCCTGGGGCTGACTGTGCGGGCGGGGGAGAGAGCCATTGATGAGGCTAAGAGGAGGGCAGTTCAGGAGTTACTGGCTCCGACTACAGTTACAGGGGTGAGGTCGTTCCTGGGTCTGATCGGTTACTGCAGGGACTTCATTGAGGATTACGCAGCCATTGCAGCCCCCCTACTCCGGCTCCTGCGCAAAGGCGTAGAGTGGGAGTGGGATGAGGACTGTGATGCAGCGTTTACCCGCCTCAAGGGAGACCTGCAGAAAGCCCCGGCCCTGGGAGCGGTAGATGAGGGCGAGGATTTTTTCCTGGAGGTAGCAGCCAGCGGGGATAGCTTAAGTGCTGTGCTGATGCAACAGCGGCACGGCCAGCTGAGGCCGGTGGTCTACTCCTCCAGGGTCCTCACTGTGGTTGAGAGGGGTTACTCAAACTGTGAAAGGCATCTGCTGGCCACCCACTGGGCTGTGAAGCGGTGGCAGGTGTTTACAGGAGTGTCCCCAATCACCCTCCTCACTCACCACACCCCCACTCAGATGCTGCTGGATGGGAGAATTAAGGATGGGACAGTGAGCAGTGCACGCATTGCTCGCTGGACCCTCCTGCTCTCACAGGTAGATTTAAGAGTAAAAGGGATGTGTGAGCCCCGACTGGCAGCCAACATGCTGTACCCCGGGAAAGCCCACCGTTGCTCCGTGGAGGGGGTCTGGGACGTGGACATAGGGCTCCGGGCGGGCATCCATCCCCAATGCCGGGAGATCTATGTTGACGGGTCCAGTACGGTGGTGGCGTGGGAAAGGCTCACAGGGTGCGGGATTTATGATCCCCGGGCAGGCATTGCCGGGGCCATAAAGCTCCCAACCACCATGAGCGCCCAGCATGCTGAACTGTCGGCAGTCATGTATGTAGTCACCCACCCCGACGAATTCCCACGGCCCTATACCATCTGTTCAGATAGTATGTTCACCTGCAATGCCTGCACGGAGTACCTAGCCATCTGGTCCCTGGCCATAAAACCCCTACTGCAGCACATCGTGCAGGCAGTAGGAACCGGGGCAGACATTTGTATTCACAAAGTAAAGGCCCATAACAAACATGAGCCCAGGGCTGCAGGGAACCAAAAGGCAGATCAACTGGCCAAAGAGGGAGCCCGAACGGGAACCAAGTGGAATCCGCTCGAGGCAGGCCCCATAGCAGCTATCCGGGGCGGACAGGGGACACAAGGGGTGGCTTTGGCCCCGGACCCCAGCAGATACAGGCATGAGATCCCGTCCTCAAGTCCGTCATGGACAAGCTGACTGCGGGAGAAAAGGTCGAAGGACCGTACGGAGGCACAGGCCTCCATGTTAGGGAGAAGATGTTGTTTAAAGGAGAGCAGTGGATAGTGCCCCAGCAGCACCAGAGGGAGTTCCTTCAGCTGGCCCACGCAGGCCGTGGAGCTGGACACCCCGGACCGGAGGTCACCTGGCAACGGGTGGAACAGGTCGGGTGGTGGCCCCAGCTCCGGGAAGACACTCGTGAATTTTGCGTGAACTGTCTTGTCTGTGCAACCAATAATCCAGATCCCAAGAAAAGAAAGGTGTCTCCATGACACGCAAGGAGGATAGAGGGACCATGGCAATTGATACAAATCGACTGTGTGGGCCAGCTGAAGGGCCCCTACCTGTGGCTAAGGGAGGGTACCGGTACTGCCTGGTTTTGGTGGACACTTTCACAAAGTGGATTGAAGCCTTCCCTTGCCGAACAGCCACAGCAGCGGGGACCACCAGGATATTGGTTAGGGAGGTGTTCTCCAGGTGAGGACTTCCACAGTACGTGGAGTCCGACCGGGGGAGCCACTTCACGGGACAGGTCATGCAGGCAACCCTTAAGGTGCTGGGGATTGAAGGGAAGTGGCACGTTGCCTACAACCCCCAGTCCTCGGGGCTAGTGGAGCGTATGAATAGGACCTTGAAAGAAAAACTCAGGAAGGAGACTGCGGACTCCCCGCAGAGGTGGGTGGAGAGGTTGCCCCTGGTTTTGATGGGGATCCGGGCCAGCCAGTCGAAAAGCACGGGGTATTCCCCATACGAGCTCATGACTGGAAGAGCCATGCGAACCCCCACCCTTGTACTTGCCCCGGTCCTGACGGAAGCTCAGGTAATCGAGGTGAATAGGGACCGCTTTACCAAGAGTCTGTTGGAGCACCTCAAGCAGATTCACTGGCAGGCGGCCACTAACATGGGGAAGCAGCATCAGACCAACCGATTGCTGCTGGAACCGAGCAAACACCACGAGTGGCAGGTGGGGAACCAGGCCATGGTCCGCAACTTTGCCAGGGTGGAAGTCTTTGAGCCACTATGCATGAGGCCTTACAGCATTGTCGACAAGGCAAGCCCCATGGTATACGTGGTCAAGATGCCCCACCGGGTTAAATGGTTTCACATTAACCAATGTAAACTGTTTAACCCCAACAAGGCAAAACCTCGTGGGAAAGGGCACCCAAAGGGATCATTCCGACGGGAAGCCCAGGCCCCCAGCCCACCACTGCAGCCACACCGATCCCACCACAAGGAGCAGTGAGTTGCTTCACAGGTACAAACTACCCACAGATTTGGGACCCACAGGAACGGGGATTCCCACCCTACATATGGGACGAAGACTCACCTCCGCCCATTAGGAGATCCGCTCGCACTCCGCAGCCAAGGGTGCCACCGTCCCTAGCAACCTGTTTCACTTTCCCGAGAGATACGAGGGGAAAAGGGCCGCGCAGGGCAGGCAGCCAGTCACTGGACGTGACCCCGCAGCCAAGGTCTCCTGGCGGGGAAGGGGTTGTACTGGAGGAAGGGGCCGCCGACAGTGAGGAGCCTGTCGGGGATAGCCTAGCCTTCGCTGCAGACAGCCCAGAGCCTGCAAGCGAGATAGTGGCGGCGGGTCCCAGTAGTGAGTGGTCCCTGGAAGAACAGAGGAAACGCTGTGAGAGTATCAGCTGCGAGTGGTTTCGGGTGGAACCCTTGTACAATTCAAAGACCCCAGAGGATACAGGAGTCCCCGGCAGTGAGGAGCATGCCGGGGGAATTTTCGTTGCTCCCGAGGGCAGTGAGCCATCCCTGGAGGGGGTGAGGGGCTGTACCAGCCCAGTAAGCACCACCTGAAGCTCGGGGGACACCTTGACAGGGGAGACAGAGGGGCCGCGGAGGTCAGTCCGGCCCAAGAGGTCAAAGGAGAGGTGGTCTCCCCCTACATTCCCCCGCATAAAAGGAAAACCAAGGAGCGTCCCAGGGATTAGCACAGCCACCCGGGAAGGGTGGCAAGCAGGTTAAAAAGAAGAGCAGTAGGTGTGTACAGATATATATAAAATTTCCTCTCGTGTAGTGGGGCTCAGGCGGCCTCTGCAATATAAGGAGTATAACAGTGAGGCTTTTGAGCCAATAGGATAGGGAGCCTGGATTTCTTTTTTTTCTCTCACTTCCTCTTTTGTGTAAGGTTTGTTTGTTTTTTTAAGGGTTTGTTGCGGTTTGCGTTAGGCCAATTAGTTAAAATGCCTTGACTTCCACAGCAAAAATAAGCACACACAGTTTAAACCATGCAGAGAACTGTGAGGTGCAGACAGAGGGGAAAATGGGGGAGGGATGAGCGAGGGGGCTCTGGGTCTTTAAACCAAATGAGATTTTGTCTTTCAGAAGAGGAACCGTAGATGAGGAAAATCCGGCTCATGTGCACCTACATCAGAATTTGCATCGGCTACCGGGGAAGAGACTGAAGAAGCCATTATTTTTGGGTGCTCAGGGGGGCAGGCACCGACCATCACCCACAGAGGGAGGTGGCCAGGGTGGGTGGGGTCTAATCCCACTCGATACTCCAGCCACCCCAGGGTCACGTATGGGGAAGCATCAGTCTCCTGCCCCAGCATTGAGGTGACCGCATCCCGGGTTACGGTAATGGTTGGGAAGAGGGTTCGCCTGACCTGTAAGGGACACATCCCGGTGGGAAGGTGATGGTGGCTCAGGAAGCTGAGCAAGGACATGGGAAACCCGACAGCAGATTGGGAGAGACTGGAGAACAGCTCCTACCAGACCATCACGGGCACCTGAGGGGAGGGGTGGAAGTGAGTGTGTGTTGGGATAAATGGTGGGAGGCGGAGTTAGGAGTGTATGTGTGCATGTGGGGATCAGGGAAGATATGCCCGGCAGGCATCTCCATAGCGTTCTCCTGACAGTGGAGGGGATGGGATGGGACCGCAGCATGGTCGCATGCATAGTAAGCCACCCCAACTCCATCCACGCCACCGAGTTAAGCGCACACCCCAGACAGCCCCTGCCCACAGCCCCGACCGAACCAACTGACATGGACAGATGCCCTACCACCACCCAGGGACCAGACAACGGTTCGGTTTTGGTTCCCACGGACAAGCTGCTATACCAGGGGGTCCACTACGCCGTGGCCTCCGTCATCCTAAACCTTACCGAGGTTCACCTATCTGAGTGGTGCCCAAAAGAGACAGAACGCCTCTACCAGTCTCTCCTTCGAGAAATGTTCAGGACATTCTACGAGCTCAATTTTAACTATTTGACTAAGACTTTGCTGTACCGTCTACAACCCAGAGACAACATTAAACTGAAAAGACACAGAAGAGGGATCTGAAATTATGTTTTTACCGGTTTCAACACCGGGGCATCAATGATTAATAGCATGGACAATTATGTAACACATTTCGGATACTACATTCCATTTTTTTTACCAGAGCACCTGACAGATCTGTTCACAGCAGTACAAAATCCCAGAAACCTTACTTCACCCTACAACAACAAAAAAACAGTGTAATACTATGATGTGTGATATTGTGTGCTATTATGATTTTGGTGAAGGGTATTGGTTGAGACTTTACATTTTCAGTATTGTATTGATTCCAAATGTATGAATACCAGTGGTGTATTTTAATGTTTATCGTGGGTTTAGGTAAGATTTGGGGAAGATTGACTCTGTGAGAGGGAAAAGGTTTTGCTCCACATTCTGGAAACACCCCGAGATAGAGTGTTTTAATGGAGGAGTGTGAGGTTCGAAAATCCACGGCCGCATTTGAAACACCGTAAGGACAAGAAAACTAACATGGGATCGTTCCATACACTAAATGAACATTTTTGGCCAAGTAAAAGCAGGCTGGGAAACGTGTGGGCAGATACAGACATTGTGGAGTCTGGCTCACAAGCGAGACAGAGACACTGGCCAATGGGGGAAAAGTGTATTCTGGCCGGCCAATCAGGGATCGAGTCGGGCCTGAAGTGGGGAAATCTTCAACCAATAAGGACTCCCCGGCCCAGTTTGAAAATGACTTCCCCCCCCCCCCCCACAAATCAAACTACGAATGTGGGCCATTATCTACCTAATTAATATGGACAATAGCTCTGAATCAAAACTATGAATCACTGCAGGAATGGCCCACTGACTCCCAGTACTATAACAAAGGACCCACAGACAGTCAGGCACCTATGTGCACTGAAACAATACCCTGGTCCTCACACCTGCGTGTACCTGTGACATCTTCTGATTAAATATTCAAAGCTATCTCCCCGCCCAAACTTACACAATGGACCACCCACTGGGTTTGAGCGCGAAAAGACCAGAACTGAACTGAATACAAATATAGGACACAGAACCACCAGAAAAACAGTTGTGGAGAAAAGGAGTTGTGGAAAAAGGGAGTTGTGGACCAAAAAGGAGCTGAGAGAGTTTTGCAAACTTTGATTTTGATCGAGACAAGCCAACCTCCTGATTGGTAAGTGGCAGCAGGTGCTGCTGTTAGCCCTGAACACACTGGACAGGGTGAGAATAGCCGAAGCATCAGGCTGGGGCACGCAGAGCTGTGCAGACCTGGACACCTGGTTCAATAACCTGGATTCACAGCTGCAGTCTGACGATAACCGAGAGGCAGATAGAAGAAACCAACGCAACATCGAAGAGGAAACCCGAACAATAACATAAAACCCACCCCAGAGGGACCCCGAGCTGAAATAAGTGCGACAGAACCCCGGAGTTGATAGGATTGTGAATATAGCCCAAACCCCCTCACAGACTCAATTTAGGATAGGAATTGGTAGGATGGGTGGGAGTGGGAGGTGTGGTTGTGTGCGAGTGGAATGTTTTAACCTCTTGTTTCCCCCTTCCCTGTTGCGAGATTTTTCGGGTTGTTGAATGAGATTTTGCCATTACTGTTATTTTATGACCTCTTCCTATGTTTGTGTTCAATATTCTAATTAAACAACATGAGCCATTTTGTACTCTTACCCACTGTGTCTGGTGCCTCGTTACTCACACACCCTCATAAATCGCACGTACAGAACCTCAGGGGAGTGTGGATTCGAACCCACACCCCAAGCTCCCCTTACAACACCACATCTATCGGTACACCTCTATCCACCATGCTCGTTATATCCTCAAAGAATTCCAGTAAATTAGTTAAACATGATTTCCCCTTCATGAATCCATGCTGCGTCTGCTTGATTGCACTATTCCTATCTAGATGTCCCGCTATTTCTTCCTTAATGATAGCTTCAAGCATTTTCCCCACTACAGATGTTAAACTAACCGGCCTATAGTTACCTGCCTTTTGTCTGCCCCCTTTTTTAAACAGAGGCGTTACATTAGCTGCTCTCCAATCCGCTGGTACCTCCCCAGAGTCCAGAGAATTTTGGTAGATTATAACGAATGCATCTGCTATAACTTCCGCCATCTCTTTTAATACCCTGAGATGCATTTCATCAGGACCAGGGGACTTGTCTACCTTGAGTCCCATTAGCCTGTCCAGCACTACCCCCTGAGTGATAGTGATTGTCTCAAGGTCCTCCCTTCCCACATTCCCGTGACCAGCAAATTTTGGCATGGTTTTTGTGTCTTCCACTGTGAAGACCGAAGCAAAATAATTGTTTAAGGTCTCAGCCATTTCCATATTTCCCATTATTAAATCCCCTTTCTCATCTTCTAAGGGACCAACATTTACTTTAGTCACACTTTTCCGTTTTATATATCGGTAAAAGCTTTTACTATCTGTTTTTATGTTTTGCGTAAGTTTACTTTCGTAATCTATCTTTCCTTTCTTTATTGCTTTCTTAGTCATTCTTTGCTGTTGTATAAAATTTTCCCAATCTTCTAGTTTCCCACTAACCTTGGCCACCTTATACGCATTGGTTTTTAATTTGATACTTCCTTTATTTCCTTGGTTATCCACGGCTGGTTATCCCTTCTCTTACCGCCCTTCTTTTTCACTGGAATATATTTTTGTTGAGCACTATGAAAGAGTGCTCAGCACTCCGTACATCGTAGGACCTGTGGGCTGCGCCGTGCGACCTCTACACTCAAGATAAAGTTGGAGCATTCAAGGAAGATGTTCAACAAACTGAGTCCATCTCCCTAGAGAACTGTCACCTCGCAAACAGTGCCATCGCCCACATGACGGAGCGACGCCACCCTGAGTCCCATGGAATCACGGTAAAGCGTCAGGTCGAGCGTCAGCAGATGGTTGGGACGCTTGACAAGGAGCTCCAGGACATCGTCCTCAAGTTGGTCTACCTTGATCAACACTCGAGCTGCCGCCGCTGCCGCCAAAAACGCAGAGTTCGAGGAGGTCATAGCGAGACAAACAGCCGAGTTGAAAGTGGCAGAAGTGAAGGCCGAGATGGACCTCAAGATACTTCAAGCCAGGAAAACCATTGCCGTACAGCAAGCAAGCATAGGGGAGATGCAGCGAGCTGAGCAAAAGGCACGGAGGTCTTGAGCCCGAACCTCACTGGAACAGACCTCAAATGACCTTGCCTCGCAATGTCAGCACCTCGCAACCAGGTTGGCTCACTCTGCCCCTGCATTCCAGCTTCAGCCAGCGGCCCCGATCATTCAGCCATCCGGAATGGAACGAAGAGCTGTCCCACCAGCCAGCGGCGTAGCACCGAACTATTCGAGCCTCCATCCTCTCGAACCGGCAACGAACAGGGGGGAGCCAACCCTCGACCTGACCGTGGACATTCCCGACACTTTCACTCATCAGCGCCAGCCTGCACACGAGCCCGATGTCTATGATGGGGACCCTATCATGTCTTGGCCATGGCGCCACGCATTTGAAGCCATGGTAGACCAGGCTGCCACACTAGCCAGGCAGAAGCTTATCTTTCTCGTCAAGTACACAAAGGGGAAGGGCAAGGAATTGGTAGACAGGTTCCGGCACCGGTATGTTGCGGACCCTGAAGCAGTCTATCAGGAAGCATGGAAGGAACTAGACGAGAGTTTTGGTGACAAGTCAAGGATCACAACATCCGTCCTTCAAAAGCTCGACAAGTTTCTGAAGTTCAGGGCGGACGAAGGCCACAAGCTTCGCGAGCTTGCCGAATTATGCATGGACATCGGAGCAGAGATGGACGACTTGCCCGAATGGGGGCTTCTCAGCTATCCCCACTATCTTCTCCCAACACTCGGAGAACTTCCTACCTACTTAAGCAACAAATGGAGGGAGCATGTATCGGAGCATAAGACCGATACCAGCGGCTACCCTCCTTTCACTAAGCTGACTAAATTTCTGAAAAAAGAAGCCAGACAGTACAGCGACAGTGACCTTTACGCAGTAAGCGTCAGTAAGCCAACCTCGGAGAGGATAACAACGAGCAGAAGCCCCAGCTCTTCCCTTTGCATCTTGGCAATATCTGATTCTTCGAAGTCTGCGCCCATGTGGCTAGCCTCGGAGATATGCCTTACCATGACAAGTGAGGCCATCATCTCTCCCATTGGGCTTTGGCTGAAAGCGATGCATTCATGAACAAAGAGAGTTCTGCAGAGCCAATGGCCTGTACTTCAGATGTGGTCACCAGCACAGAATGCAAGACTGTGAGAACAAGGAGTCTTGCCAGGAATGCCAAAGCACCAAGCATGCCTCCTTCATTCACGTGACACCGAGACAGAATGGCGGGGAGAACCACAACAAAAGGCCAACAGACCAGCCACAGGTCATAGAGGCCAACGCATAATCCACCTGTTGTAGAGAGTAGAAATATATATATAGACTTAGGCATTAGGCACCTGCTGGATATTTAAAACTCACATAAGCTTAAATGGACACACACATAAAATGGCTGCCCAGGCATTGTGGGAAATCAGGTAGTCAAGCTGTGAACTGTTGAACGTTCACTGACCGAGCAATAACCCTGTGAGGCCCACTGTAGGAATGCCTGGGAAGACAGAGATAAGAAGGAAACCATCTCCTGTGAACAAGGCCATAAACCAATTAATTCCCCAGGAAGAAAGATAAGAGGGAAACCATTTGCTGTAAACAAGGCTATATACCAATTATTTCTCCCAGATGAAAGAACTAGGGAGAGAACCTATAAAGCCATCGATCAGCCCAAGCTGACAATAACCGAACATATGGTTCCCTGGATACTAGGAGAATTCTATTGGGTTAAAAGAACCTATATGTAATCTATAATCGTTGTGATTGGCTTGTGTCCAGCCGTGATGGGCTGTGTAACTGTAGTAAACTGTTTTGTAACTGTTGTGAAACATATAAAGGTACATGTAACTCTTTGTTCTGTGGAGAGAAACCTGGATACGGTCCTGTGTGTTTCCTCCCCGCTGAGCGTTATTAAATGCCGCCAGGCATTGGAACCGACTCTGAGTGTTGAGTGATTCTTCTAAGAAAACACTAACGCTAACAATGGCGTAGTCGACGGGATTTCCCGGAGTCGCTGGACGCCCTTGGAAAAAACCCGGGTGAGTATAAAAAACAATTTTTAAGTATAAAGGGTGCGGAAGGTGGAAGCTGGTTGATCGACATGAGGAGACGGTCTAATATCTCAAACGCCTAGCCTGAGCCTGAATTAAGAGGACTTTTGTCCCACGTGACGGCCAGGAACCAAGTAGGCGTAGGGAACACACTTAGACCATGGGATCGTGATACCGAGAGACATCTTCCGGACCCAGTAGTGTAATTTGAAATACCCCGGGGTAGAACCAAGCGGTGTACAGCGGCTAACGGAATCCAAACCTGTGAACAGGGTCGGACCAACGGGCTGAGCGGTGGTAGGTAGTCGTTAAGGATACGTAGAGCACTGCGGGAATTGCTTAAACGCGTTTTTAAGAATTGTATAAGTTTGTGTAACAGCAGAACTTGTGACCTGACAGTAGCCAAGAGACAGTTTACTACAAGTCGCGCTAGAAAGAAAGCGGACCTCTGAGAGTAGATTCCTAACGGTACTAGTCCTACCCAGGAATGGCCATGAAAACAAGTAAACTCGAGTGGGGACCAGAAGGGTCGCTTACCCGCCACCTGGCGGAAAAACAAAAGAAGCTAATTGAAAAAATGATTAAAGCAGGGTGGAATCCTCAGGAACTAGTTATGTGAGGAATTATTTAGATAAAACTACGAATTCCCTGAAAGGTCATGGATCCAAAAATAGAGCCGGCCAAAACAAGAAGAGAGACTGTTGTAAATGTCTGATCGTTGAGTGAGAAGTGTCTGTGTGATTTTTGACTGCAGAATGAATTTTTTATGTTTTCATGTTCCGAAAGCCTGGTTGGAAGAGGAATGCAAGTGTCTGTTTATTTTAGAAACAGAGTGAAAGTCTTTTTTTTAACCCTTTGTAATGTTGTCCTGTATGTGGGAAGTTTTAAGAAATTTAAGTTCGAAACGCAGGTGTGGATTTATTCGGATGATAAGTTACGGAGCTAGGAAAATAAACAAATAAAGAATAGGTTTGTTGAGCAAAATATTTATTTGACATGCTCACTTACTTGCCGAAAGAAAACATGCAATGATTGATTGGGTTGAAAGACATAAATTTAGTCTCGGAATGAGATAAAGAATGCTTTAAAAAAAAAGAGCTTCTAAAAAAAAAAAGTTTTAAATAAAGATTGAAATTACAACGTTTGAATTGGGATTTTGAGATATTCAGAGAAGGCACAGGAAATACTGAGGTGGATTTAAAAAAAAAAGAAAAAGATTAAATTAAATCTGATCAGGTCAAACTCCTGGGCAAGTGGCGAGCTATCTGCGAAGGTGTAAAAGGAACTTTTGGAAAATGTTAAAAACAGCAAGCTTTAGTAACGACTTTGAAACTGGAGCATTTTGAGATAACGAAAGGCAGCACTCAAAAGCTGGACTCCATTCCAGTTATGGAGAAAAAAGAAAAAGATAAAGACGCCACTTTGAAAGTAAACAAATGATTTTAAATTAACAACTTTATGGAGTTACGAACCCTCCGTGTAAAATACAAAACCTAACTTGAAGAAAGAAAAAAAAGATGTAACGGACTAAATGGAAAAAGACATAACTTACTAAATACTAGTTGATGTTTGCTGTGAAAAAGATATTGGTTTAAACCGAAAAAAAAAAAATTTTGGAATAAGTAAAAAACACTCTACATGGATTCGAATTTTAAATTATGAAAAAGTTTCAATGCAGTTTGAAAAGATTTCCAAAATGGACAGTGTTTATCAAAAAAAAGTCCCGAACAGTCTAAACAAGCAGGAGGGTTTTGAAGATAACGAGGAGAAAGAGAGAAATAAAATAAAAACAGAATTGAATTTCAGTAAACAAAATTGCTATTGTATGTGTGGTCTTGTTTTAAAACCATTAAAAAAAAAATTATTTGGCAAGTACTTGAATTAGAAGTTAAGAAAACATTGGAGTTTACTCTAATGATTTATGCTGTTTTTAACGGATTCCTAATTTCGAAGCCAGTTTTGAAGGCCAAAGACTTTTTTTTTTCAGATGATTACGTGAAGTCACGTAATGACATCAGGTCTTCTTACAAACCTGGAAAGGAGTTAACCCTTTCCATTGACAGCCGTTTTATACTGAACATTATTAATTTGGATTTCTTAATAGGAAAAAAAAAGACTCACCTAACAGAGGAAACAAAAATAAAAACAGAACTAGCTTATGTAATAATACTTCCCTGATACAATAAAGAAATAGATACTCAATAAAACAAATTGAAGAGTTAAAAGCTAAGATAAACAGGCTGGAAGAGATAACGGGTCTAGACGGATAGTGCAGTGCGCAGCCATAGCACCATCACCTCTGGCAATAGAGCCAATGTACCCCACGGTGGGTAGGTGTAGTCCACAAACCCAACCTAACGGTAAAGCAGACAGCGATGTTTGGAGGAATAGCTTTGGCCTTGGTCATAATAGGAGTTTGGGTAATATTTAAGTGGGTAAAGACATGGGCGCACGCCCTACAGATTCAGCTCGAAATGGTTCGATTATAACCTTGTCCTTCTGATTTTGCAGGGTGACAGGGACACTCGTAGAGCAAAAAACTTAACCCCTGGTGACGACCAGGCCGTCTGTTTAAAATTACAGATAATACTTACCGGAATGGGAATACGAAAGGCGCTACTCGTAATATGGATAGCCCTGCGACATGCACGTACCCTGGGCAACACCGACGGACAGCAGAGCACGCTGGAAATAAACAACTATATGAACTATGGAGTCTTGTTTAATTTAACGGACGGAATGTGCATCCCAGCAGCCAAGGACTGGAGCAAGGACAGGACTTATTTTAATGCATGGTTACAAGTGAATCCTAATAAGAATCCTAATAAGAATAAGAGTATGTGTACAGTGCTCCACGGGTATAAGGAGCAGATGCATTAAACGGAGGGATGTCAAAGGGCCTGATGAATGTACTTTCGGCATAATTTGCGCGCCTCCGGGACAATCCCAGCAATCAGTCATCCGCAAGAAGGGAATGGGGCTGTGTGGGTATTACGAGGAGGCGGGGGCGGCTGCAATATAATTGTATGTATGTTTCTCACCCCCTCCGACACCGCGCCCCATAAGAATCACTACATTGCCCGAAGAACTGCCTTGTCCCATAACTACTAAGGGACCAGAAAATGGGATTGCAATGTACAACGAAGGGGAATTATTGTATGATAATGTTAAACATGAAATTGTGCCTGTTCTGATCAATATTTCAGGCATCCAGATGCCGGAATATTGTACCGAACAGTCAAGGAAGATGTACAATGTATTAAGTAAAGTCGTAATGCAGCAGGCTGCCGATGCCATGGGTGCCAGTAAGTTCCGGGGACAGGGGTTAGCCCCCAGGGTGAAGAGGGAAATAGTAAATGATGTTGCTACCGTTTTCAATACAGGAACCTCCGTAGTGAACTCGATAGACATACAAGGGCTAAATGAGAGGGTAGAACAGCTTAAAGGGGTGATGAAGGGGTTATTGGAGAGGGTGGAGCAAAACCAGGAAGACCAAGCCAACCTAGGAAAGGAGGGTGCCGAAATCCAGTTGGATGGCATCTCAGTCCTGGAAGCTCACGCCAAAACCATCAATCACCTCATTGATAGAGAACAAGAAGATACAATAAAGCAAAGACAGGGGCAACTCTGTCATACTTATGGTCTGTGGATGGTGGGACAGATCCGCCACAACCTCGACCAGATCCAACGCGGGGAAGTACCCGATTGGATAGACAGTTCACATTTGGCTCAGTTGGCGAACCAAAGGGGGACACTGGATAATTGTATTCTGAAGGGACGACCCGAGTATACCCCACAATTCCAGATTGCCAGATGGGTAGGACTACCGGGATAGGGATAGTCCTGTTGATCCCCATAGCAACGCCGGACTCAGGGCCGTTCCCCTTATCCCAACTAGAGAATATCGGAGTAATACGGGAAAATGTCTCCATACGCTACTACCTAACCACCACCTCTGCCGTTCGTCGAAACAACATACTTACTGGGATTTCCCTAGCAGATTGCAAGCAAAGGGGAGAAATCACAGTATGCCCTCACCCGGTGGGCTGAGGTGAGCTAGACGAGTGCGGGTTTAACCGAACCGACGGGTGTGTACTAGAAATAGTGCCCGCACACATGCACTTCGCGAGGGCAGGCTACGGAGGGAGGGGAAGATACTGCGTCTCTTCTACTGAGCGTTCATACCAGTATAATGACCTGCAGTGCCCTATACCGCAGCCAAACTTTTGCTTTACACCACTACGACCTGTCGCGATCGGGCAAGCGCATATCACCCAGGTTAGGCGCAGGAAGTCCGAAGTTATTGAAGTAACTGATCAGCTCCATGATCATTTGCAGGATTATGACGAGCCAGAGCAGGTCCCTTTCCCACATCTAACCGAAGTATTACAGGAGTTGAGGCTCAGAGTGGGTCAATCTGTAAAACTCTATCACCAGCTACAAACTAAAATCAAAGAACTGGAAGAAGATACCGAGGTAGACTTACAAAGTCAGAGTTGGTGGAGAAAGGTCTGGGACTGGGGAATAAATGTGAACATCCACCCATGGATCCGAATTATTTCACACACACTGGTCGGAATACAATTAATCTTAGCAATAACATGGGGCGTGATGGCCTGCCAGGTATGCAGGCGCCACAAACGGCGGAAATGGACTAATCACCGTTCCCTGGATATTAAACAGGCCTGTTTGATAAGGGGACGGGAGGAGCTAGCCTTTGTTAATTTGATTTAAGCAACCGGAACTCCTGAAACCGCGTGACTGGCCAGCACGTTGAGGCAAGGAGTACCGGGCCGTGCACAAATATCAGATAAAGGCAGTATTTCGGTTAAAAGGGGACTAGGACTAGTCCCTTTACCGAAAGGGGGAATTGTTGTAGAGAGTAGAAATATATATATAGACTTAGGCATTAGGTACCTGCTGGATATTTAAAACTCACATAAGCTTAAATGGACACACACATAAAATGGCTGCCCAGGCATTATGGGAAATCAGGTAGTCAAGCTGTGAACTGTTGAACGTTCACTGACCGAGCAATAACCCTGTGAGGCCCACTGTAGGAATGCCTGGGAAGACAGAGATAAGAAGGAAACCATCTCCTGTGAACAAGGCCATAAACCAATTAATTCCCCAGGAAGAAAGATAAGAGGGAAACCATTTGCTGTAAACAAGGCTATATACCAATTATTTCTCCCAGATGAAAGAACTAGGGAGAGAACCTATAAAGCCATCGATCAGCCCAAGCTGACAATAACCGAACATATGGTTCCCTGGATACTAGGAGAATTCTATTGGGTTAAAAGAACCTATATGTAATCTATAATCGTTGTGATTGGCTTGTGTCCAGCCGTGATGGGCTGTGTAACTGTAGTAAACTGTTTTGTAACTGTTGTGAAACATATAAAGGTACATGTAACTCTTTGTTCTGTGGAGAGAAACCTGGATACGGTCCTGTGTGTTTCCTCCCCGCTGAGCGTTATTAAATGCCGCCAGGCATTGGAACCGACTCTGAGTGTTGAGTGATTCTTCTAAGAAAACACTAACGCTAACACACCAGATACCTGGCTTGCCCGTCCGCACGATTTTGTTGTAAGATCGTTCTCTGCAAGATCTACCACAGAGATCGTCCCTTGAAACATATACTTGGCTACGCAGTGCTGGACGACCAATCTAATGTCTGTTTCGGAGACCCCGAAATCTTCGATGCATTAGAACTCCCAGGTTCAGCCTTCCCGTATGAGCTTACTGCCTGTGGCAGAGATAGGATCCCGGCCAAGGAGAGACGAGCAAGCGGTCTAGTCATAGAAGCGGTAGATGGAAAGACAGAACAGCTGCCTACCATCCTCGAGAATGCCCATATCCCTGGAGACAGAAACGAGATCCCATGTCCCGATTTCTGCAAACAGTTCCCCCGCCTCAGGTCGGTGGCAACAAAGATACCCGAGCTGAGAGAAGACACAAATATTGGAAGAAGCTGCCCTGAGCCCCTCAAGATCAGGGAGACTCGCAACAGGCTGAGAGGAACACCGTGGGCACAATGTATGGATCTAGGCTGGAAGGTCTCTGGACAGGTTGGCCCAAGCGGGGCAAATGAGAAAGTCCATGCCTCCATTAGCTGTACTATCCCTCAGGCACTCACTCCCATCATGCACGTCGCTCCGGAAACTCAGCCCCTCAAGGCACCACCTGGCAGCTCCGTGCAGGAAGATCCGTATGGGCGATGACAACGACGATGGATTCGACAACGAAAGAAACACCAGCAGAGCCGGCAGCCTCGACACAAGATGGGCGAGACAAAGCCAGACACCTCTGTCAGGGATCTCGTTCTCCTCCGGCAGAAAGAATTTCCCCGGAATGACAGGGCACTTTTACCAAGTCATACCCCACCAAGGACAGAAGGGTAGGTATGGTGGAGGCCATGGTCGGGAGCGATGGCACATGTCACAGCCACATGAGACTGAACATGTATGTATATAGATGACGTCCACCTTGAAGTCATCTCACGAACAAAGAGGAACTGAACCTTAACTGGTAAAAATTTTCAATCTTTGTTATTTTTAGATGGGGAGTTTTTTGGTTGGAGCCAGTTTAATTCTGTACACAGTAGATGTCATTAAATACTTCAGCTACAGGGTGTCATTTTTCTTTGTGTACATAAATAACTGAAACAGGAGAATTGTAACAAACTGTGTCCTTTATAGCAACTCCAAATGTGGTGTCTGAAAACCAGCATGAGCCAGCTTGTTTACAGCAGTGTGTGAATAACTCCTACAGGGTCCTAATGCCCGTCCCGTAAGAGTTCGTGCACCAAATAAACAGTAGGAACACGACATATTTCCCCCCTTCTGAAAGCACACTCTATGAACAGACAAAGTCCTTGAGATAGTCAGGCCATGTTCTGATACGCTGAGACCGGCAAGGAGCCTGCGGTGTTTGATCGAGGTGTTCAGTTGATAACTCTGTGCCTCTGTTCCATCCTGCTGGTCTGTTGGCCTGTGAGTTGGGACCAGTCTAAGAGCGTTCCATCGAGTTCCATCATTGAGCTTGTAGGTGTGTGAGCTGAACTTTCGCCCGATCTGTTTTGGAGGCGAAAGTGAGGATGCGAGCTTATGACGACGGTTTGGGCGCTTAACTCTGACCCAATCTCCATTCTTCAGTTGGGGCTTTTGAGCGCGTCGTTTTGTGTCAGCGTACGACTTCGCTTTTCATTGGCGTTCCGAAATCTGGGATGCGAATGTGGTTATTGTTATGTATGCAGCACCATGTAACCAGCATTCTACTGCCACCAGAGGGCGCATCTGTTAGAGTCCCAAGGGATCCCAGCATCCCTTGGGAGCACTGTACATAAGCAGGCCTCCCATGCTGTGCGAACAACTGCAGTCAGAATAAAGAGACGAAGGTCACATTTACTCAGGTCTACAGTACTCAGTCACATCGCGTTATTTGAGATGTAACAACTGGTGACGAGGATGGGATAACGAACCATCACGTGAAAATGCAGACAACTGTTGGTATCCTGGAGAAATTCTCAGAAGGTGATGATTGGGAAGCCTTCGCAGAGCGACTCGACGAATACTTCGTGGCCAACGAGCTGGAAGGGAATGAGAACGAAGGGCGATCCTCCTCACCGCCTGCGGGGCAACAACCTATGGCCTCATGAAGAATCTTCTTGTTCCGGCGAAACCAACAATCAAATCGTATGAAGAACTGTATACGCTGGTCAGGGAGCACCTAAATCCGAAGGCAAGCGTTCTGATGGCAAGGTATCGATTTTATACATGTCAACGGTCTGAATGCCAGGAAGTGGTGAGCTACGTCGCCGAACTAAGGCACCTTGCAGAACATTGCGAATTCGATGAATTCCTGGAGCAAATGCTAAGAGACTTTTTTGTGCTTGGCATTAGCCATGAGGTTATCCTTCACAAACTATTGACTGTTGAAACACCGAACCTGAGCAAAGCTATAACGATAGCCCAAGCATTTATGTCCACTAGCGATAACACCAACCAAATTTCGCAGCATAAAGATGCATCGGCAAGTACTGTACAGAAAGTAACATCGTTTTCAGGCAGGAATGCATATGGCAGAACTTACACGCCTGCAGCTGCACGACCTCAGATGACTCCGAATCCGCCATCAAGCGTGAATGCGAGGCAGTTAACACCTTGTTGGCGCTGCGGAGGTGATCATCGAGCCTATCAGTGCCACTTCAAATGCTATGCGTGCAAAGGCTGTGGAACAATGGGACATCTCCAGCGAATGTGCAGAAGAGCTGCAAATCCTATAAACCACCACGTTGCTAGGGAAGACATAGAAACATAGAAACATAGAAAATAGGTGCAGGAGTAGGCCATTCGGCCCTTCAAGTCTGCACTGCCATTCAATAAGATCATGGCTGATCATTCCTTCAGGACCCCTTTCCTGCTTTCTCTCCATACCCCCTGATCCCCTTAACCGTAAGGGCCATATCTAACTCCCTCTTAAATATATCCAATGAACTGGCAGCAACAACTCTCTGCAGCAGGGAATTCCACAGGTCAACAACTCTCCGAGTGAAGAAGTTTCTCCTCATCTCAGTCATAAATGGCTAACCCCTTATCCTAAGAATATGTCCCCTGGTTCTGGACTTCCCCAACATCGAGAACATTCTTCCCGTATTTAACCTGTCCAGTCCCGTCAGAATCTTATATGTTTCTATGAGATCCCCTCTCATCCTTCTAAACGCCAGTGAATAAAGGCCCAGTTGATCCAGTCTCTCCTCATATGACAGACCAGCCATCCCTGGAATCAGTCTGGTGAACCTTCGCTGCACTCCCTCAATAGCACAAACATCCTTCCTCAGACTAGGAGACCAAAACTGAACACAATATTCCAGGTGAGGCCTCACTAAGGCTTTGTACAACTGCAGTAAGACCTCCCCGCTCCTATATTCAAATCCCCTGGCTATGAAGGCCAACATACCATTTGCCTTCTTTACCGCCTGCTGTATCTGTGTGTCCACTTTCAGTGACTGATGAACCATGACACCCAGGTCTCGTTGCACCTCCCCTTTTTCTAGTCTGCCGCCATTCAGATAATATTCTGCCTTCGTATTTTTGCCCACAAAATGGATAACCTCACATTTATCCACATTATACTGCATCTGCCATGTATTTGCCCACTCACCTAATCTGTCCAAGTCACCCTGCAGCCTCTTAGCGTCCTCCTCACAGCTCACACCGCCACCCGAGTTTAGTGTCATCTGCAAACTTGGAGATATTGCACTCTATTCCTTCATCCAAATCGTTAATGTATGTTGTAAAGAGCTGGGGTCCCAGCACTGATCCCTGCGGCACCCCGCTAGTAACTGCCTGCCATTCTGAAAAGGACCCATTTATCCCGACTCTCTGCTGCCTGTCTGCCAACCAGTTCTCTATCCATGTCAGTACATTACCCCCAATACCATGCGCTTTGATTTTGTACACCAATATCTTGTGTGGGACCTTGTCAAAGGCCTTTTGAAAGTCCAAATACACCACATCCACTGGTTCTCCCTTGTCCACTCTGCAAGTTACATCCTCAAAAAATTCCAGAAGATTCGTCAAGCATGATTTCCCTTTCATAAATCCATGCTGACTCGGTCCGATCCTGTCACTGCTTTCCAAATGGGCTGCTATTTCATCCTTAATGATTGATTCCAACATTTTCCCCACTACTGATGTCAGGCTAACCAGTCTATAATTACCCGCTTTCTCTCTCCTTCCTTTTTTAAAAAGTGGCGTTACATTAGCTACCCTCCAGTCCATTGGAACTGATCCAGAGTCGATAGATTGTTGGAAAATGATCACCAATGCATCCACTATTTCTAGGGCCACTTCCTTAAGTACTCTGGGATGCAGACTATCAGGCCCCGGGGATTTATCGGCCTTTAATCCCATCAATTTCCCTAACACAATTTCCTGCCTAATAAGGATATCTTACAGTTCCTCATTCTCACTAGACCCACTGTCCCCTAGTACATTCGGAAGGTTATTTGCATCTTCCTTTGTGAAGATAGTACCGAAGTATTGGTTCAATTGGTCTGCCATTTCTTCGTTCTCCATTATAAATTCACCTGAATCCGACTGCAAGGGACCTACGTTTGTCTTTACTAATCTTTTTCTCTTCACATATTTATAGAAGCTTTTGCAGTCAGTTTTTATGTTCCCTGCAAGCTTCCTCTCGTACTCTATTTTCCCCTTCTTAATTAAACCCTTAGTCCTCCTCTGTTGAATTCTAAATTTCTCCCAGTCCTCAGGTTTGTTGCTTTTTCTAGTCAATTTATATGCCTCTTCCTTGGTTTTAACACTATCCTTAATTTCCCTTGTTAGCCATGGTTGAGCCACCTTCCCAGTTTTATTTTTACTCCAGACAGGGATGTACAATTGCTGAAGTTCATCCATGTGATCTTTAAATGTTTGCCATTGTTTATCCACCGTCAACCCTTTAAGTATCCTCTACCAGTCTATTCTAGCCAATCCATACCTCATACCATCGAAGTTACCTTTCCTTAAGTTCAGGACCCTAGTATCCGAATTAACTGTGTCACTCTCCATTTAATAAGGAATTCTACCATATTATGGTCATAGACTGATCCATGGTGGATCAAACTGAACTAGAGACTCGAACCGAGGAGGCAGAAGTGTACAGGGTACACACCTTCGCCAGGAAATGTCCACCGACCATGTTAAAAGTTGAACTGAACGGAATTCTAGTATCCATGGAATTGGACACGGGTGCGAGTCAGTCTATCATGAGCAAAAAGGCCTTTGTGAGACTGTGGCGCAACAAGGCACAAAGGCCCAAGCTGAGCCTTATTCATAGCAAGCTGAGAGCTTACATTAAAGAGCTGATCCCTGTAATTGGCAGTGCAGCAGTAAAAGTCTCCTATGATGGAGCTGTGCACAAGCTTCCACTATGGATTATACCAGGAGATGGTCACACACTGTTCGGCAGAAGCTGGCTGGGAAAAATCCGTTGGAACTGGGATGACATCAAAGCACTTTCGTCTGTCGACAATGCCTCATGTGCCCAGGTTTTGAGCAAGTTTCCGTCATTTGAGCAGGCATCGGAAATTTCTCTGGAGTGAAGGTGCAGGTCCACTTGGTTCCCGGTTCACGATCCATCCACCACAAGGCACGTACGGTGCCATACATGATGCGAGAGAAAGTAGAGATTGAGTTGGACAGGCTGCAACTAGAGGGTATCATCGTGCTGGTTGAGTTCAACGAGTGGGCCAGTCCGATTTTTCCGGTTCTCAAGGGCGATGGCACGGTCAGAATTTGTGGGGGTTATAAAGTAACGATTAACCGTTTTTCACTGCAGGACCAGTACCCACCACCCAAGGCAGACGACCTATTTGCGACGCTGGCAGAAGGGAGGATGTTCACCATGTTGGACCTGACCTTGGCCTACATGACGCAGGAGCTGGCGGAATCTTTGAAAAGCCTCACCTGCATCAACATACACAAAGGCCTGTTCACCTACAATAGATGCCCGTTTGGGATTCGATCGGCCGCGGCTATTTTTCAAAGGAACATGGAGAGTCTGCTAAAGTCGGTTCCGCGCACTGTGATTTTCCAAGACGACATATTGATCACAGATCGGGACACCATCGAACACTTGCAGTACCTGGAAGAAGTTCTAAGTCGGCTAGATCGTGTGGGACTCAGGTTGAAACGCTCAAAATGTGTTTTCCTGGCACCAGAGGTCAAGTTCTTGGGAAGAAGAATCGCGGCAGACGGCATCAGACCCACCGACGCCAAGACGGAGGCCATCAAGAACGCGCTGAGACCAGAGAACGCGATGGAGCTGCGGTCGTTCCTGGGACTCCTCAATTATTTTGGTAATTTCTTACCTGGGTTAAGCACCTTGCTAGAATCTCTACATGTGTTGCTACGCAAGCGTATGGGGGAAATCACAAGAGACTACTTTTGAGAAAGCCAGAAATCTGTTATGTTCCAACAAACTGCTTGTTCTGTATGACCCATGTAAATGTTTAGTGCTAGCTTGCGATGCGTCTTTGTACCGGGCGGGTGTGTGCTACAACAAGCTAACGAATCGGGAACATTGCAACCGGTCGCTTATGCGTTCAGGAGTTTGTCCAAGGCCTAAAGGGCCTACAGCATGATTAAAAAAGAAGCTCTGGCATGCGTTTACAGGGTGAAAAAAATGCACCAGTATCTATTTGGGCTTAAGTTCGAGTTAGAAACTGACCAGAAGCCACTCATAATCGCTATTCTCAGAGGACAAAAGTATTAATTCCAATGCCCCAGCTCGCATCCAAAGATGGGCACTCACACTGTCTGCAATTAACTATGTAATTCACCACAGGCCAGGCAGAATAAACTGCGCTGATGCTCTCAGACGGCTACCATTGCCCACCACCGGGGTGGAAATGGCACAGCCTGCAGACTTGCTCTTGGTGATGGATGCATTTGAAAATGAAAAGTCATCTGTTATGGCCCGCCAGATCAGGACCTGGACCAGCCAGGATCCTTTACTGTCCCTTGTAAAAAACTGTGTCCTCCATGGGAGCTGGTCCAACGTCCCAGCGGAGATGCATGAAAAGATCAAGCCGTTCCAGCGGCGCAAAGACGAAATGTCCATACAGGCGGACTGCCTTTTGTGGGGTAATTGCGTGGTTTTGCCTAAAAAAGGCAGGAAATGTTCATACGCGACCTACACAGAACCCACCCAGGCATAGTAATGATGAAAGCCATAGCCAGATCCCATGTGTGGTGGCCTGGCATCGACTCAGATTTGGAGTCTTGCGTGCGCCAATGCAACACTTGCTCTCAACTGAGCAATGCACCCAGAGAGCTAAGTTTGTGGTCATGGCCCTCCAAACCATGGTCTAGGATCCACGTTGACTTTGCTGGCCTGTTCCGAGGCAAAATGTTGTTGATGCTTATTCAAAATGGATTGAGTGTGTAATAATGTCTGTAAGCACGTCCATTGCCACCATTGAAAATCTACGAGCCATGCTTGCCATGCACAACCTGCCTGATGTCCTTGTCAGCGACAATGGGCCATGCTTCACCAGCGCTGAATTCAAGAAATTCATGACCCGCAATGGGATCAAGCACGTCACATCTGCCCCATTCAAGCCCGCATCTAACGGCCAGGCAGAACGGGCAGTCCAAACCATCATGCAAAGCTTGAAACGCATGTCGGAAGGCTCCCTGCAGACCCGCCTGTCCTGAGCCCTGCTCAGCTACTGCACAAGACCCCACTCGCTCACCGGGGATCCCCCTGCTGAACTGCTCATGAAAAGGGCACTCAAAACAAGGCTCTCTCTAGTCCACCCTGATCTCCAAGATCATGTGGAGGGCAGGTGGCATCAACAAAGCTGTACCATGATCGCGCAAATCTTTCACGCGATATTGAAGTCAATGACCCTGTATTTGTACTTAACTATGGACATGATCCCAAATGGCTCACTGGCACTGTTGTAGCCAAAGAAGGGAGTAGGGTGTTTGAGGTCAAACTTGCAAATGGACTAACTTGCAGAAAGCATTTGGACCAAACCAAACTGCGATTCACAGACAGCCATGAGCAACCTGAAGAGGACACCACCAATGTCGACCCTCTGATACACACACAAGTGGCAACTGACATCACGGTTGACCACAAAGCTGAACTCATCATCCCCAGCAGTCCAGCAAGGCCAGCTGTGCAGCAGTCCAGCGAAGGCCCAACCAACTCAACTGCACCTGTGTTTGTACCGAGACAATCGACTAGGCAGTGGAAAGCCCCAGATCGTCTCACTCTGTAAATAGGTGCACTATTGACTTTGGGGGGGGGGGGGGAGTGATGTTATGTATGCAACACTATGTAACCAGCATTCTACCGTCACCAGAGGGTGCATCTGTTGGCGTCCTAAGGGATCCCAGCATGCCTCCCATGCTGTGTGAGCACTCTGGATTCAGAATAAAGAGACTAAGGTCACACTTACTCAAGTCTACATTACTCAGTCACATCGTGTTATTTGAGACATAACAATTACCTTCACGCTAGGTTTGGCTGGGGGTTTGAGAATGTACAGTAGACAGCGAAGATTCCGCCCAATCATGGGCTCAGTGGGTGTCTTCCCCATTAGCGAGTGCTTTGTCGAACGGTATGTGCGGAGAATGGTTTGAACCACTTCGTCGAATGTTTGGTCGATTGCGAGGTTGGCTTTCAAACACACTTTGATGACGCGGTTGAAATGCTCAACACCTCCGTTGTTTTGAGGATTGTACCGAGCAGTAAGGTGATGCTCGATTGCATGGCGAGTGAGGAAATCCGCGAACTGGTCGGACACAAACTGTGGTCCATTGTCAGTGATTATGACCTCTGGGAGGCCCCACTTCGTGAACATACACTGTAGAATAGTGACAATCATTGATGAGGTCACTGAACTCGTAGTGTTTTCTGGCCATTTGGAATGCAGGTCATGTACTACAACAAGGGACCATTGGTGCTGTGGAGCTACTTCAACTGGATCGAAGATATCCAACTGAAGTAGTTACCATGGTCCTTGTGGCCATGGAATGGGCTCATTGGCGCTGGTCGGATGTTTGTGGCCTTTTCCCTCAGACTGCGTACTTCACAGTGTGAGACAAACTCCTCAAAATCGAGTGTCAATCCTCGGCCACCATACTGTATCGCGACATCTCTGCTTCATGTGGACAATGCCAGGGTATCCATTGTGTGCCAATGAGGGAACGAGCTGTTGAAGCGACTTGGGAATTACTGCTCTATCATCACGAGCTAGGCAGCCATCGTTCCAAACAGAAAATTCATCGCAAAGTCTGTGGAGTGTTTTCAGCTCTTCCGGAATTTCCTTCGGCCACTCAGTCTGAAGGAAATGGCACATATTCTGGAGCGTAGCATCACTCTGTGATTCGGTTTTGAGTTCATCGCAGGAGACAAGGTTTCTGATGGACTGAGTGATGATTGACGTGACATATGTGTCATAATCTGTGAACAATTCAGCACCAGAGTCCAAAGCAGGTGTCGAGTGGCTGAGCATGTCAGCTACGTGGTTGCAACTGCCAGCGATGAACTGTACATCAAAGTTATACTGATGAAGGCGATCTCACCTTTGGCTGATTCGTAGTGGTCTGTGCCCAGATCAAGTTGTAGTGAGTATCGTAGTTAGCGCTTGTGATCCATACGGAGGGTAAATTTCCTGCCATACAGGTAGATGTGCCAGCATTCACATGAGTAGATGCAAGCGAGTGCTTTGCGTTCCCCTGTACTGTATGGCTCAGAGGCATGGACGATGTACAGAAGACACCTCAAGTCGCTGGAGACATATCACCAACGATGTTTCCGCAAGATCCTACAAGTCCCCTGGGAGGACAGGTACACCAACATCAGTGTCCTCGCCCAGGCTAACATCCCCAGCATTGAAGCACTGACCACATTCGATCAGCTTCGCTGGGCAGGCCACATAGTTCCCATGCCAGGCAAGAGACTCCCAAAGCAAATGCTCTATGCGGAGATCCTTCACGGCAAACGAGCCAAAAGTGGACAGCGGAATCATTACAAGAACACCCTTAAAGCCTCCCTGGTAGAAACATAGAAAATAGGTGCAGGAGTAGGCCATTCGGCTCCTTCGAGCCTGCACCACCATTCAATAAGATCATGGCTGATCATTCACCTCAGTACCCCTTTCCTGCTTTCTCGCCATACCCCTTGATCCCTTTAGCCGTAAGGGTCATATCTAACTCCCTCTTGAATATATGCAATGAACTGGCATCAACAACTCTCTGCGGTAGGGAATTCCACAGGTTAACAACTCTCTGAGTGAAGAGGTTTCTCCTCATCTCAGTCCTAAATGGCTTACCCCTTATCCTTAGACTGTGTCTCCTGGTTCTGGACTTCCCCAACATCGGGAACATTCTTCCTGCATCTAACTTGTCCAGACCCGTCACAATTTTATATGTTTCAATGAGATCCCCTCTCATCCTTCTAAACTCCAGTGAATACAGGCCCAGTCGATCCAGTCGCTCCTCATATGTCAGTCCTGCCATCCCGGGAATCAATCTGGTGAACCTTTGCTGCACTCCCTCAATAGCAAGAATGTCCTTCCTCAGATTAGGAGACCAAAACTGAACACAATGTTCCAGGTGAGGCCTCACCAAGGCCCTGTGCAACTGCAGTAAGACCTCCCTGCTCCTATACTCAAATCCCCTTGCTTTGAAGGCCAACATACCATTTGCCTTCTTCACCACCTGCTGTACCTGCATGCCAACTTTCAATGACTGATGTACCATGACATCCAGGTCTTGTTGCACCTCCCCTTTTCCTAATCTGCCGCCATTCAGATAATATTCTGCCTTCGTGTTTTTGCCCCTAAAATGAATAACCTCACATTTATCCACATGATACTGCATCTGCCATGCGTTTGCCCACTCACCTAACCTGTCCAAGTCACCCTGCAGCCTCTTAGCATCCTCCTCACAGCTCACACCACCACCCAGCATAGTGTCATCTGCAAACTTGGAGATATTACACTCAATTCCTTCATCTAAATCATTAATGTATATTGTAAATAGCTGGGGTCCCAGCACTGAGCCCTGCGGCACCCCACTAGTCACTGCCTGCCATTCTGAAAAGGACCCGTTTATCCCGACTCTCTGCTGCCTGTCTGCCAACCAGTTCTCTATCCATGTCAGTACATTACCCCCAATACCATGCGCTTTGATTTTGTACACCAATATCTTGTGTGGGACCTTGTCAAAGGCCTTTTGAAAGTCCAAATACACCACATCCACTGGTTCTCCCTTGTCCACTCTATTAGTTACATCCTCAAAAAACTCCAGAAGATTTGTCGAGCACGATTTCCCTTACGTAAATCCATGCTGACTTGGACCGATTCTGTCACTGCTTTCCAAATGTGCTGCTATTTCATCTTTAATAATTGATTCCAACATTTTCCCCAGTACTGATGTCAGGCTAACCAGTCTATAATTACCCATTTTCTCTCTCCCTCCTTTTTTAAAAAGTGGTGTTACATTAGCTACCCTCCAGTCCACAGGAACTGATCCAGAGTCGATAGACTGTTGGAAAATGATCACCAATGCATCCACTATTTCTAGCGCCACTTCCTTAAGTACTCTGGAATGCAGACTATAAGGCCCTGGGGATTTATCGGCCTTCAATCCCATCAATTTCCCGCCTAATAAGGATTTCCTTCAGTTCCTCCTTCTCACTAGACCCTTGGTCCCCTAGTATTTCCGGAAGTTTATTTGTGTCTTCCTTTGTGAAGACAGAACCAAAGTATTTGTTCAACTGGTCTGCCATTTCTTTGTTCCCAATTATAAATTCACCTGAATCTGACTGCAAGAGACCTATGTTTGTCTTCACTTTTCTCTTCATATATCTATAGAAGCTTTTGCAGTCAGTTTTTATGTTCCCGTCAAGCTTCCTCTCATACTCTATTTTCCTCCTCCTAATTAAACCCTTTGTCTTCCTCTGCTGAATTCTAAATTTCTCCCAGTCCTCAGGTTTGCTGCTTTTTCTGGCCAATTTGTATGCCTCTTCCTTGGATTTAACACTATCCTTAATTTCCCTTGTTAGCCACGGTTGAGCCACCTTCCCCGTTTTATTTTTACTCCAGACAGGGATGTACAATTGTTGAAGTTCATCCATGTGATCTTTAAATGTTTGCCATTGCCTATCCACCATCAATCCGTTAAGTATCATTTGCCAGTCTATTCTAGCCAATTCATGTCTCATACCATCGAAGTTACCTTTTCTTAAGTTCAGGACCCTATTCTCTGAATTAACTGTGTCACTCTCCATCTTAATAAAGAATTCTACCATTTATTGGTCACTCTTCCCCATGGGTAAAGTACGACATCATCAGTGACATCTAGGAGTCCCTGGCTGAAGACCGTCCTAGGTGGAGAAAGTACATCCGGGAGGGCGTTGAGCTCTTCGAATCTCAACGCCGAGAGCGTGAAGAGCTCAAGTGCAGGCAGCGGAAGGATCGTACGGCAAACCAGCCCCACCCACCCCTTCCCTCGACGAATGTCTGTCCCACCTGTGACAGAGTCTGTGGCTCTCATATTGGACTGTTTAGCCACCAAAGAACTCACTTCAGGAGTGGAGGCAAGTCTTCCTCAATTCTGAGGGACTGCCTATGATGATGATGATGATTTACTTTCTGCAGACAAGAGCGCGCGAGAGGCGAAGGCAACTGGGCATTCCAGGCTGTCAATCCATTGCAAGAACACAGCACCCGAGGCAGTGCCTGATGCATCCGTGGTCATGTACGTAGTGGCATTCAGATCAAAGTGCGCGAGGATAGGAGGGGATGTGATTTTCTCCTTAAGCGCGGTGAATGGCTGAGCCTGGGAATCTGTCCATTCCCAAGGGACATCCTTGTGCAGCAACTTGCGAAGTGGTTTGGCAATGTGCGCGTAGTGCGGGACGAATTTTAGATAGAAGTTGCAAGTGCCGAGGAATGATTCGTAGCCTCTTGCATTCGGTGGATCGCGTCAATGTTGTCAAGCTTGACACCTTGTGCTGTGACTCTGTAGCCCAGAAAGTTTATTTCTGCAGCAGCGAATGTATACTGATCACCATTAAGTGTAACGTTATGTGTAGCAGGTCTAGTCATAATTGTGTGAAGTCACTGGTCATGTTCTTCCATTGTCCGTCCATGGATGACGATATCATCAAGCAGATTGAGGGCTCCCTCTATGCCTGCTAGCTTGGTAGTGACAATTTTCTGAAATGCACTTGGTGCAGAAGATAGTCCGTAGGACATGCGTCGATACTGATACAGACATCATACGTCGTGAATGCCGTGAGCGGTTTGCTGTCCTCCGCTAGGGGTATTTGCAGGTAACTGCGGCGCATGTTGCATTTCGTAAAAGCTATTGAGCCGTGGAATTCTGAAGACAGCTCATCGATGGTAGGAAGAGGGTACTTGTCGGGGATGGTGGCCTTGTTGACCTCTTTCAGGTCGATGCATAGGTGGATCTCCCCATTTTTACACCAAGCAATGACTAAGTTCGAGATCCAGGGTGAGGAGTCGATGCTCTCAATGATTCCCTGAGATTCGAGTCGCGTTAATTCTGCGGATACTTGGTCACGAACCGTGAATGGGAGACGGTGAAGTCCCTGCGTAACTGAAGGGTCAACGCGGGGACGATGGCAGAATTTTCTTCTCGCTCCAAACCCTGTGAAGATTGAGGGATACCGCTTGTCAAAGACCACCGTGTACACAGGTGTGACGGTTGGGTCGTAAACTTTGAACCCAAGCTGTCAAAAAGGACAACACCCATGAGGCTTCGTCCCTTTGCAAAATGAAAGGAAAAGTTCTCCAATGTTATGTCCTTGTAGTATATCGGGACAGAAATGAACCCAAGTACCTCAATTTTGGAGTCGGATTTCGCATGTAGAGTGGAAGTTGCGGGCTGCAGTTGACAGTGCGTGAAGTTGCTTTTGTACACAGCTTCGCTCAATATGGAGACTTTGGCTCCAAGGTCAATGACGAGGCAGATCGGAGTGCCGTCAATATTTACATCACAGTCCTTGAATTTGCCTGAACCAATGTGCGAAATGTCACGAACGGTGTAAACTATACTGGGTTCATCACTACCGTAGTTGTCCACATATCGAATTGCTGCGATGAGTGACAGACACTAGCAAAATAGTTCATTTTATCAGATGCAGAGCATTTCTTCCAACGTGCAGAGCAGTTAGGACTCTTTGCTGAGTGTGATTTGTCCCCACAGTTAAAGCAGTGGAAATTCGGCCCGCGATCCGTCGTGGGTGGCTTATTACTAGCCCTGGGTCTCTGCTGTGACTTCCGCTTTGGACGAACGCCTTGCGCATGGGCTGTAGCTGCAATCTGCTGCACAGCGGGAGCAGGGGATCTGATCGCTTTTGAATCCGAAAGCGCTGATTCGATTTGAATGGCCAAATTAATTGCTTTTTCAAATGTCAATTTGTCATCCTCCATTAGCAAGTCTTCCTGAATGCGGGGGATCGTTGTTTTCTCAATAATTTGATCCCTGATCATTTCCTCTGTGAGTGCTCCAAAGTTACACGTAGTGGCCAGTTCAGTTAATGAAATGATATAAGTGATAGTTTCAGGGAGCTCACAGCACATACAGCTTTAAGTTGGCAGAATCTTCCAGAAGTCACCAGTCAGGTGACCTGGTCCCTTTATTATAAACAGTACTGGCTGCAGAGCCACAGGAGTCCACAGTGTGGAGCTACAGACATTACAATATACTGTTTGATTGGTTCACTATTCCCCTGCTCCCTTTGACGAAAATTGTAACTCTCCATCAGGATACTTTTCTTTGGCCCAAAATATTTCTCTCGGGTGCTGACCGCTTTGTCGTAAGACTCCGTGTCTTCGATTTGGCCAAAGGTACCTTGGCCTTCGGTGCCGAGGCAGTGGATAAGTATTGCACAGCGGCGAGCTGGTATTACGTTGTCGCTGTCTAACTCACTTGCTGTGATGTACGTAGAAAAGCTTTTTATCCATCTCGGCCACAGAATTGGAGGGTCCCGGGGTGTGGAGAAGAAAGGCGGGTGGGGGGGTGGAGGGAGGTAGGAAGGTAAATTTGATTCATCCTCGTCACCAAATTATGTTGTGTATGTAAATAAACAGACTGATTGAACAGGAGTAATGTAACTAACTGTGTCCTTTAGAGCAACTCCCCAAAATGGTGTCCCCAAACCAGCGTGAGCCAGCATGTTTACAGCAGTGTGTGAATAGCTCCTCAGGGTCCTAATGCAGGTTCAGTGAGAGTTCGTCCAACAAACAAACAGAGTATGAACACAAAACCATTAAACACTCCCAGGGCAGGTACAGCACGGGTTAGATACAGAGTAAAGCTCCCTCTACACTGTCCCATCAAACACTCCCAGGGCAGGTGCAGCACGGGGTTAGATACAGAGTAAAGCTCCCTCTACACTGTCCCATCAAACACTCCCAGGACAGGTACAGCACGGGTTAGATACAGAGTAAAGCTCCCTCTACACTGTCCCATCAAACACTCCCAGGACAGGTACAGCACGGGTTAGATATAGAGTAAAGCTCCCTCTACACTGTCCCATCGAACACTCCCAGGGCAGGTACAGCACGAGTTAGATACAGAGTAAAGCTCCCTCTGCAGTGTCCCATCAAATGGTGGGGCAGAGATTTAAAGTAATTGCGGGGAGGTTCAGAGGGGATTTGAGGGGAAATTTCTTCACGCAGAGGGCGGTGGGGGTCTGGAACTCACTGCCTGAAAGAATGGTAGAGGCAGAAACCCTCACCACAGTTAAAAAGTACTTGGATGTGCACCTAAAGTGCCGTAACCTGCAGGACCAGAGACCTAGAGCTGGAAAGTGGGATTAGGCTGGGTAGCTCTTTGTTAGCCGGCGTGGACACGGTGGGCAGATGGCCTCTTTCCGTGCTATAAATTTCTGTGGTTCTCTGAATAAAAAACTCTGCCCTCACCCACCCCCAGCTCCCTCCATGGTTCATTGCTTCCAACCTCCGTGATATCCTGTATCCCTGTGACAGCACGTACCGCATCCTCCCCTCCAGCATCGGTCAACCATGAGCTTCTACCATCCTGTGGAATTCGCTCCTTCAGCCTTGCTACTTTGCTGCCTTCAAACACCTCCTTAAGAGCCCTCTCGTTGACTTTGTGTTTGTTCGGTCTCAAACCACCTTCCTCTTTCTCCCCCACCACCCCTCCCTCCAGCTATCTGTGCGCATTCCTTATCCACCCGCTCCTGAAAAGTCCCCTGAGACATCTCTTTATACACAACGAGTGTGATCGTAATGAGTGGGATCTGAAATTTAAGAACGTAAGAACATAAGAAATAGGAGCAGGAGTCGGCCATATGGTCCCTCGAGCCTGCTCCACCATTTAATACAATCATGACTGATCCGATCATGTACTCGGGTCCACTTCCCTGCCCGCTCCCCATAATCCCTTATTCCCTTATCGGTTAATAAGCTGTCTATCTCGGTCTTAAATCTACTAAATGACCCAGCTTCTATTCACAAAACAGACTGAGTTTCCAGTGGGTAAATAAACAAGGGACATTCATTTTATTTTTTGGGGTTCCTTTTTATCTCTCTGTTTTTCCGCCTTTTGTTTTTAAAGTTAATGATTTACATTGCGGGCCAGCTGAGAGGCTTCCCTTCAAACCTGAAATAAAGGTAATGATACCTGCTCCTCACCACCAGGTGGCGCCCAGCACTCAGAACCTCCGCAGTTCAGGAAAGATATATTGGCATAGGAGGGAGAGCAGTGCAGTTTTACCAGAACGACACCCGGACTTCAAGGGTTAAGTTATGAGGAGAGATTACACAAACTCCTCAGAATTTAGATGGTTAAGGGGTGATCCGATCGAAGTCTTCAGGATATTAAGGGGAACAGATAGGGTAGACAGAGAGAAGCTAAAACCGCTGGTTGGGGATTCTCGGGGGGAGTGTGGGGAGGGGATAGTCTAAAAATTAGAGCCAGACCCTGCAGGAGTGAAATCAGGAAACACTTCTATACACAAAGGGTGGTGGAAGTTTGGAACTCTCTTCCGCAAACAGCAATTGAGGCCAGGTGAATTGTTCATTTTAAATCAGTGTTTGACAGCTTTTTGTTAATGAAAGGTATTAAGGGATATAGGGCAAAGGCAGGTATATGGAGTTAGGTCGAAGATCAACCATGATCTCATTGAATGGCAGAACAGGCTCGAGAGGCTGAATGGCCTCCTCCTGTTCCTGTGTTCCTGGTTGTAGTACCTCACAGCGGCCACTGGGTGGTGCTGTGCAGTGGACCTCCTGTTCTACTGATAGATCTGGAACCTCAATATCCATCAGAAAGGACATAAGAAACAGGAGCAGGAGTAGGCCATTTGGCCCCTCGAACCTGCTCCCCCATTCAATAAGATCATGGCTGATCTGATCATGGACTCAGCTCCACTTCCCTGCCCGCTCCCCATAACCCTTTATTCCCTTATCGCTCAAAAATCTGTCTATCGCCGCCTTAAGTATATTCAATGCCCCAGCCTTCACAGCTCTTTGGGGCAGAGAATTTCATAGATTTACAACTCTCTGAGAGAAGAAATTCCTCCTTGTCTCAGTTTTAAATGGGCGACTCCTTATTCTGAGACTATGTCCCCTAGTTTTAGTTTCCCCTATGAGTGGAAATATCCTCTCTGCATCCACCTTGTTGAACCCCCTCATTATCTTATATGTCTCGATAAGATCACCTCTCATTCTTCTGAACTCCAATGAATAGAGGCCCAACCTACTCAACCTATCTTCATAAGTCAACCCTCTCATCTCCGGAATCAACCTAGTGAACCTTCTCTGAAAAGCCTCCTATGCAAGTATATCCTTCATTAAATACGGAGACCAAAACTGTACGCAGTACTCCAGGTGTGGCCTCACCAATACCCTGTACAGTTGTAGCAGGACTTCCCTGCTTTTATACTCTATCCCCCTTACAATAAAGGCCAATATTCCATTTGCCTTCCTGATTACTTGCTGTACCTGCATACTAACTTATTGTGTTTCATGCACAAGGACCCCCCGATCTCTCTGTACTCTGTGATTTTTCTCCATTTAAATTATAATTTGCTTTTCTATTTTTTTCTACCAAAAACAAGAGCTTTAAGCTCCATGAAAGGTATTACAGAAGGACCTGCTCCCTGTGCCTGAACACTGCCTCAGTGCAACAGAGCCATACACATCAGGATTGCCCCAAGCTTGAAGCTCAGTCTGTGCTGAGTTGCACAGAATCGACAGCACAGAACCAGGCCATTTGGCCCAACTAGTCTTTGCCAGCATTTACATAGGATTACATAGGATTACATAGGATATACGGCACAGGTAATTCGGCCCAACCAGTCCATGCCGGCGTTTATGCTCCACTCGGGCCTCCTCCTGTCTTTCCTCATCTAAATCTATCAGCATAACTCTCTGTTCCTTTCTCCCTCATATGCTTGTCCAGTCTCCCCTTAAACGCATCAATACTATTCATCTCAACCACTCCCTGTGGTAGCGAGTTCCACATTCTCACCACTCTCTGGTAAAGAAATTCGTTCTGAATTCCCTCTTGGATTTCTCGGTGACTATCTTATATCGATGGCCTCTAGTTATGCTCTTCCCCACAAGTGGAAACACTCTCTCTGTATCCACTCTATCAAAACCTTTCATGATTTAAAAGACCTCTATCAGGTCACCCCTCAGACTTCTTGTTTCAGGGGAAAAGAGACCCAGCCTGTTCATCCTTTCCTGATATGTATACCCTCGCATTTCTGGTATCATCCTTGTAAATCTTTTCTGCTCTCTCTCCAGTGCCTCTATATCCTTTTTATAATATGGCGACCAGAACTGTACACATTACTCGATGTGTGGTCTAACCAAGGTTCGGTACAGGTTTAGCATAACTTCCCTACTTTCCAATTCTATACCTCTAAAAATAAACCCTAGTGCTTGGTTGGCTTTTTTTATGCCCTTGCTAACCTGTGTCGCAACTTTGAATGATTTGTGTATTTGTACTCCGAGATCTCTTTATTCCTCTTTATGCTCCATATGAACCACCTCCCACGCCTTCTTCATCTAACCCCATCAGTTAAGAACATAAGAAATAGGATCAGGAGTAGGCCGTTCAGCCCCTCGAGCCTGCTCCACTACTCAATAAGATCATGGCCAATATTGTACCTCAGCTCCAGCTTCCTGCACTATCCCCAAGTCATCTGATCTCAGCAATGGTTTCAGTGAGGGACAAGGAAAACGTGTATTGATATAGCGTCTTTTCATGTCTTCCAGAGCCATCTCGGAGTGCTTCACCAAAAGTGCCATGATTGTTAATGAGGCAAAATGTAGCAGCTCTTTGAACCGTAATTGACCTGACTGTCCCAGGTCAGGGCAGGGAAATCAGTCAGCGTTCCCATTCCTGACTGGCTGCGAGTGACTCCTGTTGTGCCTATACGAACGTCAGCAGAGGACTGGAACAGGCTCAGTCGTGATATCGGTGGACTGGCATTCGACAGCCCCTGTCCAGGCTGACCTATGAAAAATCGCAGAATGGTTACAGCAGAAGGAGGCTATTCAGCCCATCAAGCCCGAGCTGACTCTCTGCAAGAGTACCTAAGCCCTACACCAATGATGTCTCTGCAAGATCCTGCAAATCCCCTGGGAGGACAGACGCACCAACGTTAGTGTCCTTGATTAGGCCAACATCCCCAGCATCGAAGCACTGACCACACTCGACCAGCTCCATTGGGCGGGCCACATTGTTCGCATGTCTGACACACGACTCCCAAAGCAAGCGCTCTACTCGGAACTCCTACACGGCAAGCGAGCCCCAGGTGGGCAGAGGAAACGTTTCAAGGGCACCCTCAAAGCCTCCCTGATAAAATGGAACATCCCCACTGACACCTGGGAGTCCCTGGCCCAAGACTGCCCTAAGTGGAGGAAGAACACCCGGGAGGGCGCTGAGCACCTCGAATCTCGTCGCCGAGAGCATGCAGAAAACAAGCGCAGGCAGCGGAAGAAACGTGCAGCAAACCAGACTCCCCACCCACCCTTTCCCTCAACCACTGTCTGTCCCACCTGTGACAGAGACTGTAATTCCCGTATTGGACTGTTCAGTCACCTGAGAACTCACTTTTAGAGTGGGAGCAAATCTTCTTCGATTTTGAGGGACTGCCTATGAGGATGATGAGACAGGTTCAACATTTTACAATGCAATTAAAATAAAGTCAAAGTCACCTTTAGTTTCACAGTAAAATGGTGAAACGCCACATGGTTCGGGCACTAAGTTATTTTTAATTACAACTCCAGCACTATAACAATCAGATTCTTTCCTGCAACACAATTAACCTTGCGAGCCATATGTGCCCAGTCCCGGCGAGGGAGAGTTCTGGAACTCTCAGCTGCACTTTGAAGATGACGATGCCTTGCTTTGGCTATGGCTGTGTGACTGCTGGCACTCTCGCCCATGTGCCCATCCTTTCCCAGATGCAGAGTGTGGCCTAGACAGAGAGGGTCCGATTCCGTCTCACCCCAGCATGGGCTCGATCTCCAGCGACGATCACTCAGTAGCAGGATTCTTGCACTCTCTTAGCCCACGGTGCTAAGGGCAATTTCTTTTTTTTAAAGCCATTCTCGGGATCTGGGCATTGCTGGCAAGGCCGGCTCTTATTGCCCACCCCGAATTGCCCATGAGAAGGTGGTGGTGAGCCGCCTTCTTGAACCGCTGCAGTCCGTGTGGTGAAGGAGCTCCCGCAGTGCTGTTAGGGAGGGAGTTCCAGGATTGTGACCCAGCGACGACGAAGGAACGACGATATATTTCCAAGTCAGGATGGTGTGTGACTTGGAAGGGAACATGGAGGTGGTGGTGTTCCCATGAATCTGTGGTCTCCAACTGCTGCCGAGATCGACATACTCAACAGTAAACAGTAACTTGCATTGACACAGTAAAATGACCCAAGGTCTTTAATTGTAGGTATCCGTGTCATTCCTCTGAAAAAAACCTTGCTGTTATGGCACCCTGATTTCTCAACCACTGTGTCAGCTTTACAAACTAGGTACATGCATCATCATCATTATCATCAACATAGGCAGTCCCTCGAAATCGAGGAAGACTTGCTTCCAAGGTAAAAGGAGATGGTAATGGGACAAGTTAAGAAGCAAAGGATGGGCCTAGAGGAGGAGTAAATGGGAATGGCAGAATCATCAACAGTACCTGTTGTCTGAAAAAATGGGAGCGGTGGTTAATATCTGAAATTGCTGAACTCCATGTTGAGTCCAGAAGGCTGTAATGTGCCGAAACAAAATATGAGATGCTGTTCCTCGAGCTTCGTTGGAACAGGTTGTGTGGAGGACACAGAGAGGCTGCAAAGAGATTTGGATAGGTTAAGCGAATGGGCTAAGGTTTGGCAGATGGAATACTATGTCGGAAAATGTGAGGTCATCCACCTTGGGGTAAAAAACAGTAAAAGGGAATATTATTTGAATGGGGAGAAATTACAACGTGCTGCGGTGCAGAGGGACCTGGGGGTCCTTGTGCATGAATCCCAAAAAGTTAGTTTGCAGGTGCAGCAGGTGATCAGGAAGGCGAATGGAATGTTGGCCTTCATTGCGAGAGGGATGGAGTACAAAAGCAGGGAGGTCCTGCTGCAACTGTATAGGATATTGGTGAGGCCCCATCTGGAGTACTGCGTGCAGTTTTGGTCACCTTACTTAAGGAAGGATATACTAGCTTTGGAGGGGGTACAGAGACGATTCACTAGACTGATACCGGAGATGAGGGGGTTACCTTATGATGATAGATTAAGCAGACTGGGTCTTTACTCGTTGGAGTTCAGAAGGATGAGGGGTGATCTTATAGAAACATTTAAAATAATGAAAGGGATAGACAGGATGGAGGCAGAGAGGTTGTTTCCACTGGCCGGGGAGACTAGAACTAGGGGCACAGCCTCAAAATATGGCGGAGCCAATTTAAAATCGAGTTGAGAAGGAATTTCTTCTCCCAGAGGGTTGTGAATCTGTGGAATTCTCTGCCCAAGGAAGCAGTTGAGGCTAGCTCATTGAATGTATTCAAATCACAGATGGATAGATTTTTAACCAATAATGGAATTAAGGGTTATGGGGAGCGGGCGGGTAAGTGGAGCTGAGTCCACGGCCAGATCAGCCATGATCTTGTTGAATGGCGGAGCAGGCTTGAGGGGCTAGATGGTCTACTCCTGTTCCTAATTCTTATGTTCTTATTATGTTCTTATGTTCTTCTCTACCACAGGAAGTTATTGAGGCCAATTCACTAAATATATTCAAAAAGGAGTTAGATGTAGTCCTTACTACTCGGGGGATCAAGGGGTATGGCGAGAAAGCAGAAATGGGGTACTGAAGTTGCATGTTCAGCCATGAACTCATTGAATGGCGGTGCAGGCTCGAAGGTCCGAATGGCCTACTCCTGCACCTATTTTCTATGTTTCTATGTTTCTATTAACAGTGAGGAGGCGGAGGATGGAGAGGTCAGAGTGGGAGTGGAGCGGAGAATTAAAGTGACAGCGACCGGAAGCCCGGGGTCACACTTACGGACTGAACGGAGGTGCTCCGCAAAGCGGTCACCCAATCTGCGCTTGGTCTCCTCAATGATACAAAAATAGGCTGTGTGGTTGATAATGAAGAAGAAAGCTGTGGACTGCAGGAAGATACCAATGTACTGGTCAGGTGGGCAGAACAGTGGCAAATGGAATTCAATCTGGATAAGTGTGAGGTGATGCATCTGGGGAGGTCTAACAAGGCAAGGGAATACACATTAAATGGTATGACACTGAGAAGTGTAGATGAACAGAGGGACCTTGGAGTGCAGGCCCACAGATACCTGAAGGTAGCAGGCCAGGTAGATAAGGCCAGGTAGATAAGAAGGCATATGGAATACTTGCCTTTATTAGCCGAGGCATCGAATATAAGAGAAAGGAGCTTATGCTGGAAATAGGAGGTGGGTGGGGTTGCTGACCCATCCACCTCCATGGCACGAACCTGGTATTGCAGTACTTCCAGGAACGGTGCTTAGGCTCTAGGCCTTTTGGCTAAGAGCATTAGCGCAGGGTGATCCTTGATGTGTGCAAGGTGACCTCTGGCGTTTGTGATCTGACAAAGAATTGGAAAGATTGGCTACGAAAAAAAAAAAGCAAGGAGCTTATGCTTGAACTATATAAAACACTGATTAGGCCACAACTAGAGTACTGCGTGCAGTTCTGGTCACCACATTATAGGAAAGATGTGATTGCACCGGAAAGGGTGCAGAGGAGATTTACGAGGATGTTGCCTGGACTGGGGAATTTTAGCTATGAGGATAGATTGGATAGGCTGGGTTTTTCTCCTTTGGAACAGAGGAGGCTGAGAGTGAGACCTGATTGAAGTGTATAGAATTATGAGGGGCCTGGATAGAGTGGATAGGAAGGACCTGTTTCCCTTAGCAGAGGCATCACCAACCAGGGGGCATAGATGCAAAGTCATTGGTAGAAGGTTTAGAGGGGATTTGAGGGGAAATTTCTTTACCCAGAGGGTGGTGGGGGGTCTGGAACTCACTGCCTGAAAGGATGGTAGAGGCAGAAACCCTCACCACATTAAAAAAATACTTGGATGTGCACCTGAAGTGCCGTAACCTGCAGGGCTACGGACCAAGATCTGGAAAGTGGGATTAGGCTGGGTAGCTCTTGGTCGGCCGGCGCGGACACGATGGGCCAAAATGGCCTCCTTCCGTGCTGTAAATTTCTACGATTCTATGTCGAGGAGATTGCATTGTGAGCAGCGAATACAGTGTACTCAGTTGAAAGAAGAGTTAACCCAATGAGGTCAGCTACAGGGGCCAAAAGACATGGCAATTATGTGCGATTCCGGAGTCATCGCTCCAGTTAAAACGCAGCCTCTTCCGTGACATCACCGACACAGTGACTCTTTTAGCCGTGGCTCAGTGGGTAGCAACCTCGCCTCTGGGTCAGAGGCTGTGGGTTCAAATCCCACTCCAGAGACCTGAGCACAAAATTACAGACTGACACTCCCAGTGCACTGCTGAGGGAGCACTGCGCTGTCTGATGAGACTTTAAACCGAGGCTCCATCTGCCCTCTCGGGTGGACGTAAAAGATCCCATGTCACTGTTTTGAAGAGGGGCAGCGGAGTTACTCCGGGGCCAATATTTATCCCTCAACCAACATCATTAAAACAGATTATCTGGTCATTATCACATTGCTGTTTGTGGGAGCTTGCTGTGCACAAATTGGCTGCTGCGTTTCCCACATTACAACAGTGACAACACTTCAAAAGTACTTTATTGGCTGTAAAGGACCGTTATCGGGGTTCAGACTCGAGAACGGGTCCTGAAGGTTTGCCTAGCTCGAGGTGTATCACTGTCTACAAGGACAGAGCCCTTCTCCAAAGTGCAGGCTGGCTAGTTAAACTGCTGGCCTTACCCAGTGTGATAGCAAAGTGTTACGGGAGTGAACAGGAAAGCAAAACTCACAGTTACAGTGGCTGCATTTAGACGTGTTAATGTGATCAGATTCCGCTCAGTTATAATAAGACTCAGAGGTGTGTGTGTGCGTTTTTAATTTCCTTTATTTCTTGGAGCATGAATGAAGTTGCAGTCAGCTTGTGATTCCGGAGGTATTTATATACTCGAGTGAGAAAAGGTAAACTTTTCAAGAGCTAATTGATCAGTTTTCTAATTCTCCCTCTTCCTCCTCCTGAGTATTGCATGGGTAAAACTGGCTGTCCTTTGGCGAGTGAGTGTGGGAGTCTACATATGGTGAGTTTCAACACAACAAAACTTGTATTTATATAGCACCTTTAACATAGTAAAATGTCCCAGGGCACTTCACAGGAGCGATTATCAAACAAAATTTGACACCGAGTCACATAGATTGATTCCAGGGATGAGGGGGTTGACTTATGAGGAAAGGTTGAGTCGGTTAGGCATCTACTCATTGGAATTCAGAAGAATGAGGTGATCTTATCGAAACGTATAAGGTTATGAGGGGGTTTGACAAGGTGGATGCAGAGAGGATGTTTCCACTGATGGGGGAGACTAGAACTAGGGGGCATGATCTTAGAATAAGGGGCCGCCCATTTAAAACCGAGATGAGGAGGAATTTCTTCTCTCAGAGGGTTGTGGATCTGTGGAATTCGCTGCCTCAGAGAGCGCTGGAAGCCGGGACATTGAATAAATTTAAGACAGAAATAGACAGTTTCTTAAACGATAAGGGGATAAGGGGTTATGGGGAGCGGGCAGGGAAGTGGAGCTGAGTCTATGATCGGATCAGCCATGATCTTATTAAATGGCGGAGCAGGCTCGAGGGGCGGTATGGCCTACTCCTGCTCCTATTTCTTATGTTCTTATAAGGAGATCTGAGGGCTGGAAACCAAAAGCTTGGTCAAAGAGTAAGGTTTTAATGAGCGTCTTAAGGGAGGAAAGAGAGGTAGCGAGGGTGAGGGAAGTCCAGCATTTGGGGTCCAGTCAGCTGAAGACACTGCTGCCAATGGTGGAGAAATGAGAATTGCAAGAGGCCAGAATTGGAGGAGCGCAGAGATCCCTGGGGGCGTTGTGGGGCTGGAGGAGATTACAGAGATAGGGAGGGGCGAGGTCATGGAGGAATTTGAATTCTAGGATGATAATTTTAAAATCAGGGTGTTGCTTAACCAGGAGCCAATGTCGGTCAGCGAGCACAGGGGTGATGGGTGAGCGGAACTTGGTGCGAGTTAGGACACGGGCAGCTGAGTTTTGGATCACCTCTAGTTTACGTAGGGTAGAATGTGGGAGGCCGGCCAGGAGTGCGTTGGACTAGTCAAGTCTAGAGGTAACAAAGGCATGGATGAGGGTTTCAGCAGCTGATGAGCTGAGGCAGGGGCGGAGTAGGGCGATGTTACAGAGGAGGAAATAGGCGGCCTTCGTAATGACATGTGGTTGGAAACTCAGCCAAATACAACAGCAAGGTTGCAAACAGTCTGTTTCAGCCTCAGACAGTTGCTAGGGAGAGGAATGGAGTCAGTGTCTCGGGAACAGAGTTTGTGGCGGGGACCAAAGATAATGGCTTCAGTCTTCCCAATATTTAGTTGGAGGAAATCTCTGCTCATCCAGAACCGGATGTCGGGCAAGTTGTCTGACAATTTAAAGACCGCATCCTTCCCGCACCCCCATTAAGTCGTCATCTTCACTTCCTACTTCCATGTAAAAATAACTCTGAATTGTCTGTCTCCTACATTAATTGTTTCACTTTCCATGTCCTGCAAATACCGTTCAGTCTGTTCACCTTCCGCATTAACTTTCACCAGTATACATCGACTTGTATCTCTTACAATGAAATATACATCACAGAGGGTTAAGGTTGGTCATCACGGCAAGTATTTACTGTAAAATAGAGGCAATTCACATCAAAAGTTTAGTACTCGCTCAGCGGAAACTTGACGGGGGGCAGCTGAAATCGCCCAGGCTCTTTCCTGTCCGAAAGCCGCCATGATCGCAACATCTGCAATTTTAACCCGAGCAGGCAGCGAGGACACCCGCCCATAGCCAACAGGGTCCTTCTTTACATATGTATGTCGAGACCCGACTGTAATTTTAACTCAGGCTGTTTATGGGAGCTTGCTGTGCGCAAATTGGCTGCCGCGTTTCCTACATTACAACACTGACTACATTTGAAAAAGTTCTTCATTGGCTGCAAAGTGCTTTGGGACGACCGAGGGTGGTCGTGAAAGGCGCTATAGAAATGCAAGTCTCTCTTTTCTTTTTACCTCAAGTCAAAGCTGAAAGCAGCTGGAGCATGAGTGGTCTGGCTATTCATCGCCGGATCTGGCTGGACCTCTCAATCACTGCCACGCTCCGCTGTCCTTAGCCAAACCCTCAATTGCTCCCAGATCTTCCGAGATCCCAAGCACAGCCCTGGCTCCTTAATCCCACGATCAACCCCTCCACCACGCCCCGCCCACCCAACGCAGCCTGAACTCTCAATGCTAGGAGTTCATGGACATCCTGAGGCACTCCAGAAATGCAAGTTCTTATTTCATCTTTAGAGTTCGATTGTGCTGTTGCTACTTCCTCAGTTTTTTGGACCGAAACACTGTAGAACAGCATGAAACAAGCAAAATAATAGCCACTTACTCTCAGGGACACTCCTTTGATGGATGCTTGGCCCGTGCTCAATGTCACATTCTTCCCTTGTAACTCAAATCAATGAAGTCGCACTTTTGGTCCGATATTCAATTATGAAGCGAAATCAATGTTGAGGCTAGCGTGGCCGCTGGTGGAGCTGAGCGAGTGGGTCGGTTAAGTACATAAGCTCCGACCCCACTTTGTTCCATGCGGACAAGTGCTGAGCCATACTGACCGGGGGGGGGAAGGTGGGGGTGGTCCTTGACTCTGTCCCAGGTCTGGTCCAGGGCATACCATCTCCATCAAGGCTGACGGTTGTGGGAGAGGGCGGCTATTATCGGTCTAGGCTTAGGGGTGGGAGAAGTCAACCTCTGAGTCAGAGTTCGCAGCTCAGGATCAGGATCAGGATCAGGATCAGGATCAGGCTGAGCTGTGATCATAGCCATCATAGAAATTTACAGCACGGAAGGAGGCCATTTCGGCCCATTGTGTCCGCGCCGGCCAGCAAGAGGCTATCCAGCCTAATCCCACTTTCCAGCTCTAGGTCCGTAGCCCTGCCGGTTACGGCACTTCAGGTGCACATCCAAGTATTTTTTAAATGTGGTGGGGGTTTCTGCCTCTACCACCCTTTCAGGCAGTGAGTTCCAGACCCCCACCACCCTCTGGGTAAAGAAATTTCCCCTCAAATCCCCTCTAAACCTTCTACCAATGACTTTACATCTATGCCCCCTGTTGGTGATTCCTCTGCTAAGGGAAACAGGTCCTTCCTATCCACTCTATCCAGGGCCGTCATAATTTTATGCATCTCAATAAGGTCTCCCCTCAGCCTCCTCTGTTCCAAAGAACAAAAAAACAGCTATCCAATATTTCCACATAGCTATAATTCTCCAGTTCAGACAAAATCCTCATAAATCTCCTCTGTACCCTCTCTGGTGCAATCACATCTTTCCTGTAATGTGGTGACCAGAACTGCACGCAGTACTCTAGCTGTGGCCTAACTAGTGTTTTCTGCAGTTCAAGCATAACCTCCCTGCTCTTGGTATTCTATGCCTCGACTAATAAAGGCAAGTATTCCATATGCCTTTTTAACCACCTTATCGACCTGGTCTGCTATCTTCAGGGATCTATGGACCTGCACTCCTTTGTTTCTCTTCACTTCTCAGTGTCCTACCATTAATGTGTATTCCCTTGCCTTGTTAGCCCTCACCAAATACATTACCTCACACTTATCCAGGTTAAATTCCATTTGCCACTGTACTGCCCACCTGACCAGTACATTGATATCTTCCTGCAGTCTACAGCTTTCTTCTTCATTATCAACCACACAGGCGATTTCAGTACAATCTGCAAACTTCTTAATCATACCCCTTACATTCAAGTCTAGATCATTGATGTATACCACAAAAAGCAAGGGACCCAGTACTGAGCCCTGTGGAACCCCACTGGAAACAGCCTTCCAGTCACAAAAACATCCATCAACCATTACCCTTTGCTTCCTGCTTCCGAGTCAATTTTGAATCCGACTTGCCACTTTGCCCTGGATCCGAAGGGCTTTTACTTTCATGACCAGTCTGCCATGTGGATCTTATCAAAAGCCTTGCTAAAGTCCATATACACTGCATCATACGCACTACCCTCATCGACCCTCCTGGTTACCTCCTCGAAAAATTCAATTGTTAGTCAGACACGACCTTCCCTTAAAAAATCCATGCTGACTGTCCTTGATTAGTCCATGTCTTTCTAAATGAAGATTTATCCTGTCCCTCATAATTTTTTCCAATAATTTTCCCTTCACCGAGGTTAGGTTGACTGGCCTGTAATTACTCGGTCTATCCCTTTCTCCCTTTTTAAATAAAGGTACAACATTAGCAGTCCTCTAGTCCTTCGGCACCACGCCTGTAGCCAGAGAAACTGGAAAATGATGGTCAGAGCCTCTGCTATTTCCTCTTTTGCTTCTCTTAACAGCCTGTGATACTTTTCATCCGGGCCTGGGGACTTAGCCACTTTCAAAGCTGCTAAGCCCCTTAATACTTCCTCTCTCACTATATTTATCTTATCTAATATTTCACACTCATCGTCCCTCATTGCAAAGTCTGCATCACCCCTCTCTTTTATGAAAACAAAAAGGAAAGTATTCATTAAGAACCATACCCACGTCTTCCACCTCCACACACAGATTACCTTTATGGTCTCTAATAGGCCCCACTCTTTCTCTAGTTATCCTCTTGCTCTACATCTTTGGGTTTTCCTTGATTTTACTTGCCAATATTTTTTCATGCTCTTTCTTTGCTTTACTAATTTCCTTTTTAATTGCACCTCAGCACTTTCTATACTCCTCTAGATTTTCTGCTGTATTTAGCACTCGGTTTCTGTCATAAGCTTCCCTTTTTTTTTATCCTACTCTGTATGTCCCTTAACATCCAGGGGGCTCTAGATATGTTAGCCCCACCGTTTTTCTTTAAGGGAACATAGAAACATAGAAATATAGAAAATAGGTGCAGGAGTAGGCCATTCGGCCCTTCGAGCCTGCACCGCCATTCAATGAGTTCATGGCTGAACATGCAACTTCAGTACCCCATTCCTGCTTTCTCGCCATACCCCTTGATACCCCTAGTAGTAAGGACTACATCTAACTCCTTTTTGAATATATTTAGTGAATATACTTGCTTGCTCTGTGCCCTCACGATCTCCACCTTCAATGCCTCACACTGCTGTGACACTGATTTAACATCAAGTAACCGTTTCCAGTCCATGTTGGCTAAATCCCATCTCAGCTCAGCAAAATTGGCATTTCTCTAATTGAGAACATTTATTCCTGGTCTATTTTTATCCTTTTCCATAACTACCCTAAATCCATCTGAATTATGATCACTAGCACCAAAATACTTTCCCAGTGATACTGGCTGATACCCACTGATGTTGGTACTCAATGTCTGGACTCACCCGTAGGAGTAGGCCATTCGGCCCTTCGAGCCTGCACCGCCATTCAATAAGATCATGGCTGATCATTCACCTCAGTACCCCTTTCCTGCTTTCTCTCCATACCCCTTTATCCCTTTAGCCGTAAGGGCCATATCTAATTCCCTCTTGAATATATCCAATGAACTGGCATCAACAACTCTCTGCGGTAGGGAATTCCATAGTTAAAAACTCTCTGAGTGAAGCAGTTTCTCCTTATCTCAGCCCTAAATGGCTTACCCCTTATCCTTAGAATGTGTCCCCTGGTTCTGGACTTCTCCAACATCGGGAACATTCTTCCTGCATCTAACCTGTCCAGTCCTGTCAGAATTTTATATGTTTCTATGAGATCCCTTCTCATCCTTCTAAACTCCAATGTATAAAGGCCCAGTTAATCCAGTCTCTCCTCATATGTGAGTCCTGCCATCCCGGGAGTCAGTCTGGTGAACCTTCGCTGCACTCCCTCAATAGCAAGAACGTCCTTCCTCAGATTAGGAGACCAAAACTGAACACAATATTCCAAGTGAGGCCTCACCAAGGCCCTGTACAACTGCAGTAAGACCACCCTGCTCCTATACTCATATCCCCTAGCTATGAAGGCCAACATACCATTTGCCTTCTTCACCGCCTGCCAACTTTCAATGACTGATGTACCATGACACCCAGGTCTCGTTGCACCTCCCCTTTTCCGAATCTGCCGCCATTCAGATAATATTCTGCCTTCGTATTTTTGCCACCAAAGTGGATAACCTCACATTTATCCACATTATACTGCATCTGCCATGCATTTGCCCACTCACCTAACCTGTCCAAGTCATCCTGCAGCCTCTTAGCATCCTCCTCACAGCTCACACCGCCACCCAGCTTAGTGTCATCTGCAAACTTGGAGATATTACACTCAATTCCTTCATCTAAATCATCAATGTATATTGTAAATAGCTGGGGTCCCAGCACTGAGCCCTGCGGTACCCCATGAGTCACTGCCTGCCATTCTGAAAAGGACATGTTTATCCCGACTCTCTGCTTCCAGTCTGCCAACCAGTTCTCTATCCACATCAATACATTACCCCCAGTACCATGTGCTTTAATTTTGCACACTAATCTCTTGTGTGGGACCTTGTCAAAAACCTTTTGAAAGTCCAAATACACCAGATCCACTGGTTCTCCCTTGTCTACTCTACTAGTTACATCCTCAAAAAATTCTAGAAGATTTGTCAAGCATGATTTCCTTTCATAAATCCATGCTGACTTGGACCGATCCTGTCACTGCTTTCCAAATGCGCTGCTAATTCATCTTTAATAATTGATTCCAACATTTTCCCCACGACTGATGTCAGGCTAATTACCCGTTTTCTCTCTCCTTTTTTAAAAATTGTGTTACATTAGCTACTCTCCAGTCTATAGGAACTGATCCAGAATTGATAGACTGTTGGAAAATGATCACCAATGCATCCACTATTTCTAGGGGCACTTCTTTAAGTACTCTGGGATGCAGACTATCAGGCCCCGGGGATTTATCGGCCTTCAATCCCATCAATATCCCCAACACAGTTTCACGCCTAATAAGGATTTCCTTCAGTTCCTCCTTCTCACTAGATACTCGGTCCCTTAGTATTTCCGGAAGATTATTTGTGTCTTCCTTCGTGAAGGCAGACCAAAGTATTCATTCAACTGGCATGCCATTTCTTTGTTCCCCATTATAAATTCACCTGAATCTGACTGCAAGGGGCCTATGCTTGTCTTCGCTAATCTTTTTCTCTTCACATATCTATAGAAGCTTTTGCAGTCAGTTTTTATGTTCCCAGCAAGCTTCCTCTCATACTCCAATTTCCCCCTCCTAATTAAACCCTTTGTCCTCCTCTTCTGAATTTTAAATTTCTCCCAGTCCTCAGGTTTGCTGCTTTTTCTGGCCAATTTATATGCCTCTTCCTTGGTTTTAACACTATCCTTAATTTCCCTAGTTTGCCACGGTTGAGCCACCTTCCCCGTTTTATTTTTACTCCAAACAGAGATGTACAATTGTTGAAGTTCGTCCTTGTGATAGAAACATAGAAACATAGAAACATAGAAAATAGGTGCAGGAGTAGGCCATTCGGCCCTTCTAGCCTGCACCGCCATTCAATGAGTTCATGGCTGAACATTCAACTTCAGTACCCCATTCCTGCTTTCTCGCCATACCCCTTGATCCCCCTAGCAGTAAGGACCTCATCTAACTCCTTTTTGAATATATTTAGTGAATTGGCCTCAACAACTTTCTGTGGTAGAGAATTCCACAGGTTCACCACTCTCTGGGTGAAGAAGTTCCTCCGCATCTCGGTCCTCAATGGCTTACCCCTTATCCTTAGACTGTGACCCCTGGTTCTGGACTTCCCCAACATTGGGAACATTCTTCCTGCATCTAACCTGTCTAACCCCGTCAGAATTTTATATGTTTCTATGAGGTCCCCTCTCATTCTTCTGAACTCCAGTGAATACAAGCCCAGTTGATCCAGTCTTTCTTGATAGGTCAGTCCCGCCATCCCGGGAATCAGTCTGGTGAACCTTCGCTGCACTCCCTCAATAGCAAGAATGTCCTTCCTCAGGTTAGGAGACCAAAACTGTACACAATACTCCAGGTGTGGCCTCACCAATGCCCTGTACAACTGTAGCAACACCTCCCTGCCCCTGTACTCAAATCCCCTTGCTATGAAGGCCAACATGCCATTTGCTTTCTTAACCGCCTGCTGCACCTGCATGCCAACCTTCAATGACTGATGTACCATGACACCCAGGTCTCTTTGCACCTCCCCTTTTCCTAATCTGTCACCATTCAGATAATAGTCTGTCTCTCTGTTTTTACCACCAAAGTGGATAACCTCACATTTATCCACATTATACTTCATCTGCCATGCATTTGCCCACTCACCTAACCTATCCAAGTCGCTCTGCAGCCTCACAGCATCCTCCTCGCAGCTCACACTGCCACCCAACTTAGTGTCATCCGCAAATTTGGAGATACTACATTTAATCCCCTCATCTAAATCATTAATGTACAGTGTAAACAGCTGGGGCCCCAGCACAGAACCTTGCGGTACCCCACTAGTCACTGCCTGCCATTCTGAAAAGTACCCATTTACTCCTACTCTTTGCTTCCTGTCTGACAACCAGTTCTCAATCCATGTCAGTACACTACCCCCAATCCCATGTGCTCTAACTTTGCACATCAATCTCTTGTGTGGGACCTTGTCGAACGCCTTCTGAAAGTCCAAATATACCACATCAACTGGTTCTCCCTTATCCACTCTACTGGAAACATCCTCAAAAAATTCCAGAAGATTTGTCAAGCATGATTTCCCTTTCACAAATCCATGCTGACTTGGACCTATCATGTCACCTCTTTCCAAATGCACTGCTATGACATCCTTAATAATTGATTCCATCATTTTACCCACTACCGATGTCAGGCTGACCGGTCTATAATTCCCTGTTTTCTCTCTCCCTCCTTTTTTAAAAAGTGGGGTTACATTGGCTACCCTCCACTCGATAGGAACTGATCCAGAGTCAATGGAATGTTGGAAAATGACTGTCAACGCATCCACTATTTCCAAGGCCACCTCCTTAAGTACTCTGGGATGCAGTCCATCAGGCCCTGGGGATTTATCGGCCTTCAATCCCATCAATTTCCCCAACACAATTTCCTGGCTAATAAGGATTTCCCTCAGTTCCTCCTCCTTACTAGACCCCCCGACCCCTTTTATAACCGGAAGGTTGTTCGTGTCCTCCTTCGTGAATACCGAACCAAAGTACTTGTTCAATTGGTCCGCCATTTCTTTGTTCCCCGTTATGACTTCCCCTGATTCTGACTGCAGGGGACCTACGTTTGTCTTTACTAACCTTTTTCTCTTTACATATCTATAGAAACTTTTGCAATCCGTCTTAATGTTCCCTGCAAGCTTCTTCTCATACTCCATTTTCCCTGCCCTAATCAAACCCTTTGTCCTCCTCTGCTGAGTTCTAAATTTCTCCCAGTCCCCAGGTTCGCTGCTATTTCTGGCCAATTTGTATGCCACTTCCTTGGCTTTAATACTATCCCTGATTTCCCTTGATAGCCACGGTTGAGCCACCTTCCCTTTTTTATTTCTATGCCAGACAGGAATGTACAATTGTTGTAGTTCATCCATGCGGTCTCTAAATGTCTGCCATTGCCCATCCACAGTCAACCCCTTAAGTATCATTCGCCAATCCATCTCAGCCAATTCACACCTCATACCTTCAAAGTTAGCCTTCTTTAAGTTCTGGACCATGGTCTCTGAATTAACTGTTTCATTCTCCATCCTAATGCAGAATTCCACCATATTATGGTCACTCTTCCCCAAGGGGCCTCGCACAACGAGATTGCTAATTAATCCTTTCTCATTACATAACACCCAGTCTAAGATGGCCTCCCCCCTAGTTGGTTCCTCGACATATTGGTCTAAAAAACCATCCCTTATGCACTCCAGAAAATCCTCCTCCACCGTATTGCTTCCAGTTTGGTTAGCCCAATCTATGTGCATATTAAAGTCACCCATTATAACTGCTGCACCTTTATTGCACGCACTCCTAATTTCCTGTTTGATGCCCTCCCCAACATCACTACTACTGTTTGGAGGTCTGTACACAACTCCCACTAACGTTTTTTGCCCTTTGGTGTTCTGCAGCTCTACCCATATAGATTCCACATCATCCAAGCTAATGTCCTTCCTAACTATTGCCTTAATCTCCTCCTTAACCAGCAATGCTACCCCACCTCCTTTTCCTTTTATTCTATCCAGCCCTGCTCATCCTGGAGCCACGTCTCCGTAATCCCAATCACATCATATTTGTTAACATCTATTTGCACAGTTAATTCATCCACCTTATTGCGGATACTCCTTGCATTAAGACACAAAGCCTTTAGGCTTGTTTTTTTAACACCCTCTGTCCTTTTAGAATTTTGCTGTACAATGGCCCTTTTTGTTCTTTGCCTTGGGTTTCTCTGCCCTCCACTTTTCCTCATCTCCTTTCTGTCTTTTGTTTTTGCCTCCTTTTTGTTTCCCTCTATCTCCCTGCATTGGTTCCCATCCCCCTGCCATATTAGTTTAACTCCTCCCCAACAGCACTAGCAAACACTCCCCCGAGGACATTGGTTCCGATTCTGCCCAGGTGCAGACCGTCCGGATTGTACTGGTCCCACCTCCCCCAGAACCGGTTCCAATGCCCCAGGAATTTGAATCCCTCCCTGCTGCACCATTGCTCAAGCCACGTATTCATCTGAGCTATCCTGCGATTCCTACTCTGACTAGCACGTGGCACTGGTAGCAATCCCGAGATTACTACTTTTGAGGTCCTACTTTTTAATTTAGCTCCTAGCTCCTTAAATTCATTTCGTAGGAACTCATCCCTTTTTTTACCTATGTCATTGGTACCAACGTGCACCACGACAACTGGCTGTTCTCCCTCCCTTTTTAGAATGTCCTGCACCCGCTCCGAGACATCCTTGACCCTTGCACCAGGGAGGCAACATACCATCCTGGAGTCTCGGTTGCGGCCGCAGAAACGCCTATCTATTCCCCTTACAATTGAATCCCCTATCACTATCGCTCGCCCACTCTTTTTCCTGCCCTCCTGTGCAACAGAGCCAGCCACGGTGCCATGAACTTGGCTGCTGCTGCCCACTCCTGATGAGTCATCCCCCTCAACAGCACTCAAAGCAGTGTATCTGTTTTGCAGTGGGATGACCACAGGGGACCCCTGCACTACCTTCCTTGCACTACTCTTCCTGCTGGTCTTCCATTCCCTCGCTGGCTATGGACCCTTCTCCTGCGGTAAGACCAACTCGCTACACGTGATACTCATGTCATTCTCAGCATCGTGGATGCTCCAGAGTGAATCCACCTTCAGCTCCAACTCCGCAACGCGGACCGTCAGTAGCCGGAGGTGGATACACTTCCCGCACATGTAGTCGTCAGGGACACTGGTGTTGTCCCCGTGTTCCCACATGGTACAGGAGGAGCATATCACATGTCCTGCCATGACTTAACCCTTAGATACACTTAAATTGCCGACAACAATGTTAAAAGTTACTGACTAATAAAGAAAAAGAAAAACTACTCACCAATCCGCAGCCAATCACTTACCACGTTGGCTGTGATGTCACCTTTTGATTTCTTTCTACTTCTTTTTTGACTTCTCTCAGCTGGAGCTGCACAGGTACGCCTCTCTCGACGCTCCCCGGACTGCTGAGCCTTTTATAGGCCGCTGCCTCTCTGGACTCCCGCCTCTCTCGACGCTCCCCGGACTGCTGAGCCTTTTATAGGCCGCTGCCTCTCTGGACTCCCGCCTCTCTCGACGCTCCCCGGACTGCTGAGCCTTTTATAGGCCGCTGCCTCTCTCGACTCCCGCCTCTCTTTAAATGTTTGCCATTGCCTATCTACCATGAACCCTTTAAGTATCATGCGCCAGTCTATTCTAGCCAATTCACGTCTCATACCATCGAAGTTACCTTTCCTTAAGTTCAGGACCCTAGTCTCTAAATTAACTGTGTCACTCTCCATCTTAATAAAGAATTCTACCGTATTATGGTCACTCTTCCCCAATGGGGCTCGCACAAAACGATTGCTAATTAGTCCTTTCTTATTACACATCACCCAGTCTAGGATGGTCAGCCAGTTGGTTCCTCGACAAATTGGTCTAGAAAGCCATCCCTAATACACTCCAGGAAATCCTCCTCCACGTATTGCTATCAGTTTGGTTAGCCCAATCTATATGTAGATTAAAGTCGCCCATGATAACTGCTGTACCTTTATTGCACGCATCCCTAATTTCTTGTTTGATGCTGTCCCTAACCTCACTACTACTGTACGCTTGATTTAGGGAAAAAGTCTTGCATTTCTATCGCGCCTTTCTCAACTACAGGATGTCCCAATGCGCTTTACAGCCAAAGAAGTACTTTTTGAAGCACAGTCACTGTTATAATGCAGGAAACGTGGCAGCCAACTTAGCGCACAGCAAGCTCCCCAAACAACAATGTGATAATGACCAAATAGTCTGTTGGTTGAGGGATAATTATTGGCCCAGGACACCGGGGAGAACGCCCCTGCTTTAATTCAAAATATTGCCATGGGGTCTTTTGCAACAACAACAGCAACTTGCATTCATATAGCGCCTTTAATGTAGTAAAATGTCCCAGGACACTTCGCAGGAACGTTATCAGTCAACATTTGACACCGAGCCACATAAGGTGATATTAGGACAGATGACAAAGTTTGGTCAAAGAGGTAGGTTTTAAGGAGGGCCTTAAAGGAGAAGAGAGAGGCGGGGAGGTTTAGAGAGGGAATTCCAGAGCTTGGGACCTCGGCAGCTGAAGGCACACCCACCGATGGTAGAGCGAAGGATATCGGCGGATGTGGAAAATCCCAGAATTAGCGGATGCAGAGATCTCGGAGGGTTGTAGGGCTGGAGGAGATTAGAGATAGGGAGGGGGCGAGACCATGGAGGGATTTTAAAACAAGGTTGAGAATGCTGGGAGGTTGTTTCCCTCTGGCTGAAATGTCTAGAACCAGGGGGCACAGTCCTAGGATAAGGGGCAGGCCATTTAAAACAGATGAGGAGGAATGTCTTCACTCAGAGGGTTGGAATTCTCTGCCCCAGAGGGCTGTGGAGGCTGAGGCTCTGAGTTTTAGAATCTAGGGTTGTTATGTCTGTATTGCATTTATGAATGACTCCACGAGGCAATGTGTTGTACACAAACTGTAGTGACCTTGGTCCTTTATTCGTAACTCTAGAGTGAGGCACAAGCATGGTGGGCAGCCTTTTATACTGGGCCCTGCACACCTCTGCAGGTGACCCTCAGGTCTCCCACCGCAGTGCCCGCTGGTGGACAGCCTCTGCCACAGGGGCAGGGAACCCCGGTCTCCACCAGTTGCACCCTCTAGTGGTGTCAGCATAGTATATACACAGTGTAAACCTTATTGATAGTACATCAGATAACAAGTCTCCATCTTATGCAACTATACAGTGACTACACAGAGAGTACATCTATAGTCTGCATATATAACAAGGGTAATCAAGGGATATCGGGCGGGAAAGTAGAGTTGAGATCGATGATCAGCCATGATCTTATTGAATGGCGGAGCAGGCTCAAGGGGGCCATGTGGCCTACTCCTACTCCTATTTCTTATGTTCTTATGAACTTTAAAATCGAGGTGTTGCTTGACCAGGAGCCAATGTAGGTCAGCGAGCACAGGGATGATGGGTGAGCGGGACTTGGTGCGAGTTAGGACATGGGCAGCCGAGTTTCGAATGAGCTGAAGTTCATGGAAGGATTTAGGAGGCAAGAGGTGCGTTGGAATATTCAAGTCTGGAGGTTACACATGCATGGATGATGGTTTCAGCAGCAGATGAGGTGAGGCAGGGGTGGAGTCTAGCGATGCTGCGGACATCTGAGAGGGAAGACGGGACCTTAGATTAGTGGCAGCTCCAACATAGCAGCACTCCCTCTGAGCTGCACTGGGAGTGTCAGACTGGATTGTGGGCTCAGGTCTCGAGTGGGGCTTAAACCCATGACCTTCTAGCTGAGAGAGGAGGGTACGACCCATTGAGCCACAGCGAACACAGAGGTCATGTCAGGTCACCTGAGGCTGGTGACACCGCACCCCCGGCAAGGAGCCAACACCTTCAGGAGAGGAGAGATACTTAACGGGAAAAAAAGGCAGGGAACGAAAAGGTAAGTAACCTCCAATACTGGGATTGTTCTTCTTTGGAGCAAAGAAGGTTGAGGGGCAATTAAATAGAGGCGTTCACATTTATGAGGGGTTTTGATCAGAGTAAATAAAGCAAAACTGTTCCCAGTGGCAGGAGTGTCGGTAACCAGAGGGCACAGATTTAAGATCATTGGCAAAAGAACCAGAGGAGAGATGAGAAGAATTTTATTACACAGCAAATTGTTGTGATCTAGAACGCACTGCCTAAACTATTGACCAGAATGGACCAGCCACGTAAATACTGTGGCAACAAGAGCAGGTCAGAGGCTGGGTGTTCTGCAGCAAGTGTCTCACCTCCTGACTCCCCAAAGCCTTTCCAACATCTACAAGGCACAAGTGGAATACTGGATGAGTGCAGCCCCAACAACACCAAAGAAGCTCGACACCATTCAGGACAAAGCAGCCGCTTGATTGGCATCCCATCCACCACCTTCAACATTCACTCCCTCCACCACCGGCGCACCGTGGCTGCAGTGTGCACCATCTACAAGATGCACTGCAGCAACTCGCCAAGGCTTCTTCGGCAGCACCTCCAAAACTCGCGACCTCTACCACCTAGAAGGACAAGGGCAGCAGGCGCATGGGAACACCACCACCTCCAAGTTCTCCTCCGAGTCACACACCATCCTGACTTGGAAATATATCGACCATTCCTTCATCGTCGCTGGGTCACAATCCTGGAACTCCCTCCCTAACAGCACTGTGGGAGCACCTTCACCACATGGACTGCAACGGTTCAAGAAGGCGGCTCACCACCACCTTCTCAAGGGGCACTTAGGGATGGGCAATAAATGCTGGGCCTTGCCAGCGATGCCCACATCCCCGGAACGAATATTTTAAAAAAATTCAATAGAAACTTTCAAAAGGGAATTGGAAAAATACTTGAGAAAGAAAAGAAACAATTTTCAGGGATACAGGGAAAGTGCAGGGGATTGAGGTGGGACTAATTGGAGAGCTCTTTCAAAGAGCCATCACAGACAGGATGGGCCGAGTGGCCTCCTTGTGTAACTGTAAAGTTCTGTGAGCACTGAGCCATTACCTGATGAGCCGCTTGCTGCTCAGAGGGGCTTCATTAACCCTTGTGCCTAGAGACCTACAGATCACAATTTTGTTGTTTTTTTTTAAAAAAAGGGAAAGCATCTTTTGCCATCTGGGATAAAGTGGACAGTCTTCAAAATCGGCGGTGGTACACTTTCACTCCATCACTTTTAAATCGAGACAGATTGGATTTCATTTCCTTAGATCAGCGGTGTATCATTTTTCACCGGGGAGCTCAGACTCTTAATATGAAATAATCTGCTTTAAAAGTGAAGCTGTTGGGAGGCGTCTGTGGCTGTGATTTCTCAGCGAGCTTGTATTCGCTGTCCTCTTACAAAACCCGTGAGGAGCGTCAAGCTGGATGCAGCATCAAAAAGATTCTCTTTCTTAATGAAGGACTTAGTAAGGACAATCTGGACTGCCAGTGTTTCTGAGACACGGCTCTTATTATGAAGGTGCCTGCAGACAATTCTTGTTGTATGTATTGGATCACAAGGAATGCAAGATCTGTGGCAATCTCCATTATCTTCAGGCTGCTTCTTGCTCTCTCTCTCTCTCTCCCCATCGCTCGCTCTTCCTCAGCCTGAGTAAAGTGTGGGGTGGTGGGGGGGCGGGGGCCTTAACTTCTCCCGTAGACGCAGACAGAGTGGACAATTCCCCCACCCCCCTGACCCCCCCCACCACCACCCCGCGGGGCAGCTGTGGAGAAGTGGCATCGAGAGGGCTGGGGCGAACTGGACAGGTTAGAGTCCAGTCTCCAGCCAGAAAATACCGAAAGATCGCACCCCCCTCCTGCACCACCACCACCTCCTCTCCCCTTCTCAATACAAAACATCAGCACCACAAGCCAGCATCTCCGAGATAAAGCTGAGGTAAGTTCGATACAATCTTATTAATGGTAAAAAGGCAGATAAGCAATTTATTATATATATCTATTTATAAAAGCGGACTCGTTCAGTTTTGAATATGAATTTAAAATGTCCAAATGCCTGAATATTTTTGGTGGTGTTTAGAATTACTGTGCTGAATCAAGTTTTGTTTAATTAGAATTTACAGCCCAGTAACAGGCCATTCGGCCCATCGGGTCTGTGCTTGTATTTAGGTTCGACACGAGCAGAATTTAATGTTATTTTACCGCTCAGGAATTTGTTGGATTGCAAGCAAAAATGTTCTGTATCAAATGTGACAAATTGCAAGTTGAGCAGCCGAGAAGACCTGGGGTTTTTGAAAAAAAGGGAAGTAATTTGTGGATAGATTCCTAACAATTGCTGCAGGAATGTAGCATTTATTTTCCTGATCGGTTTGATCTCCGCTGGGTTTGGAAATGTCCTTCTTTAATCGCAGGTGGAGATACGCATTACCTGGTGTGGTACTGAGCTCCACGGCCCAGGGAACGGGGGATGGGGGTGCAGGGTCAACTCTGGCCTGATCTCGATGGTTGAGTTGCTATGGCTAATCACCGCCCCTCGGGAGGCAAGGATCGGAATCGGACCAGCTTCCGATCGCTATCCGGTGAGGTCCCGCTCGGAAAGCGCGCGGGGAAACTGGGTCAGAAAGGCATTGAGTGCAGGGGGGCGATGCCTCCACAGTTGAATAGCTCTGTCAACGCCTCGCTGCCTCGGCTCATAACGATGGGCACGTGGCGCTGGAGTAGGCCGCTGTACCCGGGGCGGAATCGGTGCCTTCGCGGAGAGGAGAGGAGAGGAAATTGGGAGTTGCGCTGCGGACTGGGCTGGTTCTCCACAGGGCTGATAACAAGAGTGCGTCCCATTCCTTTTGCGAAGCAGAGTGGTGGTGCACACACTCGCTGTGCGCTGCGTGATAGAGCTGAACAGCCTCACAGGGCATCTCGTTCTGTTCTCACTCAACAGATTTGTTCCAATTACTCCTCCTCATTCCAGGGCACTTTAGATTATTTAGACCAAGAGTAATGACTTGGCGAAGAAAGCGTTTCGTGATGAGGGGGGAGCGAGGAGCTGATCACCGAGGCCCCCAGCGTTCCATCCCTGCTCTGTGGAGGATTGGTGGAGGAGGAGGAGGAGGATTGGGATTGACCTTAACACCCCGGGGTTAGGCAACGCAAAGTTGAAACTCCTGATCACCATCCACTGATTTCCCCCCCCTCTGCCCACTCCCCTTCCCTCCCCTTCCCCCCCCCACCTTTGCTGGAAAGCACGCATGTGTGGACAAAAATCACTAAAATATAGTCGACAGGCACAAACGCTAATTAAAAAGGCTAATGGAATATTGGCCTTTATCTCGCAAGGACTTGAATGCAAAGGGGGTGGAAGTTATATTACGGTTATATAAAGCTGTGGTCGGGTCCCCGTTTAGAGCACTGTGTTCAGCTCTGGGTACTGCACCCCAGGGAGGATATAGTGGCCTTGGAGTGAGTGCAGGGCAGATTCACCAGAATGATACCCGGCGCTTAGAGGTTAGATTATAAAAACAGGTTGCACAGACTAGGCTTGTGTTTCCTCGCGTATAGAAGATTAAGGGGGATCTAATTGAGATGATTAAAGGAATTAATGGGGTGGAGCGAGAGAAACGATTTCTTCTGGTGTGAGGAGTCCAGAACAAGGGAGCGTCACCTTAAAATTAGAGCCAGGCCGTTCAGAGGTGACGTCAGGAAGCACAAAGGGCAGTAGAGATCTGGAACTCTCTTTCCCCCCCCACAAAAAGCTGCCAAGGCTGGGTGGCACAGGTCAATTAAAAATTGCAGAACTGTGATTGACAGATTTTTGTTCGGTAAAAGGTATTAAGGATCACGGAACCAAGGCGGGTAGACGGAGTTAAGATACAGATCAGCCCCGATCTAATTGAATAGAGAACAGGCTCGAGGGGCCGAATGGCCTCCTCCTGTTGCTATGATAGCTGTGGACAGTACGGGGCTCAGCAGCGATGCCTCCCCGTGGTTGAATTTCCCGCCGAGCTTCCGGTTTCAGATGGGGAGCCGGCACTTTCAGGTCTTGGCTCACTCTGGCCTCTGAGTCGGCTCGACGTGGTTCCTAGGCCCCACGTTAGCACGTAGCCCAGGCAACGTTCCCGCTAAGCTGTGTGGCCGCGTGGTTGCAGAGCAGTCTGGAGGTCCCGATCAGCCCGCTCACCGGCTTTTATATGGAAGAAACTACGTAGGTGCGAAAATTAGATTTAAAAAAAAAAATTAGTCTTTCGTGGGATGTGGGCGTCGCTGGCAAGGCCGGCATCTATTGCCCGTGCCTAATTGCCACTTGAGAAGGTGGTGGTGAGCCGCCTTCTTGAGCCGCTCCAGTCCGTGTGGTGAAGGTGCTCCCACAGTGCTGACTTTGTCGTAGTGGTTTGATACAACTGAGTGTCTCGCTGGTGCCATTTCAGAGGGCAGTTAGAGTCAACCACATCACTGTGGGCCTGGAGTCACAGATAGGCCAGACCGGGTAAGGGCGGCAGATTTCCTTCCCTAAAGGACATTAGTGAACCCGAAGAGTTTTTACGACAATCCGATAGTTACATGGTCACCATTTTTGAGGATGTAACGAGTAGAGTGGACAAGGGAGAACCAGTGGATGTGGTGTATTTGGACTTTCAAAAGGCTTTTGACAAGGTCCCACACAAGAGCTTGGTGTGCAAAATCAAAGCACATGGTTTTGGGAGTAATGTACTGATGTGGATAGAGAATTGGTTGGCAGACAGAAAGCAGAGAGTCGGGATAAACGGGTCCTTTTCAGAATGGGAGGCAGTGACTAGTGGGGTGCCGCAGGGCTCAGTGCTGGGACCCCAGATCTTTACAATATATATTAATGATTTAGATGAAGGAATTGAGTGTAATATCTCCAAGTTTGCAGATGACACTAAACTGGGTGGTGGTGTGAGCTTTGAGGAGGACGCTAAAAGGCTACAGAGTGACTTGGACAGGTTAGGTGAGTGGGCAAATGTCTGGCAGATGCAGTATAATGTGGATAAATGTGAGGTTATCCACTTTGGGGGCAAAAACACGAAGGCAGAATATTATCTGAATGATGGCAGATTAGGAAAGGGGAGGTGCAACGAGACCTGGGTGTCATGGTTCATCAGTCATTGAAAATTGGCATGCAGTTACAGCAGGCGGTGAAGAAGGCAAATGGTATGTTGGCCTTCATAGCTAGGGGATTTGAGTATAGGAACAGGGAGATCTTACTACAGTTGTACAGGGCCTTGGTGAGGCCCACCTGGAATATTGTGTTCAGTTGGTCTCCTAGTCTGAGGAAGGACATTCTTGCTATTGAGGGAGTGCAGCGAAGGTTCACCAGACTGATTCCCGGGATGGCAGGACTGACATATGAAGAGAGACTGGATCGACTGGGCCTTTATACACTGGAGTTTAGAAGGATGAGAGGGGATCTCATAGAAACTTATAAGATTCTGACGGGACTGAACAGGTTAGATGCGGGAAGAATGTTCCCGATGTTGGGGAAGTCCAGAACCAGGGGACACAGTCTTAGGATAAGGGGTGAGCCAGTTAGGGCTGAGATGAGGAGAAACTTCTTCACTCAGAGAGTTGTTAACCTGTGGAATTCTCTACCGCAGAGAGTTGTTGATGCCAGTTCATTGGATATATTCAAGAGGGAGTTAGATATGGCCCTAACGGCTCAAGGGATCAAGGGGTATGGAGAGAAAGCAGGAAAGGGGTACTGAGGGAATGATCAGCCATGATCTTATTGAATGGTGGTGCAGGCTCGAAGGGCCGAATGGCCTACTCCTGCACCTAGTTTCTATGTTTCTATGTTTGTACCGATACTGGATTTGTAATTCCAGATTTATTGAATGAACTGAGTCTAAATTTGAACTCACATCTCACGGATATATTAGTGCAGGTCTCTGGATTACTAGTCGAGTAACGTAACCATTATGCTACCGTACCCCTATAGGCCATGCAACCAGTTAAAGGGACCGCACATGGAAAATAAATTAGCGAGAGCATTGAGCCGAAGCTGACACTCCTGTAGCTCAGAGAGGGTGCTGCACTGTCAGAGGCACTGTCTTCTGGATGGGATGTTGAACCTGGGCATGACGGCCTCGTGATAGATACTGAACTAGTGACCCAGTTACTAGTGACCCAGTTACCAGTAAATTCAAGCCTCACCGTGGAAAATTGTGGAATTGAATTCAATACATCTAGTTATTTGTGGGCTGGCAGCAGTTTAATAAAGTGAGCATGAAAGCTGTCGGATTGTGGTGAAACCCCAACTGGTTCACGAATGTCCTTCAGCGAAGGGAACCTGCTCTCCTTACCAGGTCTGGCCTACTTGTGACTCCAGTCCCACACTGCGTGGTTCACTGTGAAGGTTCTCTGGACAATTAGCGATGGGCAGTCGTCCGGCCTTGCCCCTCTCGCCCGTGTCCCGAGAGCGGCGGGTGTGGTCTGGTCTCCCGGACGGACTTCACCATCTTGCCGTGCTCCCTGCGGGAGAATTCTCCAAGTGTCCCGGGCCCACATTAACCCTGCTGACAGGGACGCCACGGGGGCGTGCTTTTGGTGGGAGCTTGCTGTGCGCAAAATGGCCGCCGCGTTTTCTTACAAAATACAACAGTGACCACAATTGACGAGAACCTCATTGGCTGCAAAGCTCTTTGGGAAGTCACGAGGACGTGAAAGGCGCTATCGAAATGCAAGCCTGTTCTTGTTGGGACGGAATTAATTGGATTCATATGAACGTACAACATTATACAACGTATTTCTCATCAGTGTCACCAGCCCAACACTGGGTGTAAGGGATTGACAGTGTGCAGGTGACCAGCAGCGGTGGGCACTGAGGCATTCAACATTTCAATCTCCTCCCCCCACCCCCGACCCTCCCACCGTCCCCCCGCCACCCTTCCCAGGAAGTCGAATCGATTGCAGGGCAGAGTACTTCACAGTTCAAAATGCTTTGAGCGTCGTGAGGACACCAAGGGGGCCATTGATCTCGTCAACCCAGGCCCCAATCCCACTGGGACCCCGCCAACGCTATCTGCGTCGGGGCTGACCTCCCGACCTCCGGTGGGCTCGGTGCTGGTCCTAACGGTGGTCACACGCACCCCGCGCTGGTGCAGGTCTGGGGCATTCTATTGCAGCAGTGAACGCCCCGCCCCCCGCCCCCCCCTCACCACTCCCCCCACAAATGTCAATTTTCACACAACAAAGACTGGGGGCTTGGGCAGAGCAAAAAACTAAACGAAAGAACTTGCATTGCTGTAGCGCCCTTCACATCCTCGGGATGTCTCAAATCGCTTCACAGCCAATGAAGTACTTTTGGAGTTTCGTCATTGTTGTAATGTAGGAAATGCAGCAGCCAATTTGCGCACAGCAAGCTCCCACACACAGCAATGTGATAATGACCAGATAATCTGCTATGTTCACTGATGTTGGTTGAGCGATAGATATCGGCCAGGACACCCGGGATAACTCCCCTGCTCTTCTTCGAAATAATGCCATGGGATCTTTTACATCCACCTGAGAGAGCAGACAGGGGCCCCAGTTGAACATATGCGAAAGACGGCACCTCTGACAGTGCAACACTCCCTCAGCACTGCACTAGGAGTGGCAGCCTAGATGTTGTGCTCAAGTGTCTGGAGTGGGGACTTGAATCCACAACCTACTGACTCAGAGGTGAGAGTGTTGCCCACTGAATCACGACTGACATGAAGTGTTGTGATGTAGGGAAACGTGGCAGCCAATTTACGCACAGCAAGCTCCCACAAACAGCAATATGATAATGACCAGATAATCTGTTTTAGTGATGTTGGTTGCGGTATAACTTTTGGCCCGGGACACTGGAGAGAACTCCAAAGCTCTTCTTCGAATAGTCTCCTGGATAGTGGTCAGTACCCAAGGAATCATCGGCAAAACACACTGATCCCTTGTGCGTGGCGGGAATGGGAATCTGGGCCTGATGAAACATGGCTGAAATAATTCCCAATACAGTGTGTCAGCCACATCTCCCATTCACACACCCTTTGAATGCAGTTTCTTAAACAATTCATTCTCTGGGATGTGGGTGTCGCTGGCAAGGCCGGCATTTATTGCCCATCTCTAATCGCCCCTTGAGAAGGTGGTGGTGAGCCGCCTTCTTGAACCGCTGCAATCCGTGTGGTGAAGGATCTCCCACAGTGCTGTTAGGGAGGGAGTTCCAGGATTTTGACCCAGCGACGATGAAGGAACGGCCGTTTTATTTCCAAGTCAGGATGGTGCGTGACTTGGAGGGGAACTTAGAAACATAGAAACATAGAAAATAGGTGCAGGAGTAGGCCATTCGGCCCTTCGAGCCTGCACCGCCATTTAATAAGATCATGGCTGATCATTCCCTCAGTACCCCTTTCCTGCTTTCTCTCCATACCCCTTGATGCCTTTAGCCATAAGGGCCATAATCTAACTCCCTCTTGAATATATCCAATGAACTGGCCTCAACAACTCTCTGTGGTAGGGGATTCCACAGGTTAACAACTCTCTGAGTGAAGAAGTTTCTCCTCATCTCAGTCCTAAATGGCCTACCCCTTATCCTAAGACTATGTCCCCTGGTTTTGGACTTCCCCAACATCGGGAACATTCTTCCCGCATCTAACCTGTCCCGTCCCGTCAGAATCTTATACGTTTCTATGAGATCCCCTCTCATCCTTCTTAACTCCAGTTTATAAAGGCCCAGTTGATCCAGTCTCTCCTCATATGTCAGTCCTGCCATCCCTGGAATCAGTCTGGTGAACCTTCGCTGCACTCCCTTTATAGCAAGAACGTCCTTCCTCAGATTAGGAGACCAAAACTGAACACAATATTCCAGGTGAGGTCTCACCAAGGCCCTGTACAATTGCAGTAAGACTTCCCTGCTCCTATACTCAAATCCCCTAGATATGAAGGCCAACATACCATTTGCCTTCTTTACCACCTGCTGTACCTGTATGCCAACTTTCAATGACTGATGTACCATGTCACCCAGGTCTCGTTGCACCTCCCCTTTTCCTAATCTGCCGCCATTCAGATAATATTCTGCCTTCGTGTATTTGCCACCAAAGTGGATAACCTCACATTTATCCACAATATACTGCATCTACCGTGCATTTGCCCACTCACCTAACCTGTCCAAGTCATCCTGCAGCCTCTTAGCATCCTCCTCACAGCTCACACCGCCAATCAGTTTAGTGTCATCTGCAAGCTTAGAGATATTACACTCAGTTCCTTCATCCAAATCATTAATATATATTGTAATGAGCTGGGGTCCCAGCACTGATCCCTGCGGCACTCCACTAGTCACTGCCTCCCATTCCGAAAAGGACCCGTTTATCCCAACTCTCTGCTTCCTGTCTGTCAACCAGTTCTCTATCCACGCCAGTACATTACCCCCAATACCATGTTTTATAATTTTGCACACCAATCTCTTGTGTGGGACCTTGTCAAAAGCCTTTTGAAAGTGCAAATACACCACATCCATTGGTTCTCCCTTGTCCAGTCTACTAGTTACATCCTCAAAAAATTCCAGAAGATTTGTCAAGCATGATTTCCCTTTCATAAATCCATGCTGACTTGGACCAATCCTGTCACTGCTCTGCAAATGTGCTGCTATTTCATCCTTAATAATTGATTCCAACATTTTCCCCACTACTGATGTCAGGCTAACTGGTCTATAATTACCCGTTTTCTCTCTCTCTCCTTTTTTAAAAAGTGGTGTTACATTAGCTACCCTCCAGTCCATAGGAACTGCTCCAGAGACGATAGACTATTGGAAAATGATCACCAATGCATCCACTATTTCTAGGGCCACTTCCCTAAGTACTCTGGGATGCAGACTATCAGGCCCCAGGGATTTATCGGCCTTCAATCCCATCAATTTCCCCAACACAATTTCCCGCCTAATAAGGATATCCTTCAGTTCCTCCTTCTCACTAGACCCTCGGTCCCCTAGTACCTCCATAAGGTTATTTGTATCTTCCTTCGTGAAGACAGAACCAAAGTATTTGTTCAATTGGTCTGCCATTTCTTTGTTCCCCACTATAAATTCACCTGAGTCCGACTGCAAGGGACCTATGTTTGTCTTCACTAATTTTTTTCTCTTCACATATCTATCGAAGCTTTTGCAGACGGTTTTTCTTTTCCCAGCAAGCTTCCTCTCGTACTCTATTTTCCCTCTCCTAATTAAACCCTTTGTCCTCCTCTGCTGAATTCTAAATTTCTCCCAGTCCTCAGGTTTGCTGCTTTTTCTGGCCAATTTATATGCCTCTTACTTGGATCTAACACTATCCTTAATTTCCCTTGTTAGCCACGGTTGAGCCACCTTCCCTGTTTTGTTTTTACTCCAGACAGGGATGTACACTTGTTGAAGTTCATCCATGTGACTTATAAATGTTTGCCATTGCCTATCCACCGTCAACCTTTTAAGTATCATTTGCCAGTCTATTTTAGCCAATTCACACCTCATGCCGTCGAAGTTAGCTTTCCTTAAGTTCAGGACCCTAGTTTCTGAATTAACTGTGTCACTCTCCATCTTAATAAAGAATTCTACCAAATTATGGTCACTCTTCCCCAAGGGGCCTCGCCCACAACAAGATTGCTAATTAGTCCCTTCGCATTACACATCACCCAGTCTAGGTGATGGTGTTCCCATGCGCCTGCTGCCCTTGTCCTTCTCGGTGGTAGAGGTTGTAGGTTTGGGAGGTGCTGCCGATGAAACAGGAGCCTGGGATTAGTGAAACCACCCTGAGATCCCAGCAAGATCTGGAGGCCAGAAAGGATGGAATTAGAAGGGAGGAGACATTTCAGAAAAAAGTAGTCACATCACCTCCGTAATGTTGGCCATTCTGTTGGTGAGCACGTAGAATCATAGAATGGTTACAGGACAGAAGGGGCCATTCGGCCCGTCGAACCCGTGCCGGCTCTCTGCAAAAGCACACAGCTAGTCCCACTCCCCCACCCTTTCCCCGTAGCCCTGTAAATTTCTTTCCTTCAAATATTTCTACTCTCTCAGGTGAACCTAAAAAATCCCATGGCACTATTTCGAAGAAGAACAGGGGAGTTCTACCTGGCGTCCTGGACAATATTTATCCCTCAATCAACTTAACAAAACACAGATTATCTGGTCATTATCACATTACTGGTTGTGGGGGCTTGCTGTGTGCAAACTGGCTGCCGAGTTGCACACATTTAAAACAGAGATGAGGAGAAATTCTTCTCTCAGAGGGTTGTAAATCTGTGGAATTTGCTGCCTCAGAGAGCTGTGGAAGCTGGGACATGGAATAAATTTAAGACAGAAATAGGCGGTTTCTTAAATGGTCAGGGGATAAGGGGTTATGGGGAGCGTGCAGGGAAGTGGACCTGAGTCCATGATCAGATCAGCCATGATCTTATTGAATGGCGGAGCAGGCTCGAGGGGCCGAATGGCCTATTCCTGCTCCTATTTCTTATGTTCTTATGTTCTTATTACAACAGTGATTACACTCCAAAAGTGGTTGTAAAGCGCTTTGAGACGTCTGGTGGTCGTGAAAGGTGCTATATAAATTAAAGTCCCAGCTGTTTACATTGTACATTAATGATTTAGACGAGGGGATTAAATGTAGTATCTCCAAATTTGCGGATGACACTAAGTTGGGTGGCAGTGTGAGCTGCGAGGAGGATGCTATGAGGCTGCAGAGTGACTTGGATAGGTTAGGTGAGTGGGCAAATGCATGGCAGATGAAGTATAATGTGGATAAATGTGAGGTTATCCACTTTGGTGGTAAAAACAGAGAGACAGACTATTATCTGAATGGTGACAGATTAGGAAAAGGGGAGGTGCAAAGAGACCTGGGTGTCATGGTACATGAGTCATTGAAGGTTGGCATGCAGGTACAGCAGGCGGTTAAGAAAGCAAATGGCATGTTGGCCTTCATAGCGAGGGGATTTGAGTACAGGGGCAGGGAGGTGTTGCCACATTTGTACAGGGCCTTGGTGAGGCCACACCTGGAGTATTGTGTACAGTTTTGGTCTCCTAACTTGAGGAAGGACATTCTTGCTATTGAGGGAGTGCAGCGAAGATTCACCAGACTGATTCCCGGGATGGTGGGACTGACCTATCAAGAAAGACTGGATCAACTGGGCTTGTATTCACTGGAGTTCAGAAGAATGAGAGGGGACCTCATACAAACGTTTAAAATTCTGACGGGTTTAGACAGGTTAGATGCAGGAAGAATGTTCCCAATGTTGGGGAAGTCCAGAACCAGAGGTCACAGTCTAAGGATAAGGGGTAAGCCATTTAGGACTGAGATGAGGAGAAACTTCTTCACCCAGAGAGTGGTGAACCTGTGGAATTCTCTACCACAGAAAATAGTTGAGGCCAATTCACTAAATATATTCAAAAGGGAGTTAGATGAAGTCCTTAATACTAGGGGGATCAAGGGGTATGGCGAGAAAGCAGGAAGGGGATACTGAAGTTGCATGTTCAGCCATGAACTCATTGAATGGCGGTGCAGGCTAGAAGGGCTGAATGGCCTACTCCGGCACCTATTTTCTATGTTCTATGTTTCTATGTTTCTTTCTTTCTTTTTACATATCCACTTCCCTTCTGAAAGCTACGATTGAATCTGGGGAGTCTAGAACCAGGGGTCACAGTCTCAGGATAAGGGGCCGGCCATTTAGGACTGTGATGAGGAGAAATTTCTTCACTCAGAGGGTGGTGAACCTTTGGAATTCTCTACCCCAGAGGGCTGTGGAGGCTCAGTCGTTGAGTATATTCAAGGCTGAGATCGATAGATTATTGGAGATTAAGGGAATCAAAAAATATGGGGATAGTGCAGGAAAGTGGAGTTGAGGTCGAAGATCAGCCATGATCTTACTGAATGGTGGAGCAGGCTCGAGGAGCTGAATGGCCTACTGCTGCTCCTAATTCTATGTACTTATGTTCCACCACCCTTTCAGAAAGTGGATTCCAGATCATAACCACCGTTGCGTAAACATTTTCCTCGTGTTGTTCTGATGTCACAAGGCCATTGCATCATCATCACATGACATCATCATGAGCAGTAAAACCTCAGAACTACTTTCCTCCAGTCACCAGTAATTGCTATTAAAAGATCGAGGGCTAGAGTTTCCTTGTTTTTTGCATGCTTAACGCCCACCTAACGTCTATTTTACCGCTGAAATGACGTATAGCGCCCATATATTGCCCATTTAGCCACAAAATGGAAACTGATGGGCATTTTTCAGACACTTATCGCCGAGCGTTACTTACCTCATGTGTGTAACGCCGGGAAAACATAATACCGCCCGCCCACTTTTTTGGGGTGGAATCATCAGAACGGGCAAAATTAATGCTCATAATATCGCCCAGCGTTACTTTCTGCACGGAATTAACGCCGAAATTCAATAATACCGACTGTCCACTTTTTTTTGGCATAAAGATCACATTTGGCAAAACCAGCGGCCAGGAGATCGCTCAGCGTCACTTTCACCGCCTCGCACACATATCGGCCACAATATCACTCGCCCAAAAAACGCCCAGAAAAAATGGAACTAACCGGAACGAATCACAGCGTTGTAGACGTCATGTTCTACATCACATGTCGCGTCCTTTCAAAGGCTGCTGTGCTTCAACCTCGGGGGAGTTTGGATGTACTCTGGAGGTCATTGGATGTGATGTGAACATCTGTAAAAACATCTTGACCATACTGTGACCAATTGGAATTTAATAGGTGTCTTCGTCGGGACATTCATTGTTTGTGACCAAGTGGTGGAAAACAGAGAGCTATTGAAATGGGGCCTGTCCTTTCTCACCCTCTCTTGGTGACCAATTAAATGCTGCAGACTCGAGATGGCCGAAGGAACGCTCCACAGCATTATATGCCCAATGTAAGACGTGCCAGACATATGAGGAGGACCAGACGTTACACCGCCCGCAAGTACAGGGAGAAGCAGTCTTACCTCGACTTGCCCGACACCACCTGCCTTCGGAGACTGCGCTTCCACAAAGAGGTTATCACTGAGGTATGCCAGCTGATAAGGGGAGATCTGCAGCCTGCCAGCACCATCAGTACTGCATTGTCCATCGAGGTCACCGCGGCACTGTCGTTCTACGCCTCGGGTTCTTTTCAGGCCACAGCAGGCGACATTTGCGGTCTGTCTCAGCATGCCACACATTGCTGCATTAGACAGGTCACTGTAGCCCTGTACGCACACAGGAGGGACTTGATCAGCTTTCCCATGAACAGGGAGGCACAGAGTGAAAGGGCTGTAGGATTCTCCAGAATTGCAAACTTCCCCAAGGTGCAGGGAGCAATAGACTGTACGCACATCGTGATGCGGGCACCTTTTCAGGATGCAGAGGTTTTCAGGAACCGCAAGGGATTCTACTTCCTGAATGTCCTACTGGTTGTCGACCACCAGAAAATTATACTGGCAGTGAATGCTCAATTTCCGGGCAGCATCCATGATGCTCACGTCCTGCGTGAGAGCACTGTATCTGACTTGTTTAACAATCAGCCACAAGGTCAATGCTGGATGCTTGGTGACAAAGGATATGGCCTCGTCACCTGGCTGATGACTCCCCTGCGTGACACCCACACCGAAGCCGAGAGGCGATACAATGAGAGCCACAGAGCCACTTGCAATATCGTGGAGAAAACCATTGGAGTGCTTAAGCAGCGCTTTAGATGCCTGGACTACTCAGGAGGTGAGCTCCAATACCATCCTGAGCAGGTAGCTCAATTTGTGGTGGTGTGCTCCATTCTGCACAACTTGGTTATAGGAGGGGACAAGAATTGCCTGATGAGTCTGACAGTCCACCTCACCAGAGAGAGGAAGAGGAGGACGAGGAGGCAGATGCTGACATCGGCCCAGACAATCAGACTGACCCTGAAGCCATGTCCCCGCCCCCCCTGTAGACTGCATGAAAGGGCCCATGGTGGCATGATAGCTGCAAGAGCCTTAAGTCAGGAGCTCATCAATGAGCGCTTTGCCTGAAAGAACATTGGTGTTATTTACAAGGCTGGGTGTGCAGATCATATATTAATGATGGGCATCACCTTGGTGACAGTTAAAGTTTAAGTTGATTGAAGTTAAATGTAATTATACCCTTTGATGTGAAGGAACCACTAGTGTGTAACAGTCCAATTATCTGAGCCAATGCGCAACAAGGTTTTGTTAAATAAAAAAACATTTAAACCGAACATTTGTCTGAAATCATAAGTATTCTGTAAAAATCAACTCTTCCCCCCCATCCCCCTCCACCCCGCTTCTCCTCCCCACCTTGACCCCTTCCCCTTCCCCTCCTGACTCCAAGCCGTCTGGCCGAGGAGTTCCTCAGGCGATGCTTCATTTGGCGGGGGCGGGGAGGGGCGGTGCGGGGTGATGGCCAATGCGTTTCTAGGACGGATGCGGGAGAGGACAGTCCCGAGGTGGGAATGTGCTCTGAGCCAGAAGCAAGATGTTGCTCCTGGTTCTCGTGTGATTGGCAATGGGGGAGCAGCATCTTGGGATGCAGTGCCATGCTCTGGGATCACTGGGAGCCCTCTGCCACCAGTGTTCCTGGCTACCAGCTCCAGGGCCTCCTCTATCCCTTCTATGTTATATATTATTTGTTGGACAAAAACTCAGTGCCAACAATGTTCTTGTTGCTTCGCAGGCTTTTTGCTGCTGGTGAATCTCCCTCGTGCCTCCCACAACAACCAGACAAGCACACACCACAGCCACACACATTTTCAGTCCCTCTCATCTCCCTCTATCTCCTCTTCTATGCATGTCATGATGACCCTTGACCTCCTGAATCGCGGGAAACGAGCATTGCCATGCCGTTGCTAAGGACGGCGACACTTTGTGGCAGAAGGTCAGCAAGATTTAACGCTACCGCGCATTTCATATTGCTCGCGGTAACGCCCAATTTCAAAAATGGAGGCTAGGTGCTTTGAGAATGGGCGAGAAGCCGGTGATCTGAAAACACATTTTTACCGCCCACGCCGGAAATAACGCCCATTTTTGAGCGATAAGCGTAAAATTTAGCCTAAAGATCCCAAGCTGAAGATATCTAGGCTCGGAGTGCAGGACACCATCGAGGTTCAGAAAAGTGAAAGAGAATTTGAGATAAATAAGGATGTTGCAGTCAAGTAACACAATGCTTAGCTTGCATTGCAAAGGCCAGTGTGGGGCTCCCTCAATGGCTCAGCATCTTTGCAGAATAAATAGCTGAGCGGTGCAGAATAAGAGGGGCCCCACGTTCAATCACCGCTTTGAGCTGAGTTCACGGATCTCCCCAGGCCAGCATTCGAGGAAGCTCAGAAGCTCAGTCACCCTCAATGCCCCAGCTTTAGGGAGCGATACTCAGCCAGAGTCCCCACTCTCTCATCACGATCCAGTGAAAGTGTGTCTGTATGAGAGAGCGAAGGGACGTGTGAGAGAGAGGGATTGAGATGGCATGTGTGTGAGAGAGAGAGAGAGTGAGGGAATGTCTGAGAGAAAGAGAGAGAGTGTGAAGGAATGTCTGTGAAAGAGAGAGAATGTGTGTGTGTGTCAGAGAAAGAGAGTGAGGGGATGTGAGAGAGAGTGTGAGAGAGAGAGTGAGGGAATGTGGGTAGGAGAGAGAGTGAGGGAATGTTTGAGAGAGAGAGAGTGAGGGAATGTGTGTGAAAGAGAGAGAATGTGTGTGTGTGTCAGAGAGAGAGTGAGGGAATGTGTGAGAGAGAGAGAGAGAGTGAGGGAATGTGTGAGAGAGAGAGAGAGAGTGAGGGAATGTGAGAGATAGCGAGGGAGTGAGGAAATATGTGAGAGATAGCGAAAGAGTGAGAGTGAGTGAGGGAATATGTGAGAGAGAGAGAGTGAGGGAATGTGGGTGAGAGAGAGAGGGAGAGTGAGGGGAAGTGTGAGAGAGAGAGGGAGCGAGGGAATGTGTGAGAGGGAGAGAGGGAGTGAGGAAAGTGTGAGAGAGAGAGAGTGAGGGAATGTGTGTGAGAGAGAGAGGGAATATGAGAGAGAGAGAGAGAGAGAGGGGGATGTGTGAGAGAGTGAGGGAGAGAGAGAGTGAGGGAATGTCTGGAGAGAGAGAGAGAGAGAGAGAGAGTGAGGTAATGTGAGAGTGAGAGAGATAGTGAGGGAATGTAAAAGAGAGAGAGTGAGGGGATGTGTGAGAGAGAGAGAGAGAGTGAGGGGATGTGTGAGAGAGAGAGAGAGTGAGGGAATGTGTGAGAGAGAGAGAGAGAGAGAGAGAGAGTGAGGGAATGTGTGAGAGAGAGAGAGTGAGGGAATGTATGTGAGAGAGAGAGAGTGAGGGAATGCGAGAGAGAGAGAGAGTGTGAGGGGATGTGTGTGAGAGAGAGAGAGAGCGGGAATGTGTGAGAGAGTGAGGGAATGTGTGAAAGAGAGAGAGTGAGGGGATGTGAGAGATAGCGAGGGAGTGAGGAAATATGTGAGAGATAGAGAAAGAGTGAGAGTGAGGGAATATGTGAGAGAGAGAGAGAGAGGGAATGTGGGTGAGAGAGAGAGGGAGAGTGAGGGGATGTGTGAGAGGGAGAGAGGGAGTGAGGAAAGTGTGAGAGAGAGAGAGTGAGGGAATGTGTGTGAGAGAGAGAGGGAATATGAGAGAGAGAGAGAGAGAGAGAGAGAGGGGGATGTGTGAGAGAGAGAGAGAGAGAGTGAGGTAATGTGAGAGAGAGAGAGAGAGTGAGGGAATGTGAGAGAGAGAGAGAGTGAGGGAATGTGTGTGAGAGAGAGAGAGTAAGGGAATGTGTGAGAGAGAGAGAGTGAGGGAATGTGAGAGAGAGAGAGTGTGTGAGGGGATGTGTGTGAGAGAGAGAGAGAGCGGGAATGTGTGAGAGAGTGAGAGAGAGAGAATGAGGGAATGTGTGAGAGAAAGAGAGTGAGGGAGTGTGTGAGAGAGAAAGTGAGGTAATGTGAGAGTGAGTGAGATAGTGAGGGAATGTGAAAGAGAGAGAGTGAGGGGATGTGTGAGAGAGAGAGAGAGTGAGGGAATGTGAGTGAGAGAGATAGTGAGGGAATGTGTGTGAGAGAGAGAGAGTGAGGGGATGTGTGTGTGAGAGAGAGAGTGAGGAAATGTGTGAGAGAGAGAGAGAGAGTGAGGGAATGTGAGAGAGAGAGAGAGAGTGTGAGGGGATGTGTGTGAGAGAGATAGTGAGGGAATGTGAAAGAGAGAGAGTGAGGGGATGTGTGAGAGAGAGAGAGAGTGAGGGAATGTGAGAGTGAGAGAGAGTGAGGGGATGTGTGAGAGAGAGAGAGAGTGAGGAATGTGTGAGAGAGAGAGAGAGTGAGGGAATGTGTGAGAGAGAGAGAGAGAGAGAGTGAGGGAATGTGTGAGAGAGAGAGAGAGTGAGGGAATGTGTGAGTGAGAGAGATAGTGAGG